>NC_046336.1:32208563-32555066 GCF_000738735.6 Corvus cornix cornix | reverse complement strand
CCTTTTTTCCTGTGTATTTGCATACCGGGTGAATTTATTTATTTATGATGTGAAAAGGAGGGGAAGGCTGGTCAAGGAGCTAAGCCCAAAAATCAGAGCAGCACAACACAGCACAAAGGGAGACACCCAGGAGAGAGGTCACATTTTGGCGGGAGACAACCACGTGTCCTTCTGTATGAGTTCTGGAGAACCCGCAGGGACTGACGGGCTGTAACACCCCCAGCTCCCCGTGCAACAGCGACTGCGAACTTCAGCAGTGCTGAAGGACAGTCAGACATTCGATTAAAAACAAAACCACCAGCACAGAGTCCAAAGCACCTCCTGTCTTTTAGTATTGGTGGGTGTCCTCTGCCTGGGGGGAGCCCCAGAAATACCTGCCAACAGCACTCGTGAGTGACCAAACCTGGTAGAGGCCCAGGGAGTTTCAGGCTGTTTGTCATGTGCAGACATTGACCCAGTGCCGAGCTGCCCCCTCCAATTCGTATTTCGTTAATTAAAATGCCTATTTTTAGCTCTCTTTGTAGCTCATTCTTTTTCGCCCCCAAGTATTTTGGGTTATGGCAGCCACCTGAGGGAGAAGCTAAGCATTTTGGTGGAGAGTGGTTGTCTCCACCTAAGGCTTGCCTAGGAATCCTGAGGGGTCCCAGCATCTGCATGTCCCCTTCTTCCCAACTAGAGCTGTTGACCAAAAGCAAAAATAAATAAATGAAACGAGGCGGCGTCTGGCCACGCTGGGCTGCGCTTTGCAGCCCGGGAGGAATGCGCTGGGGCTTCGGCAACGGACTGCGGCTGGGCTGAGCTCACAAAAGCTGCGTTTTTGACCCAAGAGGGAGAACAGAGGCGGCATTGAGGAGCGCGGGGCCGGCCGGCGGGGAGCAGCCACGCCGGAGCCCCGGGCAGCCATCCGCCCGCCCGCCTCGGCTGCGGAGGTTTTCCGAGCAGGGCCGGGCGGCATCTGGCTTCAAGGTGTGATTTCAGGGTGCTCGGTGCCAGCTGGATGGGGAAAGGACACGAAAGTGGGGATTTTTTGGCATACTCTCATCGCTCACAGGCAGCGTCAGCCTCCTCCCCGCCTCACACGCAGCTCTCGGCATCACAAGCAGCCCTGGGGCTGCTGAGTGAATCGGGTTTTGTTTGGAGGCTTCCTGCTGGGAAAGCAACGGGGTCACTGAGGTCAGATGGATATTCCGCAGCTGCGCGCTGGGAAAAGCCCACAGAGCTCAGCCAGCATGAGGGGCAGCACAGCCGGACGCAGGTTACTGGTAAATGCCTCTGGAAAAGCACCAGTAGGTTGGCTTTTGCAGAGAAAAGAAATTTTAGGGTAATTGCTTGTGAAACAGCATGAGGGGTGAGCAGCTACTGAGCTGCCACAGCCGAAGAGGGGGACACTGGTAAGTGCCCGATATCCCCCTCCCGTCCCGCCATGGGTAGAGGCGCATCGGGGCTTGGAAAGCCGGGTTCAGGGGACAAGGACAGGCAAATCCAGTAACAAGGAAAACAATCGGCGAGGGGGCTGGGAGCTGGGCTGAGCCGAAGCCAGAGGGGACGACGACAGCCGCCGTTCTCACCTGCGCTGCCTCAGCCCCGGCTGGCTCCAGCCTGCCACTGCTAGCCCAGCATAAGCATTTGGTCCTGGACACCCTCCAGCTTCCCGTCAAAAACGTCACAGGACAGAGAGAAAACATGCCCCCGACCCATGCAGATTTCCGCGGGGCTAATTGCTCCCATTAAACCCACGGACTCCCGCCCGGTGCCAGGCACATCGGGAAGCCATAGGGAACACGGCTCCGAGACTAGAGCAGCTGAATTCCCCCTGAGCTGGCTGGGGGGAGGTTTGTCCCCCCACAGGAGGGGCCTCCTGCTCACCCTGCTCTGGCTGCTGCCAGGCTTTGCCTGGCTCGTTCCCTAGAGGACGAAAGGCATGGATTTGGGAGGAAAAGCACGCATTGGGAAAGTCATAGCAAGAGACAATGCCTTAGAGCAAGGACATACATGCATCCAGACAGACCCTGCAGGAAGCCCACACCAGGAGCTGCAATGGATGCAGCCTCACCCTTTCTCATAGACACCAATGGGAAAAAAAAAAATCAATCCTCTTTTCAAAAGATCTAAGCTTTCAGAAATAAAACTGTACTAAAGCTTGGTTTAAAATAAGCAAATAAAAGAACCCCAACCTGCAGCTGTACTGCCTCCAGGCTCACCTCCCAGCCTGCTACAGCTGTGCTTTGGGGGGAATTCGGGAACATTGTGGTGACGCTGATTGTCACCAGAGAGACCTTTTCCACAAGTAGCCCAGACCAGCAAGGGGACACATGTCCCATGCGACAGGGCCATCAGCCACCGCTGCTTCTCCTTGGAGTCATTGCAGGTGACACAAGATGATTGTAGAACCAGTGAGAGCTTTAATAAATGATGGATGTGCCGTTCCCCTCTAAATGGGATCTTTCTGGGAAATTATTCCCTCCTGCCAGTCTAATCTGGAGCTGACTTTGGACAGGAGGTACATCCCGCTGTTTCTCTGCCTCCCTCTCAGAGCACTCAGGGCTGGCTGGGGCCATGCTGGCACGGCTGGGCTTGCTGTGGAGAGGCAGCCCTTGCTTGAGGCAGAAGCTGCTGGTGCCAAGTAAGAGAGCAGTCAAGGTGGGCAAGTCTCTAAAATGCCACTTTAGATGCCCTGCAGTTCAACACCCAGGTGGCCCTGATGGGCCATGAAGCCAAGCCACCAGGCTGGCCCACAGAAATCCATAAAAAGGCCTTTTTCCAGCCTGGCATGAGGTTTGTCCCAAACAGCAGAAGTGGTGGCTGCTCTGCCAGCTGCTCTAACCCCCCATTCCCTTCCCCTCACTTGTTCCAGCTCCATTTAATGGGATCAGATGAGCTAATCCCTCCTCACAGCACTATCAGATGGGATTTCTGCACAGGGGCTGGAGGGAAGGAAACCCATCATCCCAGCAATTGCCTGCCCTCACCCAGCCCTGCTGGCTTCTGCTGGAGGCCAGATCCACCCTTGCCCTTCTCTCCATCGTGGGGCTTGGTGTGGTTCCTGCAGGGAGCTGGTCTATGGCTACAGCTGCACCATCCAAACATCCAAACACTGGGTCACTGGGGAGACCCATGGGCCAGTGAGGGACCCATGAGGGCTGCAGAACATACAGACATTTCAGCATTAAATGACAACCTTGTTTTCTGTTGTGTTTTTCTAAGAGACTGCATGCCTGACCAGACTGCATTTCTTGGTCTGCATCCCATATTTATCCTGTAATTACACCTTCGGACAAAGGCTGCCTGTCTGTGAGGCCCATTTTTTTAAGGACACAGTTTTATTCTATGCTCTGCTTTCACTCTAGTGAAATCTGGGGGGCAAGGGGAAGAAACTCCCCACACTGGGAGTGAAAGCTGCTCTTTCTCAAAAGCTGCCCCAAGAGCAAAGGAGCTTGCTCAAGCCCTCTCCCTTTTCCTAAAGAAACCTCAGCTACTGACATCCTTTATGCTTCTCTACCACTCCACAAGGATTAATGCCACAAACCATGTTATCCCGTAAAAAAAGGTGTCACCACACTGTCAATCTGTGGGCTCTGCTGCTGCAGGAGCCAGAGAATTTACAAGGAGATCCCTGCAATCCTTATAGCCAGGCAACTGACATGAATAAAGCTGATAAATCTTCTTGTTGCACCTGCCTGGATCACAGCACAATAAGGGATGAATTCCCACAAAATGGCATTCTTGTAAAATTCCCAATGTCTGCTGTATGCTTGGCTCTGGAGGGCTAGGGAAGATCTGCATGGAACAAAACCCAAAGGCAGTTGCAGGAGCTGTTTGAGCTGGGGTTTCCTCCAAGGGAAAGAACAGCCCATGCTTGGTCCCTGCTCACCCCGTGCTGGGGGCTGACATGAGCCTGGCCACCCCTGGTTCCCCAAAACTTGCCTTGGGATGAGCCCCAATTTGTAGATGGCAATGGCAGGTAGGATGAAGCCTGTCACCACAGCACACTGAGCCTGGCTAACTCATCCTGCTGCATTGTGCAGGAAAAGAGGAGCTGGGGAGCACCTTGGCACAGAGCATGCTGCGATCCCAGGAAAAAGGAACAACATTGTGGCACAGCCCTGGGGTGGAGTGGAGAGAGATACCGACTCCCTGTGGCTCTTCGCATGGATACAAAGATCACCCTAACTGCAGAGACCATTGCATTTCACCGTTGGGGTTTTCCCACCCTTTTCTGGGTGGAATCTGTGACCAATTTATGGTCTGGCATGTACAGATATGCTGCCTATAAATACATGTGACTGGTCCAGCCTGACCAAAATAGGGTGATTTTGGTGCTGTCATCCATGGGAAACAGCTTGTCTTCTCAAGCCACCAAAAAACTGGAAATGAAAAATGAGGTTTGTTGGGGAGAGAATAAATATAAATGGGACCTTGTTGATTTCTGCTAAAAGTAGATTTTTATGTATAGGGTATAAAATAGCCAGTGTTGATGTTTAAAAACAGCCAGGAAGTGTCTGAATTGGCTTTTCCAGGTGATTCTTTGCCCTGAACTGACATGGTTCCACCTTGGCTGAAGCAGAGTTCCCTGGCATGTGGGGACAATCAGCTTATCCAGGCAAAATGGAGAGCTATGGGGCAAGGATGGGCCAGGGAGTTTGTCTAGAGGAATCCATCATCCCTGGGAGACTCAAAATCCTTCTTTCCCTGAAGCAGAGCCTCCAGGAGCATGGCTAGAGAGCTGCAGCCACACTGGTGCCACTGAGGCTGTCACAGGATGATGTGCAGGACATTTCTGTGGGCAGAGGGAATGTCGTGTGTGAGGCTGCTGATACAGGAGAGGATTTGGGGTTTTGCAGAGATGGCTGTGAGCCAGAAACAGAGTCTCCAGCAGCTTAGGCTTGGCAAAGAAGGATGGGGCCTTCAGCCTGGCCCAGGTGGAAGAGCTGCTCTCTAGAGGAGGGTGAAGGGAGGAATGTTATCCCTCTTCCAGCCTGTCTGGGATATTGCAAAGTTATGGAGGCCAAACTGCCCTGATGATCAGAGTGGGCAGGACAAAGATGCAGAGGCTTACAAGGGGTTTGGGCGAGTGCAGAGCAGGGGCACTTGTGGCATCCTAAAGTCTCCCCAGGCAGCACCGTTGTACCCATCCTTGGACTAATCAGAGGGATGTCTCTTAGCTCTGGATGATGTTGGATTAAACCTGATGAGGAGAGGACTCATAGACATGTGTATATACCCATGCTGCCTGTCTCAGCATGGCAAACTGGGGCAGGACTGTCTCACAGAGCCCCTTCCCTACACCTCTTCCTTCCCACTGGACCCCTGCCATCCTACAGGGAGCATTTGGTCCATGGGGCAGCTGTGAGGAAAAGTCCAGGGAGCCTGGAATGGGGCAGAGCAGGCCAATCACTGCCCTGGGCCTGCCCACCTGCCTCTGCCCCACCGACCACCAGCAGGAGACAGTCCCCTCTCTGAAGCTGACCAGCTTTCACCACCTGCCTGCAGCCAGCTGGAGAAATGTCATCAAAACATCCCATTTGCCAAACCTGAGACCTCACCTGTGCACAGAACGCTCCCTCTGCCCACAGCTTTGGGCATTCCGAGCTTCTTCCTGTTTGCCTGGGGTTGGATGTGAGGTTTGCAAAAAGGCTCCTTTTACCTTCCCTGTTTGCTCTGGACACTCTTTTTGCCATTGACCTTGTCTTGCTTGTTTATGCATTTCCAATTCACTGGCCCAGAAGATTTCCCCCCCTCTTTTTGAAAGGTTGCCCTGATCTTCTGTTGTCCAACCAGATTCACCTGATGGAACCCCTCATATACCTGGAGGGGAAAACACCAGGTGACGGGGGAAGTTAGCAGAGTATTCCTGGAGTAATGGATTGCTCCTAGCAGTGGGTATGTGCTGTAAAATATAGGCAAATGCCTGGCATGAAAAGCCCAAAACTGCCTCTGGAAAAGACAGAGCTGGGCACAAAAGCGCAGAGGAATGGGGACAGGGCAGCAGCACTTGGGAAGTGGCAATTCATGCTCAGCATCCTCATCTGCTAGGAACGGGCCTTTGATCCAGCTTTGTTCCAGCAGGATGAAATGCCAAGGAAGTTATACAGGTAAAGACAACCCTGCCAGGACTGAGATGGGTGTCACAAGGGGTGCCAAGCAAGCCTGTCCATGTAATTTGAGGGAAGAGCTTAAACTGGATTTAACTTGCAGAGTTCATCCCTTTAGAAGTGGCGGTGTGTTTGGTTTTTCACAAATTTTGCTCTGAATTGTGATTTCCCAAAGCCAGTAATTGCCAGGCTCTTCCAGCAGCCTCCTCACAGAGGTACCATGCCAGCACCAGGAAAAAAGACAGGAAGCAGACCTGGAGCACTGTTACCCGGGGGATATTTCCCAGCCTCTGGACATTCATAGCTCCTGGATCTCCCGGCCAGGACAGGTGCCTCTCTGTTTAGCAGCTGTGAAGGGTTTATATTGCACAGATTATTCAAAATCATTTTTCTCCTATTGAAAATTTTAGCATTTCCATCTGAGTCCTGTGTAACAAATAGCACCAACCTACCCTGACCTTTCCCATCAAGGACCTTTGCCACTCCAGCTTCGTTGTTGGCTGTTCCCTCCCTCCCCTCCCAGCTCTGTTCCAGGCTGTAGAGCGTGGGGTGCAGGAACGGCCCCCCCTGCTTTCGACCCCTTTGTCACCCTCCTTTCCCAGTTCCCGAGCCCCTCCTGCGGCCGAGGCAAGGGTGCCCTGGACCTTGGACGCCGTGTCCCGTGTCCCCACGGCCGAGCTGGCTGCACCCTCTGGCGGCAATCCTGAGTCCAGGCCCAGCTTTTCCAGGAAAATTCCTTCGTCGTCTCCCACCCACAAGGTTGGAGGGAGTTTTGCTGGGAGGGGGTTTTGGCACCGGGCTGTGTTTCGCTGAGGGAGGGATGAGGAGCAGGGGGGGAGCAGGGGAGTGTGGGGGCAGCTCTGCCAGCTCACACCACTGCAGTGTGTGCAGCAGCTATTTTTAGCCACAGGGCCAGCAGCTATATTTATCCAGAATGCCACAGGAGCCGAAAGTCTTTGGGGCAACTTCCGTGCTGCAGAAGAACACGATCTGGATGTCCTTTATACTGTCAACCTTCTCCACTCCCTACTCCCCTTCTCCAGGGGCCTTTGCTGCCTCCTCAGCCCTTCCCTGCTCCTCTTTATGTCACACTACCTCCACCATGGTGATGCTGAGCTCTTGTCCCTGCCCATGGTGGGGAGGTTGGAACTAGATGGTCTTTAAGGTCCCTTCCTACCCAAACCATTCTGAGATTCTGTGATCTTCCCTCCGTCCCTCTTGCACAGCCATCTCTGGGCTCCCTTTCCTGCTCCACTCATATCAAATACATGTTTTCTGTGTTTAAGTTGGACATCAGGAGGAATTTCCTCACAGAAAGGGTGATTAGACATTGGAACGGACTGCTCAGAGAGGTGGTGGATTCACCATTCCTGGACGTGTTTAAGGAGAGACTGGAAAGATTGAGTGCCATGGTCTGGTTGACATGGTGCTGTTTGGTCATAGGTTGGATTTGCTGATGTCAGAGGTCTGTTCCTAATTGATTCTGTGGTTCTGTAATCTTCATTTCCCTCTCCAAGGGGTTGTTTCTTTGGGTGGAGTGGGCCATCCTCTGCTGCATTATTCACCCAGCCTGCAGACTTGTGAAGTTTAGAGCACAGCTCTTGGCTTGTAAAGCCTTTGGTTCCCTTCTCATGTGGGTGTGTACATGGGGGACTGTTACGTTCTGGTTACCGAAGTTCTTAGAAATGCCTCTGCCCAAATTAAGGTGCAAAGGAGACCATATGCCAGTGACAATATTGTGGGAGAGAGAGAGAGAGAAAGAAAGAAGTAGAAAATAGGTGGGGGGGACAGAAAGAGAGTGACAGGGACAGAATAAGGAAAATATCACCATCTGTGGAGCCCAACGATGTTCCATTGATCCTCTCCATCTGGTCATCTTGGTGGTGAAGGTCCCCCCGGAAGGCATAGAATCCAGTGGGTTAATACATACTCAGGCTAGGTAGGAAAACCCAGGCACCTCTCTGGGCGGGGGGAGTTTGCCATTGTCTCTTACAACAGACTCCAGGTTTGTCATACCACGTGCAGTCCTCTGGTGCAAGGCTTCAGGAATGACTCTGGGGGGCACTTTGGGGGGTCTTTGATGGATTATGTCACTGCCTCAGCTGCCTCTCACGTGAATGTCCTGTGGATGTGGCCTGTGGGGCTGGGGGTTCCACAGCTGGGCCAGTTTGTGTTAGGGAGGATGGGTGTTCCCTGCCTCTGACCAGAGGTTACACCCGAAACCTCCTGCCCCTCCTCATTTTGGGGGGAGTAAACCTGGCTTCTGTGGGCTGTGGTCCCCCCCACCCCAAACTCAGGGAAGAATCTCTGCTGTGTTTGCGTTTCTTGTGGATGCATTCTTCTCCTTCAGCTTCGTTTGTTTTTCCCTAGGCCTGAGATGGTTAAAGAATGGTTTTTCCCTTTATCTAATCTTAGTGGTTTAATTTATAGTCCAAAGTCCCAGTCAGGTGTCTTCAGGGACGCTTCTTTTGTTGTAGCTTCTTTATACAGTTTTTGTTATAATAAGCAAAACTTTATATCAATGTTTGAGGCATGAACTATTTCAGTCTCTGACGGGGCCTAGGGCAGGTGGCAGGTGAAGTGCTCTGCGCTCGGGACACGGTGCTCGTCTGGCAGGAGCCATTCCCCGCCCGCGGCTCTCCCGCCCGGCAGTGCCGGCTCTGGAAGCTGGCTCAGCGCCGAGGAGCCCAGCTCCGCCCGCAGCTCCGCCCGGGGAGGCCGTGCGCTCCCCGGGAGGGCTCCTGCGCCGCGCTCCGCTCGCCATGGGCTCCCGCCTGTCCCTGGACGACTCCGTGCGGGTCGTGGTTGTCGGGGGCGGCTTCGGAGGGACGGCGGCCGCCAGCCTGCTCAAGTCCTGGGCCGTCCCCTTCGTCCTGGTGGACGTGAGAAATGCTTTCCATCACAACGTGGCCGCCCTCCGGGCCGCCGTGGAGAGCGGTAAGGGCTCGGGCAGCTCCCCTGTCCCACCGGGATCGGCGGAGGGACGCGGGGAGCGGCAGGGAACGGGGTGCTCGCACTGCCTCCTCCGCCCTGCGATGGTGAAAGACTTGATGTTTTCCATCTGGAAAACAAACACTTGGCTCTGGGAGGACCCACAGCCCGTCTGTGGTTAAGCTAATTGCACATCTGCTAGGAAAACTGAACAAAAACTGCTCAAACCATATCCCTCCTTCTCCCCAACCCCCCCCCCCCTTTTTTTTTTTTTTAAATTTCAAGGGTTTAGAAGGTGACTAAGCTAAAAGTAACAGCAGCTGGAAGGGGTGAGTCAATCACTTTCTGTACCTGGCCCTTGAAATGTGGAGCAGCTCAGCAGTGAAGCCCGGGATGATAAAACCCTGTCAGAGAGCTCCTCAGGCCTGTCTGGGCCCTCAGTTGGAGGCTGGGCCAATCCCATTACTCCAATCACTGGGGAATTTAGGGGCAAAATATCACATTCAAGTCTGGGAACAAGCATCAAAAGGATAGCAGAAGTTTGGTCTGAGAGGCAGATTACATGAAAAAAGCCTCTGACACCCAGCCTGAAATTGCCAGGACCACAGAAACAGTTATGGGCAAACCAGTACAGGAGATATGAGGAGCAGAGACAAAGCCACCTAGCCCAGGGTGTCACCTGATCTGAGGAAAAAGGTCCTGAAGCTCCTTGCTGGGCAGAGATAGCACACAGCAAAAGCCCAGCCCACAGTCCCAGATGCATGCCATGCTTTTGTTTGAGCAAGGACAACATGGTGGGGGTTAGAGAAGAAGGAGTTGTTAGCCTCCACAGAAGGAGAGCTCTCCCATTGTCTCGTCTTCCCACAGGATTTGCCAAGAAGACTTTCATCTCCTACTCGGTCACCTTTGGGGACAGCTTCCGACAAGGCAAGGTCGTGGGCATAGACCCTGGGAGGCAACAAGTCTTGTTCAGTGATGGCAAGGTGGGTGTTGCAATGACCTGGCTGCCTTATGGGATCACCTGCTAGTGCAGGGAGTCAGCCTTCAGCAGGGTGCGTTCCATCCTCCTGAAGAACTTGGCATCTTTCCCTGCATGGCACCATCCCTTCCAGCCAAGCTAAGTGGCCTAGAGCTGTGCTGGGATGTGGGTGTGCAGTAAATACCCAACCCCATCTCCTGCTCAGCTGAGCTTTTATTCTCAGACCTGGATTTAGAGCTCAACTATTAACCCCCAGAGCTCAGATCCTTATTTAACTGCAGGAAGAAACAAGAGCACAGCATCAATCACTCTTTCCAGCCAGAGCATCTCATCTCTTTTCAGGAGAGGGTAAGGAAGAGAAGTTAGTCTCTGTAACCAGCTGTGAGTGTCCAGCATAAATATCAGGTTATTCCCTGTAAATTTAGGGTAACTTCTTTAAAGCTCTCAACTCACCTGAATGGTGCTTCTCTCAGACCTTGAGGAACAATTACTTGGTGTCACTTGGACCAGGTCTCTTCCTAAAGTCATTTCCTGATAGCGACAAGTACTTTTCTGGTTACCAGCAAGGGATGGAGATGAGGAAATGAGTGACCAATACCTAGGAGGCAACCACTGTGTTCTAGGCTCCGTTTTAAAGTGTCTAATATCCCATTCTACCTTCTCCCCTCCCAGGAGCTTCACTACTCCCATCTCATTCTTGCAACAGGCAGTGATGGGCCATTCCCTGGGAAGTTCAACCAAGTCATTGACATGGAAAGTGCCATCCAGACCTATGAAGACATGGTTAAAGAGGTGAGGAATCAACTCCTATGAGGTGCTGGCTGCCTTTGTTCAGCCTCCCTGTCCCAGATACCACTGTGGCTATCTGGAGCCAGCTGTGTCTAAGAGAAAGGGACCATGAGAGACCATGGTGTGCAGGGGGAGCAGCCAGGACAAGGAGCTCATCATGGCTTCTCTAGCATAAGGGGAAACCTAAATTACTCAACAGTGTTACAGGGTAGGCAGGAAGAATGCAAAGGGCACTCCTTTCTTGTTTCCTCTTAATGAACTAAGAGGATTATTGCTGTTGGGCTTGTGCTGTGTGTGAGAACAGTCTATGGTGTGACTGAAGGTATTCTGGCTTCCTGCAATTTGCAGTTCCTTTGTAACACAAATTTTCTCTTGAAGATTGAGAAATCTCAGCGCATTCTGGTAGTGGGAGGTGGTGCTGCTGGAGTGGAGATGGCTGCCGAGATCAAAACAGAGTACCCAGACAAAGAGGTAGGAGCATCTTCATCACAATTAACTTCATCCTGGTTTCTGAGACTGTTCTGTGATGGTGCTGCTGGAGGTACCTGAGATGACTGCACATCCAGTTACTGAGCCTGTAGCCAGCCACAGCAAGGACTGTGGTACTAGGTGCCCCTTCCTGGCTTGTTCTTGCAGGCATCAATCAGGGTGGAGAGAGGCCAGCTATAGTTGTTCCCACCTTGCATGCAGTGTGTCTTGTTCTGTTTCTGTGCCCCCATTTGCTGTTTTGTCCCCAACAGGTCATCCTTATTCACTCAAAAACTGCACTGGCTGATGTGGAGCTGCTAGCCAGTGTCCGTCAGGAGGTGAAAGAGATTCTCCTCAGGAAAGGAGTCCGGCTGCTGTTAAGTACGTCCTTAGCAATACCTCTGAAGACCTACAAGCTGCTCTTCCTTTAGCCAAAGGATCTCCTAATGTCCTCTGACTTTTTTGGTTACACATGGCTCCCTTGAATTCCTGTTTCTCTGGGTTAGCTGGAAACCACAGCCTAGCAAAGGTTTGTGACCCAGGGCTCTCTGTTGCAACAGGTGAAAAGGTCAGTGACGTGGAGAACCTCAGACCAAACCAGTTCCAGAAAGACATGGTAGTAAGGACAGAGAAGGGCACTGAGGTGGTTGTTGACATGGTGGTGCTGTGCACTGGGATAAAGATTAACTCTTCTGCATATGCTGCTGCATTTGGTAAGTGAAAAAACCCAAACCACTGGGTGGGGAGAAGCAGCACAGTTCTTCAGTGTCTGGTGCTTGAGGGGTGTGAGGTGGGGAATGAACTGTGTAGAGCCTGCGGGGGTGATTCTACTGAAATATCAAAGGATGATGCATTGCACGAGACTGCAGTGATTAACTACAGCAAGGCAAAAAGCTGACACATAGAAAAGAGGGTGAAAAACAACCCCTCACTTTGTGTCAATTAAATCAGCAGCATTTTGGGGTCTTGGGCCACACCAAACAACACAAAGCTGCTTCTAAAAACCTGCTGTTTGGCAAAACAGGTGACAAAATGGCAAGTAATGGTGCTTTGAAAGTTAACAAGCACCTCCAGCTGGAAGGCTATGAGAACATCTATGCCATTGGCGACTGTGCAGATCTCAAAGAGCCCAAGATGGCCTACCATGCTGGGCTCCACGCCAACATCGTGGTGACAAATATCATCAACAGCCTGACACAGAAGCCTCTTAAAACCTACAAGCCAGGTAAGGTCAGCTCCTAGCACCTGGCCTTAGGTGTTGGGCTGCTTTTCTGCAAGGAACAGCTGTCTAACTTGCACGGGACTCTGAACTCACTGAATGCACTGTGAAGGAACTCACAATTGGAGTTGATTATGTCAGCTTATAGCTCAGGCCTCATTTTAGTCCTTGAAAAAGACACAGTGTAGATATTAATTACTGTGTCAGTCTACCACACAATGTGTCCTTTCTTCACTAATGTCTTGATAGATCTACTGGTGGGAGTCTGCTATTCCTCAAACTTATTTTCTTTTCTTAAAATTGCTCACTGTCCAGTTAAATCCCAGGAATAAGATGACTTCCCATTTCCTTTTTTCTCCCCTTACACTAAAACAAACACAAACTGAACAATCTGGTCTCAAAAATCTAGTTGGGTAATGAGTCTTCTTGTTCATGAACACTGATGTAAACACTTACCAGAACTCTGCTGAGAGTTGTTCCATGTGGATGCAGGGGAGCTGGACAACAGTTGCTTGACTTACACCTCTACATCTTCTTTGCAGGGTCACTAACCTTCCTGCTTTCCATGGGCAGGAATGATGGTGTAGGCCAGGTGAATGGTTGCTATGTGGGACATCTCCTGGTGACCATTGCCAAGAGCCGGGATCTGTTCATCTCCAAGAGCTGGAAGACGATGGGACAGACAATGCCCTCTTAAGAGGGCACCAGTAACAATCCAGCAAGGAGTACAGCAACTGGAAGAGGGTGAGGGTGCACTTCTATTGCTTCTACTGACTGATATTGTCCTCTGCAGCACCTCCTCGAGCCACCCGTCACCGTGCCACAAAAAAGGGGTGCCTGCCTTGCTGTAAAGGGGAAGGAGGCACTTCCCAAATGAACTGCACAGAAGTTCCCATGATAAAAAACAGAGAAGAAATGTTTCTTTTACTCCCCCCGCTGAGAGAGCTCTGAGCAAGAAGTTTGGCTTACCTTGATTTGTAACAATAAACACTGTGGCTTTCAGAATCTCTGTGGTTTGTTTGTTAATGTTGTTTTGGTTTTTTCCCTGGCTTTCTCTATTCTTGCTCCTCTAAGAAGGACCTGCTTCTTACAGATCTGGCATCTGCTCTGCAGCTTGCAGGGCAAATGGCTTACAGTGCTGCCAGGGTAATGCCTGTCTAAAACCTGGAAAGGGATATGGTAAGCCTGGAATTCAACAGAATATAATGCATCTTTGTGTTCAAATCTCCTCAGCAGCTTTAATTGTGTCACTTATAGCACTAAACTTCAGTCAGAAAAGCTGTTGGTTGTGATACAGCAAGCACTTATTTACAGATGCTGCTGCTTTTTTTTTCCTTTCTTTTCTTTTTTTTTTCTTTTTAGGGTGCGGAATTCCCAGAGCAAAATGAGGGTTTATAATAATAACCACACTTGACACATATTTTTCTTTTTTTCTTATAAAACAAACAAAAATCACCATGAAATATTCTCAGTAATTACAGCGGTTATTGTGAGTTAAAAGCAAAACAGAAGCTCCTCATGCATTACTTCTAAAGCCCTTTTCCCCTCTCTGTGGGCTGAAGGCAGAAGTTTACTATCTACCCTCAAGGGAGGGGAAAAGGGAGCAGAACATTTATAAGAGCTTTCTTTAAAGTGGTATGTGTGTGTGTGTGTGTGAAGAAATCATCACTACAAATCTAAAATGAGGTTATTCTTTAAAAACTTCTAAACTAAAGCAACAAGGGACACTAAACTCCTGAAGACAGATGGTAACTCAATTGCTTAAGGTGATAAAAATGGCATGAAGAAATTGGACTAAACCCCTCTCACCTCTAATCACAGCTCTCCATCAAGTCACAACACATCACACTACTACCACACCCCCTCCTCGTCACATTGAAAAAATAAAACCCGCCTCTAATGCTTTTAATGCTACTCAAGTTTGTTGAAAAATAAAGTTTCATTTGGCTGCCATTGCTACTTAGTGTCTAGCTTGGCCATTTCTTGCACGTAGATACCAATGCTTTCACTGTCGAAGAGCAGAAAGTAAATGTTCTTCAAGGACGAAGAGCTGGTGCCGTCGAAATGGGTGGAAATAGCCCTGAGGGTCACCTGGGCTGCCGTCTGTTTTGGGAAGCAGTTTCTGTGTGGTCAGGGAAGAAAAGACAGCAGGTGAGTGTTGAGCAGCGATGCTGAGAGGAACCAGCCAGAACTAGTCCAGCCACAGGCTGCTAAGATAGTGCCAGTTGCAGTTTGGCAAACCCCAAGGTTTTGATAGCAATATTCACCTGCTGCTGAATTAAGTTTCCTTGCTGGCATAGCTGCTGTTTTCATCTGCTGCTACTTCTTATGACCACACAACATTTTTTTTAATGCTTGCCCTTAGAATTAAACTTTTCCATGCCATCCTGGGCAGGCTAAAAATTTCAAAGAATGATTATTTTTTTAGCTGAAAACTGAAAAAAAAACCAAACCCAAAACATTACCTACTTAGCTGACTTGCTCACTCTGTCATTAAAATACTTTGCTTGGGATTCCTGTAAAAATAATTGAAATTACAACTCCAAGCCAAATTAAGGTCAAGATGCATTCATTCACTTCTCTTGATGGTAATATTCTCTAACCTACAATCATATTTATATTGTAAACCATCAAAAAGATCTGGCACAACTGAGGTATCCCATCTATTGCAATGTTACATTAGTTACATAATTCCTAAGATGGCTCAGAGGAAAATGAAAATTCACAGAACTGATACAGTATAGTTCTTTATCTACTCACAAACCCAGCGTTTCCTGTGCAGACATGTAGGTAGCATAAAATGAGAGCAAAACCAGGAAGTCCTATTTGAAAAACTGCATTTTTTCAGAAAATTTTGAGGTCCTATGATAAATGAAGCGTAAACCAGCAGCACCCGGTAAGACTTACTCTCTTTTTCTGTTAGGAGGAGTAATTGTAAGAGCAACAGAGAGTGAAATGGAACAATGCAGCAGAAGAATCTGCACTAAGACTAATGGTCCAAGAATGGATTATTCTAGTTCTATGGTCTTAGAAGACATGAAGTCTAGAAACTTTTTCTATTGGCATTAAAAGCTACATTTCATTCTTGAAAGTTGCACTTTATATTAAAGATTGTTAAAACAATTTATCACATTTTGCTTTGAATGAAAACCATAAACAAAAACATCTGTATATTAAAAAATTGACTAAAAATTGCACTATCCCTCTATTTATTCTTTTGTCCTGACCCATAAAAATATTATTTTGCTTTGCAGAGTGTGTAAAAATGGCACTTTCACCTCCCATGTATTCAGTGATATGTGGTGATTTCACTGATCAAATGCAGTTTTACTTTCATTTTATTCACTGTCAGGCCAACACAACTGGACTGTACTCTGTACTCTACTCTTTGGGCACTACTACCAAAATCAGTATATACATTTCAAATTATTTATAAGCATGTGAACTCTAACACAAAATAACAACTTCTGCAGTTAGCAGGGCTTGTGTAAGATTTCTTGTCATCAGAGACCAACAAACTGTTGATTTAAAAAGAAATCGAAAAGAAAAAGAAAAAGAAAAAGAAAAAGAAAAAGAAAAAGAAAAAGAAAAAGAAAAAGAAAAAGAAAAAGATTTCAGGTTTCTTAATCAAGCACATTCTGCTTGCTAGTTATGGAGAAAGAAATGTGTAGCTTCACACTTGGTTTAATAATTTTCCCTTTTGAAAGCAGAACTACATTTGAGAAACACTGATTTTCTTCTGAAAGAAAAGTTTTGTGTGACAAGTCTTTTAAATATCTATTCTCAGGAGGGCTTAAGTGAACACCCCACATCCATGTAGCTCAGGTGGCATCGCTGTTACCTGCCTTCAGTATTATGCTGGTATAATCTTATTAGTACAAATGCAGGTTTAATAAGACTCCCCACAGCAAAATGAAGGGACACAAAACCCAAGGTGGTGCAGAGGAATGAAAATGACTGCCTAGCAGTAGACAACACAGCAAGCCCACTCAACTCTCCTGTGGATTGGCTAATTTCTCTTTATAAAGGCTCTCTGGCAGTTTCATGCAAACACTGCACTTCAGGCTGGATTCCTCTGGAGCAGCACAGTGTCAGATGGCAGCAGCAGAGGCAGAGTCACAGAGCAAGGGGCACCTCCCTGTCACAGCAGCAGCTCTGACAGCCAATTCCACCTCTGCTACCCAACACAGGGAGTCCTACCTGCCGCTGGGAAACGGGGGGAAAGCCACAGACTTCAACTTCTTGTCTTCTGCAGCTGTTAAGCAGTTCTTGACAGTCTCCTCGAGCTGCTCTTCACATTTGTCTGATCCCCACTGTGGGATGTGACAGTGGATGACAAACTTTGCTGCTAGGCCGCTAGACTGAGTAAGTGCAGCTAACACAAATGAAAATATAACATTAGTTTGGAACAGAAACCACCCTGCAATGACCTCCCAACCCAATGTACCTTGTTAATTACATTACCTCTCCAAAGGAATACATTTGGAATTAAAATACACCACAATGGCTCGCTTGCAATCATAACCTGTCTCATCATTCCTTTTGTGATCAATCATTATCCCTTTGGAGACCAAAGAACCCAGGGCTCATTTGGTTAGCACACAGCTACTCAATAATGGTTTCTAGCTCTCTCATTCAGCACAGCCTCTGGGTTTGTTTTATGCAAAGTACAAAAACCTCACCCTGAGCACAGTATCAGTAATCCCCACAGACATTTCTGCAGTGCTGTCACAGAGTGCTTTTCACAAATATCCTGCATCATCATCATTACAGTTCCAGAGTGTTGGGGAGTAATATTTAGACTCACATCAGAGCTCGGTAATTTCAGACAAGGACATGAAAATCAAATTTGTCTCCACCAGTTATGCTCAATCAGGAATCTCAGATTAATTTTTCAGAAAGCCTAATATTTTCCAGGACCTGCAGAGTCCACAGCATGGCATCAGTTTGCTTTTGTTGCAATTGTCACCATCAGCACCAATGGAAGTCTAGGTCTTGGTAATCTCAGGTTAAAAACTCTGAAATTAGCTGTGCAGGAAGGAATTAGCCCATGGATGAAAAACCTGGATATATTCACTTGTTCGACATCACAGAGGAATTCTGTTGCAGGCACAGAGGAGATCTGTGCTACTTAAATTTTAACCAGCTGTCTTAATAGCATAAAAGGAGTCTATCTTCTAGTTGGGGAGTGATGTTGACAGAGAAAAGTAGTTTACTTTGACTTTATGGCATATAAATTTGATTTGATATGAAAGTGAAGCAGATTATCTTGTGTAAAAATTTCCCTATTATTTCAGGTTATAAAACTATAAAACTCAATTAGGCAATTTCCAAAACTAGACTATTTAAAGCATTTATTTTCTTGGGTATAGAGATACTAAGCCAAATAAGGCATATTGTAACTTTTCTCCATCTGTCTTCCAGACACCTTCAATTGGTTTAATCTGTCCACAAAGGAAAGCACAATCTCAGGTCCCAAGCTATTCCCTGCTACAAATGTGTTAACCCTTGAAGGGAGCTCTCCTAATAAAGTAGCTGTAGTGCCTGAGCAATTGCTCTTCCAAAAAGCATGCCAGTTCTGCAGATCATATCACATCTTCATTTGTGCTCAGAGTAAGGTAATTATTTGGGTTATATACTGTTAATCAAATATGCATAAAGAGGAATAATTTATAAAGTATCACTAAGTTTTCTTACGCCTCATATGTTAGGCTGAGAACTGTTTCTGATTCTCACTAAGGCTGCAGTACAATCAGGGTAGGAAAGATGGCACAAGATTTCCTTAATTTTTGGACTCCCATGGACAGAAATTGCCTAAGACAAATTGATCAGTCTAAAGACAGAATGTGCACAGCACACAGGTATCCTATTGTTTCTTTTTTTCCCTCTCAGCAGGCTGCCCATATCAGCAACAGCTTTGAAGAAACATTTACATCAACTAAACAATGACACATAATATCAGTAACAGATCAGAATGTCCAGAGAAAAGAACATATAAGATAAGCCATGTCCAAAAGACTGCAGAGTATCCTTTTTACCTTCAGCAACTTCTAAAGGTCCTTGAGATTTGCGAAGCTCTTTCACTGTTTCCAAGAACTCTTTCCCTCCAGCCTTTTCCAGTGCCTTGCCTGCAAGGACACAGAGCAAAAGGCCTTGGCTTCAGAGTATCATTGTGGATAAACAAGTCCACATTATTTAAAAGAACACTGTACACACACTATTCTGTCTCCTTCTATCAGCAGCAGCTGATGTTTGTGTTCACTACTCTGCCTAGACACAGATAAAGTTTACTTTTCACGATTTTGAGGAGCCCTGTATGCTATTACTGGAAATTGCTTTAATATAAATATCTGTAAGAATGCTATTTACTCTGACTTATGGCTAAAATACCGTGGAGTGGGATTTTCAGGACTCAGATTTTCAGCCTCCAAAATGGACTCAACATACAAACCCTACTACTTGCTGAAACAAACACAGCTGGGATGCCAGTGAAGGTCTTGATGACTAAAAAACAATGATCCAAAAGCCTACTACTAGATTCTGTGCTCCCTATGCAACTGACTGAATAGCTTTTTACCTCCCTCCTGCTTAAATTTCCGTATTTGTATAATCATATTTCCTTATTTCACATGAGCAGTATAAGGCTCTGTACATGAGTATTTCTAAATTATGTAATATCCTACAATGAAAGTCATAGTTAGAAGTGCTATTAATATATAATTTTGCAATGTAATTTTCAGATGCAAATGTAAAAATAAGCCAATAAACACCTCAATAATAATTATTTACACCTTTGCTGCTCATGTGTTTCAACAAATTATCTGTGTTGTGCTTGTCATTAAGAAAAAGATAAATTAGTGATTAGCCTGTTATACCTAGTCAGATGCAGCCTGATTTTCAGAAGCTGTAACTGATATTTTATGCCCTGGGGCAGATTCAGGTGAAACAGGATGGGATCTCAGCAGGCAGCCAGTAGACCAGCTACTCTTCCAGCTCTAGATGTGTTTTTTCTGCATGAATAGAGCCTCACCTATTTCCTCCTTGAGGTCTATTTCAGCAGTTGTAGGGTGAACGATGCCTTCTACTTTCATGGAGCCAATATGGCTGATGTCACTCTGTGTCAGAGAAAGCTAAAAAATAATGAGGGGGGAGGGAAAAATAAGTAGTAATCTGAGTGCAAAACCATTTTCATACCAAAAAGCTGAAGTGAAAGAAGGCTGGATTCAGTCTTTCAGAGAACAGTTATTTTATTCTGTTCAGTATATGTGATTCTGACTTTTAGATTTTAATTAATTAATTTGCACACCACTCAGATTATTTGGTAATATGCCCACAACTTGGGAGCTTGCTCCAGAGGAAGTTATTGCTAGAAAACTAATGTTCTAACATCAAGATTTGAAGAAAAAAGCGCTGATTTTGGAAATGCTTTGGTTTAAGAGAAAAGCATCCTTCCCTTCATGCTAAGCCCCAGTCTGTTATTGCTCTCTATTACCTTTTGTCCTGGCACAAGGCTCTTGGAGGACAAGATAGTGAAACCATCCCCAGGCCCATCTTCAGTTGTTGAATTTGAAGCTCCTTCTTTTTCACTGTCCTTTTGTTTGTTCTATTTGATGGGAGGAAAAAAAAGCAGGACTTCTCAAGGGAAACAAAATAATCAACATCTAGCATTATTCAATAATGGAGAGATTTAATAATACACTACAAATCTTATCTTTTCAGATCAATATATTACTCACAGCCTTGTAATCCCCTAAGATTATGTAACAACAGAGGTCTGCACTGTTTATATAATGCTAAATCAGTGGTTCATCTGAGGCATTACATACATTTGTAGTCACATTCAGAGGCAGGGCACCCACACCCATCTGTAGATTTACTGACAATTAAGGTTGTATTTATATGGGTGGGCATGTGTTAGTTTATTTTTGTTGCTAACAGAGCAGAACCTCATATTAACTCAAACTTAGTCACTTAGTAACCCAGTCAAATGCTCCAATTTGAAGAAAAAACAACTTTGTCATCTGAAAAACAAATGTTTAAGTCTCATTTATTAAATGAGAAAGCCTTCTTATGGCTTACCTCCAGGAGCAGCAAACCTACCAGTCCCAGAGGGCTGCAGGAGCATCTCCTCACATCTCTCAATATTTGCTTTAAGGTATGTCAAGATGCTACCACCTCCTAACGAGTCCAAACTCTGCATGTGCACAATTCAAAGTAAGGTGGTAGCTGAGACAAATACACAGAGACATCCCATTAAGCAACTCTGTTTTCTTTTTAAAGGCTGTTTCTGCATATTCTCAGCTATGGAACTGTATCAAAACTTCGAGGCCTCCAGAAAAATGTGCTTAATCTAAGTTTTAAAAGTTTAAGTCAAATAATATCATTTAACCCTACCCAATCAAAAACTCAGCAGTGTTTCAAGGTGCATGCTCTGAAATGACAAACCAAGAGCACTGATCTGGGTTACTGCTTTACCAAATTAATCCATTTTTGGATAGTGATAGAGGATGGGCAACCCTAAGGGAAAGTGCAGTGGTCAAGTTCTGATTGATTAATTCTTCTTTTAAAAATCACTAACAACAGCACAGCTAAGAACACATGAAACAAAGAGCTTGTCGCAATGACATTGACGTTCCATGTCAGGACAAGTTCTCTGGACAGTGAAAAATCTTTAACAGCAACCCAGTAACTGGTACAAGGCTGAAGGCATGACATCTCTCTAGTAGAAAATGTTTTAGAACACAGCTTCATTTATTTTAAAAGCAAGGGCTCACTGCCACAGAGTTAGTGTGGAGGTAAGAGATTCTACACAATTATCAAGAAAATATTGCAGAGGGTGACATGGAATCTGTACCTTTTTGGACGTCCGGGCCTTGGTGGACTTTGCCTTCTTCCCACTCTTTTTGTTTACCATGGATTTCCTCCCCTTCTTCTCAGGAGCAGGGGAAAGGATGGTCTCAGATTTGCCTTTGGCACCCCGCTTCTTGGCTAGAAGCTCAGGCTGAATCCTGGGCAGGACACCTCCACTTGCAATAGTCACACCTTTGAGCAACTGCAAGGAAAAGCAGCGTATGGAAGCATATTACAGATCCTCTTAGTCTGCATCACCAAAAAACTATGAGAGAAACAATCCACAGTAACAAGGAACTTGGCAGGTGACAGCAAAGTCAGCCAGCATATCCTGGAGAATTCTGTTGCTGTACAATCCCTCTTCCAGTGCCAGTCTTAGTGCAAACCTGTCCTTGGTGATTCACAAGCAGTAAATAAGGGTAAAAAAGAAGACTCTCTGTGGGCTACTTAAAAAAAAGGACTGCACCACAGCCCTGCTCAGAGGAGGACAGGATGCAGATCCCTTTGGCAGGGAAACAGATGCAGTCAAAGCAAGGAAAAACTCCAAGGATTTGGTTTGCAGAGGGAAACAACAGGAATGGGCTGTGATACCATGTAGAGGACAAAGTGTGGCTAATTCCTAAGAGACAACACTGGATCTAGATCCCAGTTCACAGGTCACTGACCAGAACCACAGAGCTGGGAAAAGGCTGGTAGTGTTAGCATACTTTTCCTTCTCTTCTGGCCTGTTTTGAATTTTAACTCCACTTGACTGGAAACAGAGCCACATGACTTCACGGGCACCATATTTTCATTATTTAAAGCAGTCATATTAAGTGCAGGAGTATTCAAAGTGTGAATGACATCATCCATCTTCATACAGAGGAGAGACTCTGATGCTGACTGAACCTTTTCCGCACCCCTGAATAGTACAATCTGCAGCCCATGCTGTGATCTCTGTCCTCACTCAACAAGTCTAGCAGAAGTGATCCCACAAGTGATCCCAAGAGTCAGAGCACTGAAAACCACAGTTTGGGCAAACAGACAGGAAGACAGCAATAGCAGAGAGCGAGCCAGATCCCTACCCAACATGGACCTCACAGCCAGTGTAATAGAAAACACACATATCTACAGCTGTTGGGAAAAGGTCTTGCACATTTTCTTTAAGTATTGACTGTCCCTGAGGAAAAAGTGAAGCATCAAGTCTACTTGCTTCAACAGGACTCATAGGCTAAGAAGAACCCAAATTTATGTCCGTAAGATTTAAGATGAAGTATCTCAGAACCTTTCTTTTTGTTTGCTTTTATTTAAGATGGCACTATCTTCTGGTCCAGTAACTACAATCTCGTTCATGTCTCAGACTAAGCTGTTTCTAACCTTCCCTGGTAGCAGCTTCACTCAAGCCATAACACATAACTCCTACATGAAAATGTAAACAGGCACCTGATTCAGTTCCTCATCATTTGCAACTGCCAGGAGGATGTGTCTGGGGGCAATCCTTCCTTTCTTGTTGTCCCGTGCCGCGTTTCCTGCCAACTCCAGGATTTCGGCTGTAACACATCAAGATAAAAATGAGTAACAAAACTGCAGCTTAGGTACATGCTGCATACACATTTTTACACTGCTTCTTAATATCCATTTACCTTTTCAGGGACATTTCCAGATTTAAAGGGTTCTTGCTACAGAAAGGCAGAAACCAAACCCCACTCAATGTATTTGTAAATTTAGATAAATCAATTTGTCCTTCCTAATTCCCTAAAGGATATCTAGGAGAAAATATGCTAAGCTTGGTTCACATAATTTCTTTTAAGAGCCGCAAGTCAGAAATCTCTTTCAAAAAGGCAAAAAAACCACCTAAAAAAAGGTACATCAGCAGTCGAAAATTTATCAGCAGCCTGTGACAACAGAACAGTCAAGCATGCAGTGAAACACCCAACCTGAAACAGACAGCTCTGATAAACAGCAAAGATTCTCAGGACCAGGGAAGATGAAGACTGAGGTGCATTTGAAGAAATACTTGGAAAGCCAACACACCTGCCAGGCACTGCTGGAATTCTGCATTAAAGGGCACTGAAAATCTGTGAGAAGCTTCATTTCAGAACAAGATATGAAAGGTTTGACTCAGATGCAAGCAGAGACAAGGTGAGAGCTTCAATGCATGAAATATTGATAGAAGGGTCCTTCTTCATCTCTGGGAACAGGAGGTCACTTCAAAGGTAATTTCTCTAAATTACCAGTAACATTTATACTGTAACCAAAGTCACTGAGGTTTTCCTAATAATTACAGAAATACAGACACATCTTCCCAAGTTTATTTGGACTGTAGCAATCAGTATAATTCATTAGCTTACGTAGTCTGGCCACTACTAAGAAGTTATTTCTCATATAAGAACTCTACTGAAACACTGAGAAGGAAGGAGAAGGGATTTTTTTTTCTCCAAATAATCATAAAAATCATATTCATACTTTATTTCAGTATACGGTGTCCCTGTCATCTGGTTTTTGGGTATGTGTTTGCACAATATGGAATATGAAAATTACAGCCAATCAGTATTATCCTATTGAAAACTTATTGATGTCTTAATGACATCCTACTCCTTTACATCAACTACACAAAGAACAATAACTATGATAAAAAGAACAACTTTCATGAAAAATCTAGTGGAAACGTACATAATGTTCGGCTAAAATCCAAATGATTTCAACTTGACGCTTAGCTCTGGCTCATGGGAAAAATACAAGCTTTCAATTCCACTCAGAACAACAAAATTATAAACTTGTCTTCCAGTATTCACTACTACACAGCATACATATTTAACTGAATGTTGGAAATACAAATGCCTTTTTTTAAAATTTACATGCATATTCACAGTGAATTGTAAAAGTTAGGGCAGGAACCTCTCAGCGCTAGCATTTCCTAGTCTGTCCTGGATTTTAAAGGAGGAAACTGAACAGAGATCCCGCATGATCCAGCTATTTTCACCCCCATGGGCTTGGAAGTGTCAGACCCTCTCCCAGACCTCTGCCAGTGGAGCTAACGCAGCAGCAGACAGAAGGAAGAGATTCCATCCATTGTGCAGACCAGCAGAGAGCAAGAAAAGGGACCCAGGCTCCTCCAGTGGGTTTTGCAGATGTGTGCTGACAGCAGAGGAAAATTTCATCAGGAGGAAAAAAAATCCAGAAAACAACACATACTTACCTGTGTGGGAACTGAAGTTCTTTCAGGTGTGCCAACAACAGGCACATCCTGCTACCTGTGTGCTCACCCCACTGCCCCAGGTTTGGGTCCTTTGGCCAGCAGCATCCTGATGGTGCACTCTTAGTCCTCTGCCTAATGTTAAGAGCAAAAAAGGCAGAACACTCAAATGCCAGCCATCCATCCCAGGACACCGGGAAGAAGGGAATCCAAGGCAGAGGTGACATATGGCAGATTGTGGAATATGTATATAATTTACCAAAGGATGCCAAACATTTGCATAGGTAAATAATTGCCTTGCCTCCTTTTAATGAAGGTTTCTATGCATATTTTTTCTAAGGGTGGAGGCAGGGACTCATAATATTAAGAATATAAAATGGCATTTACAAAATACAATATCAAAACTGGAAGCTTCAGTTATCACATCCTCTGCTACAATAACAGATCCCTAAAGAAACTGCCTTACATTTCATGTAGAAACATCTTAACATCTGAGGTTACCTAAATTCTAAGAAGACTAGTCTGAGTATATAGGTCCTGTAATAAAGTCCTGTGCCATAACAAGCTCTCTTGGAACTGGGCATCTTGATATTCTCAGCCATAAGTTGGGTTTACTTTCCGCGCTCTCAGCACCAGGCATTAAGAATTACATTGAAATCTCAAATAATATTGCTTCCTGCAAAAGTCAAAATCCACAAAGATGCCTCCACATCAGAAGTTTAAATTCAGACATCTTCAGAAAAACATAACTCTCTTCCAGCAGACACAAGCAACAGCCATGCTATGACCTGAATGGGATTACATCTTGTCATCCTGTGACATACAGGGAGAAAGAGGTTTCTTTAGCTGATGGATCAGCAGATTTGAAATGTCTGGGAACTAAAGCATCCTAGCCAAGCCAAAGGTATTTGTTCAGCTGAGCTTTTGTGAAAATGGACTGCTAAGAAAGGTCTATGAGAATTACTGATAGCAAATTGAAAAGATTTTATACAGGTTATCTTGTTTTCCACCTCCCCTTTAGGATAAGTTGTGTCAGCTCCTTTTACACTACCACACAGAAATCTAACAGTAATACTTTTACTCTACAAAAATGTATTGGATGATGGAGTCCTTGGTCCTCCATTTGCAGGTGAAAGCTATCTGCTGGATTTGTCTCTGCATGGCAGATGAGCACAACAGGCAGAAGAGTATTCCAGGTGATTCCTGTGAAGGAGGAAGCCTTTGCTGGTGTTGTATTCTACCCTAATTTAGAGAGGATGGCTTTCCATTGAGACCTTCCATGAGTTCCTCTGACCAGCACACCACTCACATGACTTGTGTTGATGACTTCCTCATCGACAGGCATCTGTATTCTCTGCCTGCTTTTTGGGAAGATGCCCTGTAGGACATGTGCAGTTAATGTTTGATTTAGGTAGTTGTGACTGCAGTCAGCCCTATGCATGCTCAGAGCATGAGTCTGTTGCAAAATCCATCAATCCCATGGGACTCTTGCCAATTTTTCACAGAATTTGAACTCTGAAGCCAGTGGAACTCAACCTTGTTTCAGCAAACACAACCTTCTGGATAGAAATTAAGCTGCAGTTTAACAATATGATTTTCAAGCCTAAAATGTAAAACAGCATAGAGAGATCAAAAAGAAAGGTTTAGAACAGTGATGAGATCTTCACATTAGTTGATCAGTTGAGGTAAAAGTACCTCTTCCTCAGATACACTGTGGTGATTGCTGGCATTTTAATGATGGGGTTGATAAGGCAAAGTGCAGATTTGGGTTTGATAATGGCTGTGAGGTGCTGCCACAATCGATCTTGCTTACAAAGGAAAAAAACAGGGATCTAGTATCTTGTGACACAGAACACATACCAAAGCCAAACAGCAGTCTGAACTACATAAACTGGGAGTAAGGATGTGTATATATATATATATGTATATACTCCAGATGTATAGGCACCATCTGGATGATGCCAGTCAAGAGGCTCAGTGCTCTGGGGCAACACAAATATAGGCCAACAACAGACCATGCAGGGCTGGTCACTCACAGAGATGTGCTGGTCCATGCCAGGCCCTGGAGGAATGCAGGCAGTCAGGTGGTTCTGGTCCTGTTTGACCCTTCCAGCCTCATTCACCTTGCCCCCATCCCAGCCATGACTTGCTTTCCCAGCTCCACAGCTCAATCTCCTTTCCCTGGCAATCCACACCGAGACTACTACCTCAGCTGCCTTTCCTGGACAGTCACCATTTCTCCTGTCTACTCAGGCTCAGTATTCCTGCCCAGGTCCTTCATTACCAGCATCCCCTCCATCCAATCCTTGGCCTATTTCCTATTTTTTCAACTTACTCTCCAGCTTCCTGGCAGAATATTTGGACACTCCTTGCCATTTATTTGCCTACTGGCCATCAATTCAGTTCTCCCCACTAGCCAGATCTATCCCTGGCTCTAATATCAATATTCTCCCATAACCACTGTCTCCCCACAATATTATGATCTGGGAGCTGAGAGAGGCTGGAACATATTCAGTGAGGACCAAGTCTTCAGACATTTTATCTGTTAAAATCAAAGAAGTCTCCGCTAAGCATGAGCAACCTGTGTTTTATCAAAGTTAGAGCCTGGCCAAAGAGAGCAGATTTCCCTGAGGTGAGAGAGACCACCCTTCCCCTTTCGTAAAGCACCAAATCTCTGCTAAAACACAGAGAAGCACTCAGGGCTTTAGAGGAGAAGTTCTCATGAACGTTTTGACATAACACAAAAAATACATTCGACCTGCTTCTGTGAAACAGCTAAAAAGTCATAGTCTCTTACTGCCACCCTCCCAGATTTAGCCTGAAGCAGTTCCCCTGCATGCAGCCTTTCATCCCGAGGAACCACCATTTCACAGCTGCAAGTCCAGGAGAAAAAAAATGGCATTTGTAATACAAAGATCAGATAATGTTAAGAAAACTTACCAGTTTGACATATAATGCCCCCTTTGACAACATCCTTGGAAAAACCTATTTTGTTTCTGCAGGCTTCCCAAAACCATTTATTCACATGTAATATTAGGAATAACTAGATCAGCAGGGTTAGATGTTGCAACACTGTTTTTTTGACTGAACTCTCCACCTTTGTAATATTTCCAAACAAAACCCTGGACAAAGCACAGGAGCTTTGGTTTGGAAAGAACACAATCCACCAGCAATAGATGTTTGCTCAGAAACATTACTCCATTCTATCACAATACATACAGGAGTTCTCTGCTGAACCAAGCAGCTGAAAATAGCATTCCCTTAAAATTTATGTGGACTCCCAGCCTACACCTCTAGCAATCTTCTTGCCTGGTTGACTACACATTCTTTTTTTTTCTAAAGCAAAGTGTAGGCCCACACATAATCCACTCATTTCAGATTAATGATTTAAATTAAACTGCACTTACTACTCAGGAGCAGAGCCAAGACATACATTGTTCTAGTTCAGGTAATAGGCAAACAGTGCTGACCACAATTCAGTCTGAACCACAGAAATGTTGCACATACCAGATGTGCTGCTGACAATTTATTACTGCACCTTGTAATAATTGCCACAGCTCAGAACAAGCATCTCCAAATGTTTATCCTAGAAATATCTCCCTGTGGAGTAGGAAAAGTAAAAAAGTATTTCTCTCCAGCAGAAGGTCAGCAGAGTCACAGTGCAGCACATTATGTTATAAAAGTTACTGTGATTTCTCCAACACAAGCAATACTTTGTCACTCCAGCTCCAGAAGTAGCCTCAGGGAAAAAAAAAATTGATTCTCATCCTGGAATATACCACCACAAACATGGAAATTTCTGCAATGTGCTATTAGGCTTCATCATAAATTCCAATTTTAGTAGTGAGATTGTGAAATTAGTGAAATTTAGTAGTGAGATTTCAGATTTTCTCCGTACCTTTGAAAGAAAATAATGCTTTTTTTTGGCTGGTAGTGAGAACAAGTTTCATGTGTGAAAAAGAGAGTGGAGTTTACATAAAACCTGTTGCATGGACAACCAGGCTCCATGCAAGCTTCTTCATGCCACTTTGGCAATAAACTACACTCCTGAAACACAACTCACTCAACTAATTCCATCCAGGCTGTGACTCCTCACAGATTCTCTAATGCACCTCAGTCTTGATCTGTAACCCCTGAGTAACCTGAACCAGAATCCTCTCTGCACCGTGAGTTCTAACAATTTGCTAAAGTCCTATTTTCCATAATTAAACGAGAAACTCAGCAGATATGATCATAGGACACTCTGAAATGTTTCTATACAGAGCCACAGTATATTGTATCAAATATCAGTATCAAAGTTCAGTTTCAGAAAGGCAGGAAAAAGAAAACGTGGGGCATGGGGGAAGATTTAAACCCTGGAACACCTTCTTCATGCACTTAAGCAAAGCAAAAGGGTTTTTAAAATACAAAAAAACCCACCTTTACATTTCATAACACTTTGACACTGTCCTTCAAGGAGAAATGCAGCCAGCAAGACAGTTTGCTCACTTAAAAAGCACAATAGATGTACCAGGTGGGTTTGCTTTTTTTCCTCCTGTTATTCACATTTATGTGTATCAAAAAGCCTAATTAATACCAGTTTTCTCTGGGACAGAAACTACCAGATGTAACTCTTCACTCTGCAAAGCAATAAAAAATAACCCTTCCAGCTAGTGACCAATCATGGTGCTTCTAAAGGAGAGAATTTCTGCCCTCAGCCTCTCCAGGAAACAAATAACCTCCTTAGCATTTTCAGCAAATTTCAACAAATCCTGCACGTGCAGAGCCTGAGTTTCAGGAGTCCTCCACATATTCGTATCCCATCCCATGGCTAACCCTGGCTTCTGTGTGTGATGAGCACTTCCAGGAGCAGGTTCTAGGTTTACCTGCGAGGTACTCTATGACAGCTGCCATGTACACTGGTGCTCCAACCCCGATCCGGTACTTGTAGGTCCCTTTCTTCAGGTAGCGCATCATCCTCCCCACAGGGAAAATCACCCCAGCCCTGCTCGAACGGGACAGTTTGGACATTTTCTTCTTCCCGCTCCGCCCCGACATCTTGCAGCCTTGTGCTTCTTAATTTGCTGGTGGTTCCCAATGCCTTGCTCCAAATCCAAGGTCTGCAAGAGAAAACCAACAGGATTGATGAGAAACATCATGCATTGCTGTTGTTCCAGAAACAAAAATCCAAACCCACCCTCAATGCCTGTTAAGGTGCAGGCATTACTCATTAAAAGTTGGATAATTGGAATATTTGCTATAACTTCACTTTTGAACAGCATTGTCAGTGTAGCAATATCAGGAGCAAAGAAAACAAACCTTGTCTTCTCTGTATTTTTCCGGCAACAACAAGATTACAGATAAACAGAAAACAAACCCTGGAATGTGCCACTCCACTCCAAAGCTGGCATGTGGTCACAGTTACACCCCTAGCTCTCACTCTCAGTCAAATAATGTTTGGAAAAGTTTTAACTCTGTTTACAAAAATTGGTTTTAACTTTATTTTGATAGCTGCCCTGGAGGCCTGGTTACTCCTCTGAAGCAAACAAAGGGCAGGTCTGCCACGGATGGTATTTCTGTCAAGGAAGACACAGCTACTTCCCTCCCAGCATTCACTCACTTCAGTGAAACATGGAAACACAAGGAAGGAGACACTTTGAAAAACATTACAATGACTTTAGGTGATACTGCTAAATTTTATCATAATCTTTTCATTTATGATATCAAGGATATAAAATCAGCAGGGATCTATAAAACCTTGGCATGTCCTCATGTATCAGCCAGACAATTTTTTCTTTCCGTGTGCAATGTATTATGTGGGCATGATAAGAAAAATTGGGAAAGATTAAGCCAGTAAACCTATCAGACACAGACACGTCAAAATTGGTGTTGCTCATCATCCCACTCCGGGTTCCCTGCCAACTGCCAGCCTGGAATCACGAGTGGTGGTAACAGAGCTCAAAGGGAAGGTGAAAAGAAGTGGGGAGGCATGATACTGGTCTTCAGAGATGCAAGAGGATACTGTGAAGGTGGAGAGAGGAAGCGTTCCTTGTATCAGTGACTCTTACAGAAGCTGTATAGCAGAGGAGAGAGCAGAGCACTGGACTCAGTCAGACAGGGAGGCAGCAGAACCTTCCCAGCAGGACAACTTTAGAACAATTTGAGAATATATGTCAGAAATCACTTGAGCAGCACTGGATCTGCCTTGGGACAGGAGGCTGGACAAAGCGATCTTCCAAGGCCCCTTCCTCAATGAAACTTGCAATTTGTGACAAACCCTTTATAAACTTTCAATTTCACAGTAATAACAACCCTTAAAACGCCTCCTTTTCAGTTTGTGATAACTGACATCCAAATAATAAACCTAGGCTGGCAATTAGGTTTCTAGCCATCAGAGGAGCCAATTTCTGGAACAGCCTTCTCTTTAGAGCAATAACTCATTTTAAAGTGGAACTTAATAAATGTATGCAGTAGGGTACAAACAGGTTCCTGCAATACTGGCAGGACAGGTCCATCACCCAAGAGTTCAGTCCAGCACTGAAATCCCACTAGAGAGCCATGCTGAAAAAGTACATTACATGTATCAAAATCATATTAAGCTAACCTCTCATGTATTTGTTCCTATAGCATCAAATCCAAATTGAGTGAAAATCAGTGGAAAAAGGCAATGTCAAGGGATTACATCCACAGAAAATACCATTGTTGCACTTGATCTCCATGACAGAAAATCAAAACATATTTGTATACAACTAATCACACTGCTCTGGGCCATGCTGTTGCATAATATAAATTTATGTTTAATTACTCACTTCTGGCTCATCCTTCTGCTGCATCACTGAACTTTCCACCCCTGCCTACTCCTTCATTTTTCCCTTCTCTCTCACAGAAAACCTCTGCCATTATTTACTCCCCTGCTACCAAACCAACTTTTGGAAACCCAAAATATTTTCCAAATGCACTGCAGGCCATGTTTGCAAAATTCTGTGACACCCTAAATACAAGATGTTTCAAAACTCTGCTAACATTGTCTCTGCTTTGCAACTTACATGGACCAGGGTGTACTGAGAAGCAACAAATACAACAGCGTGCTTTTGTCTTGTTTTGACTCCTATAGGAGGCAATTTTTGGTAGGAAGCCAAGCTATGGCACAGTCACATCAGGACCTGGACAAAGAAACATGCTGAGAAAACTCCTGTGGACCTGGACAAAGAAATCCTGGAGAGAGGAATCTGGCTTCCTTGCAGGAAGGGGCACATGAGCTCAGGTCTGCCACACTCACCTGAACGGCAACCAACAGGTAAAGAACTACACGTTGAGCACTGCTGTCCTAATTGTTCTCTTTTGACTACACAGCCAAGCCTCAAGGGCTTATCAGTTGAAAAGTCTACCCACACTCGTTCCCTCCCTGCCAGCTGATTCATCATCTCTACATTTCTCCTCATGAAGGGCAGCCTCCATTTAAAAATAAACCTGTGCTGTTCGTGCAAAGTCCATCCTTGCTGAGCTATGAGGGCTGTGTCTATATCAGGCTGCCATGACATCAAGTTTGGGCAATTTAAAGCAATTATTTTCCCTATCCCTTAATCGGTCACAGCACACTCCCACTCTGCCATGACTCCAACATCATTGTGTTGCTATGGGGGATTGAATAGCTACCACATTTCACGGAGCTCTCTACAATATGACTGCAAGCAGGACTTTCCTCTGTTGAGTTTTGCCTTCTTCAGAGCCCGAGACAACCAGTGACATTTTCCTTCTGCCTCCTGGAAAAATACCTAAGAGTCCACCTTCCACTGGACCAGCTCCAAGCCCCATCCAACGCAGTGTGGAACACATCCAGGGATGGGGCAGCCACAGCTTCTCTGGGCAACCTGAGCCAGGGCCTCACCACCTTCACAGGGAAGAATTTAGGGAAGAGTTCCTTCATAACATCTGATATAAACCTCTCATTTTTTAGATTTAAACTATTCTCCCGCATCCTGTCACTATCTGCCCATGTAAAAAGTCCCTCTCCCTCTTTTTCACATGCCCAATTGAAGTACTGAAAGGCTGCAATAAGGTCTCCCCAGAGCCTTTTCATGCCCAGGCTGAATATCCCCAGCTCTCCCATCCTGTCTCCTGAGCAGACGGGCTCCAGCCCTCGGAGCATCTTGACTTCCAAACATTGAGAGAACTCGAACTCAGCAGCCAAAGACTGAAATAAAGGACATGCAGGACTATCAGTACACCTGCACTTCCCTCATCTCCAGCTGAAGATCTGTTAGGAGTTGACAGACATTATACCTTGGAGCAGCTTAGGCTGCACATTCATTTACAAACAAAATATTTGTGAAAAATTGAGTAAAAGACCTAAAGCAGGTGCTGAAGGAATTGCTAAGGCACCAAAGCACAAACATAGTGCTATTCAGGGGGCAGGTAGGGTGTCTCCCGGACTCCAGAAGCACACACACACACACAGAGCCCATTCCCAGGGAAAGAAGCTTCCCGAGCACCCCGAAGCCCCGGGGGTCCCTGCAGAGGCAGCTCCCACTCACAAACAACAGCGGACGACCCCCACGGCGCCGCGCGGCTGCGAGGAAAGGCCTCGGTATGCACCCACACCGAGTCTTTGGAGCCCGCTGAGAGCCGCCGAGCTCGGGGAGACACCGCGGCCATCCCCGGAGCCCGCCCAGAGCCCCCTCAGGGCCCGCCCGCCGAGCGCCACTGCCCCGCCCCCCGCACGCCTCGCCGTTGCCCGGACACCGCCGCCCCGCCCACGCCCCCGCTGATTGGCCGCTGTGGCAGCCCGGGCTGGGGAGGGAGCACGGTGATTGGCTGTGAGCCGCTTGATCGACGGGAGAGGGGCAGGGGGAGCAGCCGGGCCGCGCAGGCGCTCCGAGGTGCAGCGGAGTGTGTGTGTGGGGGGGTGTGGCCGCCGGCTTTCCCGCGCAAAAGCTCCCCCCTCACACACACCGCCCCCCCTCCCCCCGCCCTCAGCGAGTGCCGCCGCCGCGGAGGCTTCGCCCCCTGCCCGCCAAGGGGCGGCTGTGGCGGCAGCCGCACGGACCCGGAACGGGAAGCGCTGCGGGGGCCGAGAGGAGGCAGCAAGCAAGAGCCGTCCCCCCCCACCTTACCCGGGGCCGGCCTCGCGCGCGCCGCCGCTACAGCCTCGCGCCCCCCTCCCTTTATGGCCGCCCCTCACCCGCCCCTCTCACGCCCTTTCCCCTCACGGCCTCGGCCATGGCTGGGCCTTCCCGGAGAACGGCAGCGGCGGCGGGAAGAGGAGGAGGAAGAGGAGGAGGAGGAGGAGGAGGTGGGTCGTGCAGCCAAGGAGAGAGGGAAGGAGAGGAGCAGGGCCTCGCCGCGGCCCCTGGAGCCCCCGCGCCGCCGCTCCCCTCACCTGCCGGCGCCCGTCGCCGCTGTCGCCGCCTCCTCCTTCTTGTCTTCCCTTCCTCTTTTTCCTCCCCCTCTTTTCCTCCTCTCTTTGCCTCCCTTACCCTTTCCTCCCCACTTTCCCTTTTCGGCTCCCCCGCCCTCGCTCCGCCTCAGCCGATCTCCCCCGTATTGTATGTTTCAATGGCGATGGCGGCTGCTGGTGAGGGGGGCGGCAGGGGTTTCCTCCCGCTCCGCACATACCGCCTCTAGGAGGAGTCACTGCAGCCCGGACCCGCTACAACCCCCCTCTCTTGGCTGCCGCCCTCCTCGCCCGGGCCCCAGGGCTGCAGTGGGGGCAGGAACCCCCTCCCCACCCAGCAGAGAAAGGGCCCCCCTGACCCTAGCCCCCGTGGGCTTGTGGTAGCCGGGAGCATAAAGGCAGAAAGCCTCCCATCCTTTCCCAGGGTGGAGGAGTTCAGAGATGGAGAGGTATCAAGGCAATCCCAGGTTGGGCTAAAGCTCAAGGAGTGCCTGGTTTTTGTTACAGAGAGCCACCCATCCCTCTATCCCTTTGGCAGGGTGACCTGTGTGCCTCTCTATGGTGCCTCTAACCCAAATATTCCAGCATCCCCAAGCCGGCTTGGAATGGCTGGAACAAAGACTGCCGGCAGCTCTTTGTGTTGTCTCGCGTTGGAGCGTTCTGGGTGCTCGCAGGCTTTCCAACTCACCCATGAAGGCTGCAAACTTCACTTCCCTTCTGAATGGAAGCTGAAGGTTTTTCTTTTCTTCCCCACAGTCGCACAGATTCAAGAGCTGGAGCTCCAAGAGACACAATAAGCGATTGTGTTATGAATCTTGGCAGCGCCAAATCCGTGAGCAGAGGCTGGTGCAAACAGGAGAGTACAGGGCTATACCTCTTTAACTCAATTCAGGTATATTTTTACATGAAAGTTGGTTTGTATCATTATTCCTGTACAGATATTTTACATCGTTGCACTGATTTAGCTGTAAAGACATTTGGGGGCTACTGTAATGCACTAGGAAATACATTATTAACACAGACCACTCCTCACTTGCACTGTTACTTTAGGAGGGTGGCTGGGAACAACAGAGAGAAAGAACTATTCATGCTTTCAGCATTCTCTTTGCCACTGTAAAAAATGATAAAAGATTCACTGGAGTTTGGTTTTTGGTTCTGCCAAAGTAAGCAATTTTGTGTCTACATAGGACTGGATTTGGTGGGGAAAAAAGCAATAGAATATTTCCCCAGGTTATGTTAATTGTGGATCGCACCATCTCATGAAGAAAGAGGGCATGAGTTCAGGACCTGTGTTTTCCTGGACTGCAGTGTGACCTTGGGTAAAGCAGTTCACTTTACACAGCTGTATTTTGACTGTCGTTAAAATGGAAATAAAGATATCGTTTCTCTTTTCGAACACTCAGTAAGAGCCTCAATGCATTTCTGTGGATTAATTCTTTGGAGTCTGTTCTCTTCGCCACTTCTTTTTGAAAACGAGGTCAAGATGCTTTGAGACCATAGGAGAAAAACTCATGTATATGAGTTTGACTTACTTTACACGTAAGAGGAAGCCTTACCTAGATCTTGCCCACTGAGAGTTGGAATTTAGCAAAGGAAGAAGATATCTGTAGGCTTGTCAGTGTATTGAACCATATTAGGAGGGTAGGAGGAAGCTCAAGAAGATTTTCAACTACTAAGCATAAAAATGAATGACAATGTAAAACCCATGTGAAAAAGGAAGAAAAGCATTTACATTTTTCTATTTCCAGATACAAATAACTGTATCCAATAACCCGTACAATCATGCATGCGGTACATGGGTTTTTAATTAAAATTAATTTGAGATGAGGCAAAATAAGTATCCCAAGTTTTTGAAATATTCCCCGTTCGTTAGAGTTTAACATCAAATAGTTGCTGTGCGATAAGAAGACAAGCATGTGGGAGGTCTTTCAAGGAAAAAAAAGTCTTTATGTGAGGCAAACTTTCAACATTAGGAGAACTCACTCTGTTTATAACAACATTTTTCTGTTTATAAACAACATTCTCCTGAAGGAAACAGGAGTGCTGGAGAAGTGTGAGAGAGGACATCGATGATTTTCACAGTGTAACACTTTCAGAGTCAGTCAGAGATGTCTGAATTTTAATGCCAATTTTCCTGCTGTTGTGATTCTTAATAGTCTCACCATAAACTCAATTTCCCCTCTTTATGTCTCTAGTGGCTACAACCTATGCTTAACATAAATATTAACAGCATTACATGGGATATTTTAAGTTGTTTCAAATATTTCTGGAAGATTCTGAGTCACTTTGTGACACAGTAAAGAATTTTTGAGTAGAGCAGATCAGAGCAAGGCAACATTGGAACAGTTGCAAGGTCTGCATTGTTCTGCAGTAACAGCACCCTTGGAACCAGCTGCTTTTTAGAGCAGGCAAGAGACTTTTGGTCACAGTACCTGTATGTTCTTGCTATTTAGATGGAGTTGTTCAGGGAAGAACTAACTATCATTTGTGCCATGCTGGAGTCAAGGAGAGCTTTCCCCACTCAGCAGGAACTGGGCGTGCCCTCTCTAGGTTGTGCAAAGACCATCTGCCTGTTGCCTTCCGAGCTCAAATACAATCTGTTACTTTGTCAAAATAAGCAACACATCTATCGGATCATTTATAGCCTGCTGCGTGCCTGCCTCCCCAGCTATGGGGGAAACAGCCTGTTTATGGCACTCATTTTGGGGCAGAAGCTGTTGTATCTCAAACACTGTAATGAATATTTCATAGCTCCAGAATCCAGAGATAGGGCTTCGCTCTCGCTCAGGCTGGCAGGTATTCAGGGTCATCCTGGCAGGACAGGAATGCCAAGTACTCCAAAAGCTCTATTTTATGGATGTATATAATCCAGGAACTTGATCAAATCAGTGTAGGCATTGCCCTGTCATTAGGAAAACCAAATACAATCAAAGTTGATGTGTGTCTATATTATGGTCATAGAGAACAGCTGTAACAACCAAGTTCTGCAGCTAATCTGTATTTCTGTAATGAATGGTTTTCCCCATTTTTGTGCCATTTTTTAACCCTTCCTCCACCTTTCGTATTGCTTATGTGCTTGTTATGCCAGTAGATTGGGTACAGTGGGCTAAAGAAGCCAGAAAAACCACATCCTAACTTTCTAGAAAACTCTCCTTTAGTAGTACTTTCTTAAATTAGACCATCCCACGTACTTTAGAATTTAAAGTCTTCGTGTGTGTCAGATTCTGACATGTTGTTTAACATAGGCTGATCAGCTGCAGTCACAGGTTAGCTATAGTGTGTAAGCCAGGGGAAAGGTCTTTCCTCCCCAAACACCTACTGATTCTAAAAGGTAAATGTAGCTTAGTAGCTTGCAAAATATCAAAAATGCCTTTTCATCCTTTAAAAGGAGGTTTTAATCCTTGTTACTTATCATTAAATGCAGCTATGCAGACTGCAGAGATCATTGTCTTAATTATTCCTTAGTCATATAAGTAAAAATACTAATTGAATGTTTAATCATAATCAACATGACTTCTTTTTTTTTTTTTTTTTTTTTTTTTTTTTTTTTTTTTATTTTTTCTAATGGAGATTTACAAATATATCTTTCAGAATAAAGAAAAAAAGAGTAAGGTAACAAACCCAGAAAATAACATTGTTTGCAGCTGAGGAATACATTGTAGGATCCCTCTCCACAACTCAGAAATAGTAGCCAGAAAGGGATAGGGAAAATTGTGGGAATCACGAGTACATAATGGCTTCTCCGAAGAATTAGAACAGGTCAGGACTTCTAGCTAAGGAAACAGTGGTGACTTGAGAAACAACTGATGCTTTTGGCTTGGTGCTCTGTGCCTCCCAAGGATTGCAATTTTTACATTAACTACTAAAAAACCTATTTCAGTTTCTGAGTTTGAGGAAAGCTGGATGGATAAAGCGATAAATTTGTGAGTGGTGCTTTTGGCAACAGATCAGTATGATAACCAGGCACTGCCAAGCCAAGAGGCAGACAAGCCTCTATCTCTGTGAATTTCTTAAAGCAAACTACTTGCAACAATGTTTGAGCATTTACTATAGCACAACTTTTTAGTGCAGAAAGTGACACGTTCTCTGTCTGGGGACTCCTGATGCAATGATTTGGGTTTGGCATTTGCAGAACTATTTGTTTGTCAGAGCAGCACAGATGCAGCAATGTGGCATTGCACCGTTTATCACTGAGTCACTCAACTACAGATCCCTCCAGATCTGTACTGAATAGATCACATTTCTCACTTCTCATAGTGTTGCAAAGGGATCTTAGATCAAATTGACTATTCTTGTGCTAATAAGGATGTCTGTCCCTTTGCTGTTACACCCTTTGGTGTAGTTTGAAGCAGTGACACATTTCCTTTCTCCTCTGGTAACACAGACAAGCACACTGTCTCCCTTGATAGGACCATTAAAGCTCCAAGTTCTTTTCAGAGCAGCCTCATAGGTCAGGACAGCACAGCACTTCGTGTTTGCCTGCTTTCATAATTGTTCCTGAGTTTGATTTAAAGCAAGACAATTTACCTCATTAGCTATTTTTTCCTGCTAATTGCAGAGCCCTAAAGGAAAAGAATATCTCAGCTGTGTCCTATAAATAAATGAAAATGCTTTGAAACAAGCCAACCTTTGGGTCTCACGTTTTTCTGAAGCAGGACACAGCAAACCTCCAGAACATTTATTTATTGCACAAGTGCAAGATTTCACTACTCTCCCAGGGCAGAGCAATACATATCCAGGAGCCATCACTTTATAAAGCAAGAGTGACCTTGAAGCCTTAAGGAATGATAAAAGCCAAAGTTTCAAACACATTCTCCATTCCAAGATGGATCATCAAAACATGTTTGTTTTCCTATATAACTTTATGCATCAGTCACTGTTAAACATCCAGATCATTGAGAATTTTGCCTCGCATTCCAAGCTCATTGTCTGTACCCAGAGGAGATCAGGAGTGAAGCACACTTCGCTGTCTGGCCACTCAGAGCTGATGGTTTTTCATCACATCATTTTCATTCCAAGAAACCACCACTGCATTGGTGATTGGGCTCACACAGAAACACACCCAGGCACACAAGAGAGGAGGAGGGGAGGGAAAGGGCTATACCCCTAAGCTGAAGGAAGGAAGAGATGGAGGGACACCTTGCCATTGTTTCTCTCAGTTTCGAGGAAAGACAACACACAAAGCTGGTCAGTACAATAATTTTGGCATGGGCATAACTAGAGAGAGTCTATGTCTCTCCCCTCTTTGCCCTTGCTCTCTCAGTTCCACAGTTAGTGTGGGTTTGTGACTTATGGTTGATTAATTAATGTTGTAAGAGCAAGCTGCTGTTCATGCCATGGGAGGTTTCAGGCTGTCTTTCTGCCGTGCAGATTCTGCAGGGTCCAGTGCTAGGGCTCAGCTGATGTTGCTGCCTTTCCCTTAGCACAGGCACTAGGTAGGACTCTGTTTTCTGTCCAGCCGTCTAATTTTATAGTGAGAGCAGTCTTTTTGAGGTTGTCCTTCTAAGTTCCTCAGTTCAATCAGTTCCACAGTTCCCGGGCCTGACTGGCAAACAGCAGATGGCGTGGTTGCCTCAGCACAGGAACCTGAAACCCACCCCAAAGAGGAAGTGAATTCACCTGTAAGTGAATTTATGGGCTATGATTTGCATGTGGTGTCATTTACAAAAGACACAAACTAGGTAAACAGGCATTTTTATAAAAGAAGAAAGTATGTACATCGTAGGGAACAAATGCAGACGGTACCAGAATAGGTATCCATGTATGTATTTAATTTATAAATTAAAATAGAAACCTCACTAAAACATTGACACAAAGGAATAAAGCTTCAACACAATGCATGGGGAATTCATCAGACTCCTCTTGGAAAACAATGGGATGACACTTTAAATATGATGTCATGTTTACCATTACAACAACCCCCCAGCCAGAGATATTTTTCATAACCTCCTGCCTTGTTTTTTAGCCCACTTTTAGTCATCCAAAAACCCATTCCCCAAACAAACTTCCTCCTAAAATCTCACATCTTTGTTCTCCTAATGTAGTGACTAAGCTAAGGTATTTAAAATAGTAATATACAGTTCTGCACAGCAGTTTTTATCACAATATAAACCAGCACCTCTGAGTAACATCAGCACTGGCTTCTTTATTTGATAAATGGGTATTTGGTGATTAAACATAAAATTCCCATCTTTTACAAGAAGACAGAAATGCTTTGAAGGTGCTATATTTAAGCAACACTTTACTTTTAGAAACCTCAGCTTTATTTACTTCTGAGGAGTGGATTCAGGGGGTTCTTTAAGTGTATCCCTGATTTCCAGGACAGGGATGGTTACATTGAAATCACTGGATTAATTAATGAACTCAGGAAATGTGTAACTGAAACTCAGCTTTTGTTCTGACATAAAAATTCCTAAGCTATTTTTCACTCATACAGATGGAAATAATTTACCTAAATCCCTTTCCTTGTACATGTTGAGTGTTTAGTGTCTTTTTAATCTTCTATCACACTGAGAAAAGATTTGCTTGAAAACTTAAAAGTGGAAAAAGTATTTATAAAGAAACACCAAATAATTACAATATTTCAATTCTGTTATGATCAGTATAACTCCTCATGGCACAGCTGTCTCTGCTTTTCTAAAATTTTGCTAGGAATGGTCAACATGGAATTCAGAATTCCCAGGATTAAAAACCAAACAGATCAGCACTACTGTATTAAGAAAAAAAAAGTGAAACAGAAAAGTCAAATGCTCATTTTGGCTGAAGAAGCTCCTAATGAGGTTGAAAAGCTTGTGGGAAAGAACAGCCCTTTGTTCTCTTCATTCTAGCAAATTATTTAGTGTGGAATTTAGTGGAAGTCCAAAAAATTCCAAGTAGCTAAACTATGTCAAAAGGAGTTGAAATAATGTCTTAGAAACAGCACAATGACAGTAAAAATTACTGGTAACACAAAAATATACACAGCACATACATGAATCAATGCCAAATAACATTGGACATTCAATATACAGGCTGAAAAGTTCAATGTGAAAAAAAAGTGTACAAAATGTATTCAGATTTAAACATCTCAATCAATCAGTGTCTCTAAGAGAAACATAGAAACAATGCCCTGTCAAGATCTACTCACAATTCATCACTTCACTACGGCTACAATAAATATTCTACATTCTATGCCATCAAAGGGGAAGAACCTCTCTTGAAAAATACAACGAAACCAGATATGTAATGACACAAAGTTGCTTCAAAAATCATTCTCCTGCAGGGGTTAGGTCATTGGTGTTTGTCTGGTGTTGGCTGAGGAGCAGGTCTTGGACAGAAAGTGTCCCAATACCAAAGAATTTGGTGTCCAAGCGACACAAAGATGAGAAACAGGAGCAGTGCCAATGACACAAGCATTCCAGGTGTGGGAAAGGCCATCAGGGAGGTATTTCCTGTTGCTCTGAGGACTCTGAATGCTAAGGGGAGATCAGTGTGACTTCTTGGAGGAGCTAAGTCACCTGGATGGGGGATGGCCCACCCACCTCCAAGCCAGAGCATCCAGAGAAACACTTCCTTTCAGCCACTCACTCTGCACCCACTGGTGATGGAAGCATGGAGAGTCTGTGACATCTGCAGGCTGTCCCCATAAATCAGGAACTCCCTCCCATTGCTGCACTGCTCAACATCTGGAGCTAATTCTGCATCACTAAAGCCATGAGAATGGTGTGGGGTCAGGCCAATCCTCCCTGTATCAGGGCGATAATCTCAGCCCTTTTTGGGGTGGGGGTGAACACAGCAATGAATGTTCTGCCTCAGCTTGCCCATCTTTAAGTGTAATGGGTGAGGGAGAACAAGGAATAGCAGAGCGAAGGGAGTGGGAATGGGACAAGTCATGAATGAATGGTGAGGGACCAAGCTTGGAGAAGGAGTCTGCTTATGGTGGCCTGCACAGTCTTGCTGCCAAGTGTCTTCCTCTCCTTTTCACTGACATCACCCAGAAAAGGCTGTGGAATTTAAGAAGCTAACATTCTTCCTCTGGAAGGCTCAAAAAAAGGGTGAAACTGCTTGGCCTGTGGCACTGCTGTAGGATACAACATCAGGGTAAAAGCAAATCTTTGCAGGAGAGCAAAAGGGACGATTTACTGAAGCAACATTTTGAAATGTGACTGTGAAAAAACAATGGAATTATCATAAAATGGAATTTCACCCTCCCAGCAAACCCCCACCAGAGACAAGAGACTGACAAACAATATACCATGGAAAGCAATAGCATAAGTTGCACTCCACAAACTCCACAACCAATCTTCTCATACCTGCCATTAGTATCTAACTTACTAAACTTTGAAACAGGAATTCAACAAACTCATGTTTTGCAGGAAAAACAAAAGTTTAGCAGGTTTTTCTTGAAAAAAAAATCTGCAGTATTCTAACTCTGTTTGAAAAAGAAGAAACAAAATCGTAAGAAAGCTACAAAACTACACTGCCCTTGCTGCCTTTAAACAGTAAAAGCTTTACAGTCAACTCTAAAATAAATCACAAACATCTACAGTCTTAATTCATGTTTTGTCATGATGTTCTCATCAGCTCAAAATGTTTAACAAAGCAGGCCTACAAGGAGGGAGGAAGGATAGCAGGAAGGATAGATAATAACAGTGAGTGGAAAATGATCAAAACATGACCAAAAGAGATTTTCTGAAAACGCAGAGAAGAAAGTAGCTATTTTGTCTGGATCAAAGACATCTGGAAGATATAGGGACAAAAAGAGGGGAAGGGGAAAAAAAACCCGAAGTGTAAAAGAAGGGGAGACCCTCATCCAGCAAAGCATTTGCACATAGGCTCAGGGTGAAGCACGGCCTAAAGCTAAGCTTGAACCAGTGTGTTGCTGGACTCAGAGGAGGGAAAACAATAGCAACAGACAGTAATACTTGAGCAGGTACCCTCCAAGAACTTGCCATGTTTACATAAAGTCTTTTAAATTTAGTTTTTCAGCTCTTTCTAGCCAAGACTGCGATTTCAGGCTGTAGAACGTTTCTGAAGAGGACAGAGTGGCTCTTACCAGACTTCACTGCCTTCAGACAGACCACCTAAGGTGGGAAGAGACCATTTCCAATCATCTGTTCCCTAACATAGCCCTTTTGATCTCTGTAAATGTAAATGAAGAGTTGTGGAGAGAGCGTTTTGTCTGGGAGAGGTCACTGGCACCTGGTCCCTAGGTGTGGCCTTTGGGGGTATATTTATCCCCACTAAAAACGGGTTTGCCTATAGAAAGCACCTTTCCACTACTGAACTTGGGGAGAAAAAACACAACAGGAATGTCCTTAGGACATTTTGGGTGAGAAACTTTTACACACTTATTCCAAAAGCCCATTAAAAATATACCTAGAAGAAAACACAAGAAAACAGAATAGAGCAAACAAATTGCCCCCAAAAATCATTAACAAAAAGCAGAAGTAACATTATCAAGCTATATATATCATGGTTTTCATTAAAAAAAGAAGAAAAAATGCACACCTACCGCCTGCAGTTCTGGTCAGGGTCTCCCTCCGCCCCACCCCCACCCCACCCCCCACCCCAAATAAAAGAGTAAAAATAAAAAAAAACTACAAATCAAATAAATTAATCTTTCCACCAGCCTGGTTACCAACTGAAACAATTTCTTCCCCCACTACTCTATTTCCTGAACACATGCGTTAGAAACCTTAAGAAAAAAATTTGCAGTTCTTCAGATGAACCTGAAAGCAGAACTTTTCCCCCATTCTTTGCAAACCTGGAATTATTTTAACAGTAGACTTTCTGTGCATTGGAGAGAGGAGATGGGTGTCAGGTATGGGTGTCCTTATCAGAAGGTCAGAATGACTCCACCCCTGCTGACAAAGAGTGCTTGAATCTGGGATGACTCTGGGTTAATGGCATCCCTTTGAGCTTGAAATCAGCACTTTCTCCCTAACTATAACGTGAATTTCTTAGCACTTGGATCTGTCTAATGATTGAGATAATATCACTCATTAGCTCTAGTAACAATGGCCCTGGCTCACCAAAGTATTTCAATGCAAATAGCATCATTGAAGCCAGTGGGGAATCACTCCCTCAAAGTTAAATATGTGGTTTACTACTTGGGCCAACGGGATTCCCAATGCACTCAGGGAAGTAGAGATGTTTTGTCACGTTCGAAAGACAGGTACTTATTTTAGGTTTGGGGTTTTTTACAATAAATTGCACAAGCTGTGGTGGAAAGACACTTGAGCTTACATGTTAACTTCCAGCAGTGGGGTAAGGGATGAGTAAAGGATGCCAGGTTTGCATGGCAGCTGGTAGGAAGTATCCAGGATTGTATATTCTGCCCTTCAGGCAGCTGGGAAATTTTTGCGAAATCTTTATTTCCCTTTAGTGAACATATTAAAACATGTAACAGTGGAATTGAACCTTTGTGATCCTTCTTTTCCATCTGGAAGTACATCTGTGGAGATGTACCCACAAAATGGCCTTAACGGGCCAGCAGAAAACATTTCTGGAGGGCTCCAGACAAAGTACATCCAGTGGGTGCAGTGGAGACCAAAGCACAAGTACAGGAAGCAAAGGAATTAGTCAGTGAAACCAGACTTTTTCCACACTCCACATTTTCCTCTTCTGACAACATATTTCATGCCTTCAGTATGGTTCAAAAAACCCCAAACAGGAGAAGAAAGTTTGTGATGAAAAGGTTAAAGATGGAATCATCAATGATACAGGTGGAAGTTTGTCATCTGCTAACCAGAAATGGTAGCAAAAAGTGTTATCCTCTCTGAGCAGCAGTCTGAACTGAACATGGGGGCTCCTCTGCTTTTCTAAAGAGAATTGCTCAAAAAGAGTTTCTTTCTTGGATCAAAGGATCCCCTCCCAGAAATATTGTCTATGTCTTGCACTCATTTATGCAGCTGCTGCTGGAAAATGAGCCTAATTCTTCATCTGAAGAGTCTGACCACAATAGTAGAATGAAGTGAAAATGACCAAAGAAAAAGAATATAAATGGTGCCATTCTCAACCCCTGCCACTGGCCTCTGGGGGACGACAGAAAGCAAAGCAGAAAGTGCTGGCATGCTGAGCTCCCGCAGCCCCAGCAGGCAGCATCTGGGCACACATTCCTGGTGTGCCACCGAGGAACTCTTCCCAGGCTCCAAGGAGGGAACTTCCAAAACATCTCCAGCAAATCTTCAGGAAGGGCCTCCTCCTTTCACTCTGCTGCCATTTTCCAAGCTTCTCCACTCTCAGACTCACTTTCTGGCTATCAACCAAGGAGTTTGACCCTTGAAGTGGCAGACAAAAGGTTTCACATGAAAACAGCCAGGCAGAATTGACAGGAATCAACAGCAACAGTACCCTGGTTACGGGTTTAGTAGGGACAGAGCCTGAAACTAAACTGCCACACTCAGGGTGGTACAAACCCAGCTGCCCCCTTGGGGTTTCTTTGGACATGCAAGGAGCTTAGGTTTGGGAAGAGCAGCAGGTCAGTGTGGTGTCACTGATTTGAGACCTCTTGTCTATCCCTAGTGGCTGATGAGATTGGATCAATATTGGGGCTGTAGAACAGCAATACAAAATGGTTGTCTGGTACTTCAATGAAAATCCCAGGCTATAATCTGCAGCAGCTACAGGGAACACTTGTCACCATTTCCCAACCTTTAGGACAGATGAGAGAGTACCCTACACAGTAGCTAAGTCTCTGCTGACCCAAGTGAGGTACTTTCGAGAGTTCTGGCAATTTCACTTCAAGGTCCCTCACACCTCAGGCAAGAGCTTTCTCACAAATACAGCAGTCAAAAATCAGGCCGAGAAATAAAACACGTACAGCATCACCTCGAGAATCCTGTAGTCAGGACAAGGTAACAGATGTGCATTCACTTTGCTCTTGGATCAGATAAAAACAACCAACAATAATCCCACGCAGTGCAGTCACAAATACCAGCTACACAAAAACCATGCTACACAGACCAAAGGGAACAGGAAGCTTTGGCAGGTTCTCCTAGGGATGTCTATGTTTTTAAGGATTAAGAAGAGCGAGGATTTTGAGAAGGGACTGAAGCATTCAAACATCGTTCCTTGCAGCTGAATGCTTCAAGATCAGAGCAGGAACTCACTGCTGCTACTACAACCTTCCAAACCCAAAGCACTAGGAGTACACCGGGCTGGGCCTTTAGTAACTGCTTTCTTTAACAGGTGTGCAATTAAAACACAATTGGAACATCAGCTGTTCCAATTAGCTCAGCTTCACAGCTGCAAAGCCTTTTAACAGGGAGCTGGGGCTTATATTAATGACATCTATTACTGAGAAAACCAACAAGAATCCCTCAGTGCTCTGTGGTTCATTTTCTCTCCATGCTGTTTCAGCTCCATTGCACCAAGCATCTCATGAAAACATCATGCATGGAAACATTTCATCCCAAGGACAATGTTGGCATGAGAACAAATGGTTATAAATACCATGAATTAGTTTAGGTTGAAAGTTGCAAGGAGCTGTCTAACTGTGAGAGCACTGGAGTCGGAACAGCCTGCAGGGCGGGGAGGGAAGGGACACAGGGCAGTGGAAACCGTACTGGTTTTTAGATGAAATTCAGTAAATTTCTGAAAGGGTGAGGTGACTGCTGCAATCCATCTGTCAGAGGCTGGGCTGGGTTCCTTGGGCAGTCCCCAGCAGGCCTTGCCCCTGTATACAAGGGAACTACATCCCTTACTCTGTCACTCTATTATGATGGTGCTAAAAGGCTGTATGGAATTGTCTAGAAAAACAACTGATTAATAGTTTGTGAATAGATGAATAGTTGAGTATGGGGGAACCTCGTGGAGGTGACCCCTTCCACTGGCACAGCTGTAGCCAGGAGAAGCTGAATTCCTGTTGTAGTGGCAGCATCATGCAAAGACCAGGATTTTGGTGGATCAGCCTCACTAATGCATCACCACTCGTGTTTCTCCTTTGTGATCATTAAATACTAGTAGCTTTCCCCTGAAACTCCTGGGATGCCCACTGCCTTTGCCCCTATGTGAAGGACCAAGGCAAGTAGACATGTTTTAGGAAACAGATTTAGACTTCCACTTTTCCCCTCATTTTCTAAGGAAAGAACACTTATGTTCACTTTAGTCTGGTAGTATTTTCCTCTCTGGGTAATTTAGACTTGAGACACCAACAAAGGTAGGTCAGGAAGGATAATTAAGATGTGCATATGCAAATGATAATTACACACTCTGCAAATTTGCATGCGACCTTTGGTTAACATTTTAAAAAGTCATATGGATTGATTTCACTAATACACATTTGTTAGGATATCGAGGTATATGCTGCGTTATGCTTAATTTTAAATAAGACTTTAATTAAGCTGCTTCAAGGCCTACAATTTAGAAAGGGAGTAGAATTTCTTGCCAACCAATTTCTTGCCTTGTTGTCAGGAGGGTTAGTCTAGCTCATGGGAGGATAATTAAACTGCGAGTCTCTATGTTCCCAGTTCATGGGGACTACCATGAGGTTTTTCAGCAACACTTTAATTCATCACAACAGAAGTGTTAATGTTTCGCTTTAATAAAAAATATGTAATATTTTGAAATATTCTTGAATGATCCAGCTTGAAAAATGAAAATGACCTTTAAATCTATACAGGGCAGTTCCTTTGGGCACTTTTAATGCAATAATTTATTAAGTTCCTATATTCATCATATGTGCACAAATACCATGTAAATATTACAGCTGTACTCCATGACAAAACAAGCGCAATACAGAGAACTGACAAATGGAAAAAAGGGAGATCTAGTATTTTCTGTACAAAAAAATATGCCACTTTATGATAATTTGTAAAAATGCATAACTTCTGGCATTTCAGAGAAGAACACTGTATAAAAATAAATATTCTATGTACAGTAACACACACAGGCCAATCCAGGGTTAGAATCATCACTGCAAAAGAAAACATAAACAAGTGTTAGTGACAACTCACTAACAAGTGTTAGTTAGTGACAGCTCACAGGGGGAAGGAGCACGCCATGGGGGGAAGGACACTGTTAGGGAAGCTGGCTCTGGGTTCTCCAGGAGGAAAAGCAATGGTGACAGATCTCAGCAGGGACCCTTTCCACTTCCCCAGGTGCCAAAGTGAGGAAGGGAGATTCACCCCAGGCTGACTCTGCCTCCACCCTCTTCCTACCACTGTGGCTTGAACACTTGGCATTAACACCCACAGTGGGCACTGAAGGTGGGCCAGACCCTGGGGAGTGCAGGTGGGGTCTGAGGGAATCCAGGTGGAAATCTCATCTTTGTACAAGGATTAGAAGCAGGGCCAGGCAGCTCACAGGCCACAGATACAGTTCTCTCCTTTGTAGCCCATAGAGCTGAACTCTGATATACAAATAAGGAGGAGTTTTGGTTGCCACTTTTCAGGGATACAGTCCTGGAAATCCCATCCATGCACCCACACCTCTTCTGCTCTCATACAGATTCATGGAAAAACATCAGCAGGACCCATGGCACTGCCAACTCAGCACAACAACGTTTCCAAGATTACTTTACCTTATTCCAGCAGCCTTGAACTGGAAGGCCATCTTCCCCCTGCAAAAAAGATGGATGAAATAGCAGTTTAGGACACATAAAGTAGTACAGAGATGGAGAAAGGAAGGCATGGGTTAACTATTACTGCAACAAACAGTTTGAACCAGGGCTGGAGGAATAGTCAGAGATATTCCTCACCATTCAGATGACCCAGACTTCCGGCTGGCAGAACCAGTGCAGCCTGAAGCAGGGGCTGGGGTGAAGAAGGGAAATGCCTGCACGCTGTCCAAGGGACTTATGTACCCGAGAACCACTCTCTCCTAAGAAAGGAGTCTATTCAGGCTTCCTTGAAGGAAGAAGAGAAGGAACACAGGAGGGCCAACTGAGCCAGAAAAATACTGCCAGGGGCTGGCAGTGGGAAGTGTGAGGTGGCTGCTCTGTGTCCTCAGGCTTGGCTATGTAACATTGAGCTTAAAACCAAACCCCAGAGTCAGCACTAACCTCAGACCCTGAGGAGGGTCTGGAAAAAACCTCCCTTTCCTTTCTGCCCTATCTGTCAAAGGGTTTGCTTTGTCATGTGAGACACTGCCCAGCTATCCCCTCTTGCCTCTGGGGAGATCCTGCTCCCGGGAAATTAGGAAGGCAAGCAGCCCCTCTGCTGGTTCAGGATGTCTCAGCTGAGTCCCTGAAAAGGGGCTTTGGCTTCAATAACACAGTGGGATTTCTGTGAAAATCCCCCAGCACTTCTGCAACGGTGATGTCCTGGGCTCCATGGTTGGGAAATGCTTTTGTAAATGACTGCCATTCATTTCAACCCTGTGAAACCCTCTTTGATGGGCTGGATGTGACACCAGTGCTAAGGTGCTCTGGGGCAGGAGATAAAGTCAGATGTAAGGAGATAAATCTCTGACATGAGAAGTCAAATATTTGTGCTGTGTGCACATGGTAGATTCGTGGTCTATCACTATTCCCCAGGAAACCCCAAAAAAATACAAACAGAAAAGCAAATGCACAGTAGTATATTGAGAAATTAACTATTTACTGGAGATGCACTTCCAGGGGGCTCATGAATGTTACCATGATAGTACAACAATATTGCTTTTCAAATGCATTTTTTGACTTTGGTCTCCTTGTGCTGCTTCCTCCCCTTCCCCCAACTACGTGGAAACACGGGATTACAAGTTATTTACTGGGTAAATTGTGGCGTTCCCATTGGTACACTGGTGGTGATAGGAATGACTGGTGTAGTGCACGGCAGGAGGAGATGGGAAGTTAGGTGTATGAAGGAATGGGAGGCCAGGGAGTCACAGCTTAGGGATCAAAGGAAGATCAGGGTCACAAGGAAGTGTTTGTTGCAGGCGAATGTGCCAAGAACAGAAACATGACATGCTTACTAGTACCAAGGATCTCCTTCCACATATCTCAGATGTGCAAAGAGTCAGTTCACAGCCTCCATAAGCTACACACATGGATGTGTCAGCTGGATGCTAAGCTTCTAACCTAGCTGGATCAAAAAACATGCTTATTCACGTTCCCAAGCTAGCTTGCATGCCAGAACACTATGTATAAAAAAATAACAGCATCCGTATTTCATCAGATTTTCTGGCAAGTCTCCCTTAACGAAAATAGTGTGAATTCTAATACAGCCATGTGGGGTGAATCCTCACTGGGAGCACTGACAAAACCAAAAAGGTCGTGTACCAGGGCACTGGTGAAATCCTTGCACCTGCAAAATTAGGGGCCTTATTCAGCCAGATGTTACTCTATAGAAACCTGGCCATGATAACTGGGAGACAAAACACATGGCTCTGTGGTCTTCCTCCTTTGTGGACTGTTCTGGGCAGGTATAGCTTCACCTGTGGGACTGGAAGAAGTTTCTGCTACCCAGAATTTAGAGAGCTGCAAGTGAGACTTTAACAGTGGTCACTGCCCCAAAGAGGCAACAGCAGCACCTAAAGGAGGGAATACTGGATGGAAAACTATGTTAGCTCTTCACAAAGCTCAAATAACAACAGCTTTTTATGGCAGTTTCCTGTTTTGTTTTTTTCCTCAAGAAACTAGGAAAACCTTCTGAACTAAATGTGGCTTTTTGCTTTGGGGTGCATTTTTCCAGCTAGTGAACTAACAATATCCCATCCAAAGTAGATGGCATCAAACATCCTTAAGTGAGCGTAAAGCTTGGAAGGACCATACTCAAGCAAACTTTGTCAGGCCAAACAGGGCCGGAAGGGCAGGGGAGTACAAATTTCTTTGTATTACGGAGATGTTGAGACTGTCCTAAGGAGAAAAAAATCCCACCCTGAATGCTGCATCTCCAGAAATATCAGAGAAAATGAATAAATTGATGACCTTTACTGGGATACTTAGAAATCAGTTGGGGTTAGGTGTTTCAGAATACTTTTGCCCTACAGCTGTTGAGCTAGATCAGGCACTAATACAACAGTCATTTTATCACTCAAATAAGATGGATATTGGGAAACAGGCAATCCCAAATTCAAGTTTTTTGGATACTATGGATACAGTTTGGACTTCTGGGGAGAGTAATAAATAGGAATTACTCAGCAGAGAGGTTAACTGTCCCCATTAATATGTTTCACATGGGCTTACTGATGGGATAACTATTATTTTCAGTCATCTTATGTATGGGGTGACTGAGGTCATATGGAACCATGTCAGGCTGTGCTCAACACACACAGGCACTTAAAAATAGAGTTAATAAAGGACACAAGCATTGCAGCTCCTTGTGAGGAAGCCAAGCCAGTGCAGAGCTGGGTCTGCATACATAGGTTTACTGGAAGCTGTGAAAGTGAAGGCAAAGGAAGAATTGAAGAAATTGTAAATAAAACCACATTCCAACTCTACTTTTCCTCATGCCACAAAGTACTGCTGACAGCAGCTGGGAATCAGAATGAAGGGAAGGGCCTGGTTCTGACAGCAGCTATGAGAGGAAGGGAAGATGGAGACAGGTAAGGAAGGAACTGCTGGGTGTCTCTAGGGCATGCAGCTGTTTGGGGGATCAGAAAATAGCACCAAGAGCCAAAAAGCAAATGAGCATGCAGGAAAGGGAAGGTACACCATACCAATGGGCATGGGGCATCCAGGCCGTCCAGCCCAGGTAGCCCCGGCTCACCCTTCTCGCCTTTAAAACCTCGGAGACCCTGTTTATGAAATCAACCACTATCGTTATTTCATTCAGTGCCAGCCAGCTCTGTGTCCCAGGAGGAGAAGCCGAGTCCTTGCTGGGACTGGCACAGGGCACTCAGCTGCACACCCAGCACAGACCCCTGTCTGCATCAGCATCAGTTTCGTTTTTGGTTTTCTGTCATCTATGAGCCAGGAGATGCTTCTCTAAGTTAAAGCTGAGAGGATGGGACTAGCATTTCCTCCATTACAAAACCATCCATTCCTCTGATCTTCACTAGGAAACCCAGCAGCTGGATTTTTAAAAGCATGATCCCCAAGTACTCCTGGAATTTGCGGCACTGCTAGCAGATTTTTGACAGCATTTGCTGTAGCATATGAATTTAGATAAAAATGTACACATATTCCTGTATATATTAATTTGCCTAGACTTACAGCCAATCTATTTTGACAGAAACACATCCCATTTAGGATAACTGAGACTTGTTTTCCCTCTGGGTAGTGCAGCTCAAGTGCCCTGTGTGCTCTCAGGCCATCATATCAGCTGGCTGTTATTCCAAGACAAGGAAACCAGCATTCCAGTTTTGCTATCACGTATATTTGATCCTATCGAGCATCTCCAGAGAAGAGCCGTAACCAGCAGCAAAGGAGACAGGGCTCTATCCGCAGAGGAGAAAGCCCCGGGCTCCCAGCACATGGGACATCCCATGTACCCCAAACCTTTGTGAGGTCTGGAAGAGGAAGGAACATAACAATGGTCACTCAGGAGCCTGATCTCTCAGAGGATCAGTTGGTCCCACAGCTTTGCCACAGGCTGTGGTGGGAACCCAGCCAGACCTTACCCAAATGTTGTACTTTTGCAAGACTATTATTTATGTTATGATTTCCTTCTGTCTTCCCCATCAACACATCTTAAAACAATACATTTGATGAAACAGGACATACCAACGGACAGGGTGCATCTAATCCAGGTGCTCCTTGGTCTCCCTTATCCCCTTTAGACCCTCTAGAGCCTTTCTTGCCCCTCTCCCCCTGTAAATAATAGTTTAGTCCAAGAAAAAAAAGAATACACAAGAGCTTTAGGATCATCCAGTTCAAACAAATGTCAGCGATAGTTTAAAAAAGAATAAACATTTCGGAAACATTTTAAAATAATTATCCCTCTGAGATTTTAAGTGAAGATCAACATATGGAGCTGCTGAGCAGTAACTGAGCTGCATAAACACTGTGGCTGTGGCTGCAGTCCCACTCTGACAGACTGTGAGGGCTCAGCATCAAAGGGATCATCACACCACTTGTCGGGGCTTCCCATACACCAGAGAGAGGCACCTTGGAGAACCGGCTGACCCCAGACTACACAGGATGGGAAACCACCCCTCTGACCAGCAGTGTGCCACCTTATCTCAATCTCCAGCTGGCTGGGAAAGTCCCTCTGCCACTGGAGCTCTGGGATAGCACTGAGATGCTTTTTTTATGCCTCTGAATTCCCATTCTCAAAGAAAGTCTCACTCAGGGAACTCTCAGCCAGAGAATGAAGGAAGTATTCAACCCCGAGAATCTGCACAGTCTGGCTGTCCTTTGGGATGCTCTGACTAGCGCTCTCCCAAAAAACCTGTTAGACCAGAGTAGTCCTAGGCAGCACAGCCACAGGGCAGCAACTGGTCCCTGATTCTTAACTAGCAGCACAAGGCAGGGCATAGTGTGGTATTTGTCAGTTACATCCACACCAAATCCTTCGGTGTAACAGGAAATTCTCGAAGCTGCTGAGCATGAAACAGGGAAGGGGCTGCTGCACGGGGAACTGAACTTAGGGTCCTCGTGGGGAGTGTTAAAGGAATTAAGGGATAAAATCAGACAGCACAGGCTGCTGCTTGTTCTTTTAAAAAAAATGTTAAACCCAAAGCTGGCAAGAGAAATGGATTGGAGAGAAGAGGCAATGAGGAGAAGTCACCCAGAACCAAGCACTGGAATGCAGAGGATAATCCAGGAAAAACACAGCATGGGTTGCTCTGGAGGAAGGAACCAGGAAGAAAGGTGGAAGAGGAGGAAGGGATAAAGGGGACAAAGGTGGACCTATAGGAGCAAGGAAGATACACAAACACACACACACACACACACACACACACAAAAACCCCCACAGGCATTAAAATAACAGCAGGACAAGTTCAGGGTTCACACTTTTTCAGCTGGATTACACAAAATGCTGCCTGTTCCCACTGCCATTAGTGCCACAACCCCAGGCACAGCTACGCTGATCTCCTGCTTCAAGCAGAGAGCAGCAGGAGCATTTCTGGGATTTTAAAAGCCTAGAGGAAAAGAGAGGATTTTGGCAAACTGGGACTTCGGAGTAGGGAGTAAGGGGAAATCCCTGGACAAAGGCTCAGTGGGAAAAGGGTTATTTTCTAGGGTCCCCTAAGATACTGCACTTGCCCATTTACACTCCTGAGTTTCTTACACTTTTCCATTGCAAGCCATGGGCTGCAGTGAGGCAGAGTGCATGCACACTTCAAGGGGCCAGTCAAACTCCCCACTCATGCTTTCCAACTCATCCTCTACAAGGAGTTGCAATTTCTCCCAGTTTTCACTTGATTTTATGCCAGAGCTCAGAGAAATCCCAGCTAATGAAAGCTAATGAAAGATCCCTTTTTTAACTAAGATACTCAGTTCAAAAACCAACTGAAAAAGTCTAGGAATTAAAAATTACATTTTTTAGAAGCCACACAAGCAAAACAAAAGTGAAGAGGAAGTTAAGAAGCAAAGGCAGAAATGCAATGATCAAAAAAGGGGAGAACTTTGCCATTCCCATGAAACTTGAACCTTTCTCCCCTAGTTTAAGATGCCAGCTGGCTAGTGCTGTCCAAAACTGTCCTTTCTGTGCAGAGTAAGGTCAGAAATCCATTGCAGATAGAGGATAGAGAACACTCACTATGCATCAAAAGCAAATCCACATAATGAAATAATCACACGGGCACATGCACTATAAAAAATTACATTTCCAGATAAATTTAGGTGATGCCAGATTCTTATGAATAAAAGGTGTGTGTGACTACATACACTTGTACTCTATTGAACTGCTTGACATTTATACAATTGTAATATTACAGACTCCAATCCAAAAGTCATTTATATTTCTGAATATAAATTATATTCAACCATAGCTCCTAAATGTTTTTATCAAAAAGATTCAGATTCAAAGCCTCAATAGGCAAGAAAACTTGGTGAAAAAGAAGGAGCTTCTCAACATGCACTTCTTAGCAATGTTTACCTTTCTATAACACAGGTGGTATGATGGGAAAGCTGCCATTCTCATTACCGGGTTTGACCCAGCTGTTCACCATCACTTCCATTCAGGACAATGCCTGAGGAGATTTTATGTCTGATTCTTCAAGGCAGGCAAATTTAATTTATGTTTTCCAAATTTCCATCTTCCAAATTCTCTGCAGGATCATTTGCTAGAAGACAACCTTCTTTTTCATGCTTCAGGGACAATTTCAGAGTACTGAAATAAGATTTGCTGGCTACACCTCAGCTAATTCTCCCAGGAATCCCTACACACATCAGTAAGTAGATAAGCTGGATTTCCTAAAGCACACCATGTTGGCCTAACTCAAGTCCTGTGCTTCAGTGAGAACAGAGGTGTGACGACAATGAACACATTAGAAAATCCCTCCTACAGCCTTCAGAGAGATATAGCACAATGCCCCAGGTGATGGAATGAGCTACGGGTATCACCTTCTAAAATGTGTGTAAGGTTACTTGGATGAAGGTCTGGCAAACACATGCTAGCTGCTACAGGTGCTCAGGAGTTAACTGGGATGTCACTGTGTACAGGTGTTAGCAATTAAATACAAGGAGTTCGCCTAGCAACTTACCCGGCCTCCCTTGTCACCAGGTAGACCTTGTAAACCCTGAAATGCATCAACACAAAAAGAAATACTTTAAAAACGAGTAGGTTTCATTGTATTCCCACTACAGAGAAGAATGTGTGCTCAGGAGCTTGGGTTTTTTCCATTTGTACCAATGGCCCTATGTCAAAAACAAAACTTTTCCAGCAGACAACCTTCTCTTCACCTCCATCAGACCATCCAGGTTGCAACAGCACTATTATTACCTTAAGGGCCTTCAGATAAGAAACAAACTAGTTGTGACAATGCAGCAAACTTCGTTTTTTGTGTTAAACAACAAAGCAACTCCATGACTGCATTAGACCAGAGCACCAACACTGGCCCCATTTTGCAAAAAGCAATCCCAGACAGCGGAACTAACCTCACTGAAGGCAGCATTTGTCCCTGCAATGGCAAGACAGGACTCTCCCATACAGCTGGGAGGCAGGCATCCAGGCTGTGAAAGGTAAGGGGAGCTGCTCAAAAGCAGCATTTTGGACTAAGATACACATCCTGGGAGTCCCCCACAGCTTCTTTTGGTAGTTCAAGGACGAAGGTGAATTAACAGTTTCCCTTCAGCCTCCTCCACATCACTCTGAGTCTGCTCTGAAGCTACTCAGCTTCTTCTGTCATTCCCACAGCGAATGAAATCTTTTAACTTTGAGTTACACCTAACTCAGCTGTGACTGCAAACACTGTAATACTGCAGCATCTTCAGCTGTCAACCACAGCAAGGCACAGGCTCTGGAGATAAATCCCTGCTATTCCATACTTACAGGAAGCCCTGCTGGCCCCATTGGTCCTGCAACTCCAGGATCTCCTTTACTGCCCTGAAATGGATATAAAAGAGTAGAAACTGTTAACATTCCTATTCAGTACAAACAGGTAGCAGAACACCATAGAAGAAAAAGCAAAGGATGCATTTCAAAGCACCTGAAAACCCCCAAGGATGAGCTACTCAAATACCAAAGAGGTGCAGCTGAGGGTCTTGTATGCACAAGGAGAGGGCAATTCCAGCTCTGGAAAAGCCTAGAGCTCCCTCCATCCCTCAGAGTTGTTGTATTCTTCAGAGAAGTTACAGAGCATCCATCAGTTCTGAAGCAAACTCACCCTTTCTCCTTTTGGTCCTGCTGGTCCCGAAACCCCAATTGGTCCTGGAGTACCCTGCAGTTGTAGGAAGGAAAACACATCAGGACGCTTTTATTCCAGGGTCTCATTAAAGCCAGGAGACACTGCTACTCCCTTAGGAAAAGCACAGCTTGGAAGGACAGTCTGGTGGTGGAAGGCACCTAGCACCACTACAGCTTTCAGTGTTAGTGGCGATGCATTTGAAGTAGTCGGTACAGGCAATTTGAAGAACATTGGAGCTGCTATGTTAGATCACACCAGCAACAACATACAGAGCCTCATTTCTAATTTTGAAGCGCTCTCTTGACAAGTGTTTCAGCAAACATTTCTACCAGCTCCACAGACAGGAATTCTTTCTCTCTAGTTTATACCAGACAAGGCTGAAAGCTGTAGCAGAGTAAAGGCCATTTACACATGTGATAAGCAATTTGCTTTTCTTTTTGATTATTTCCTTATTTTCTTTACCCCCCCCCCCCGCCCCACCTCAAGTCAGCGTAGTTGAGCAAAATGGAAAGTGTTGGGTCAGTCGTTCATGCAAGCTGACAGACCCCAAGCTGCAGTGCTGAATGCAGGTGTGCACAGGCACAGATGTGAGCTGGGAGGGGTATCCTCCAGTCCCTCTGCTCCCTCTTTGCCATTCATGTCACTCCACCAGGCTCCCAGTCACGCTGACAGGAAAACCCAGTGTTTTTCCTAACCCTTTGACACAGAGGCCATCTCCCACCAGTACAGGGATTCCTTGTAGAACAGGGGCATATGATAACCCTGGGAAGATTGGACAACCCAGGGTTGCTGAGGAAAAGCCCCTGAACCGGCCCCTGGCTGCAGGCAAGCCTGGAAAGCACCTGGCTGCAGGCAGCCCTGAAAGTCTTTGGCAAAGTTATACACTGGTCGTCTCCCCCACTGATTAGAGGCTGTCTAGAGGGACTGGGAGTGAATCTTTGCAAAAAGTAGATATAAGCTTGCATAGGTAAACAATAAAGGGAGAACAATGCTCAAATCGTATCGGTGTACGTGACGTTACTCTGGCCAGCTCTCCAGCCTCGGTCCCTAAACACCAGCACACCAAACTTCTTTTCTGGTGCTCACGAGACTTGCCTGGGTTTTGCGAAATTAATCAAAGAGATCTTTAATGTTGGCAACATGGTGGTTCAGTAATAGTCCCTCTGGCTAAGAGCAGGATTCTGGCGTCTCCAACCCAGACTCCTTGTACAGACTCCTTGAATCCCATAGGTATGGACCTACAATTCCTTCATGGAGCCTCGATAAAGGGATAGTTTTGAGGCACGTTACCTGACTCCTAGGAATAACCAAGGAGCAAGCTTCCCAAATGAGAGAGTCTTTTTCTAAGAGCTTTAAAGCAAAGGGTCTTGCACTTCTTAATGTCAGTCTGCAATCCTTAGTCACTGAAGTAACCCCTCTGATGCGAGCAGGACAGCTCATGCAGATCAGGAGAGCTTTTCAGAGAAGTTAAGGTCTGCAGAATACAAGTGGAAGAGTAGCTCATGCAGCACACAACTTCAGCATGGTGAAGGAAGAGAGAAAAATCAGGCTCTCCTTAGATTCATGCAGCCATGGAAATCTTAATTGCCTGCACTTATACATCATTTAGTGCCATTGAAATCTCCCCTGCACATCTATAAAACTGTATCTATAGTTTCCCCCAAACAAGTGACTGTATAAGCTGCCACTCAGATTCTGTTCAGAAGTCAGAGCAGCTGAAATTATTCCCAGCTATACTGAGGAGGAGAAACTGCTTTTTGTTTTTAAATAGCCAAATGGATTGTACATGGGTGATCTGTGATTTCCCAAGAGGGATTGAAAATATTTGGCTGTTATTTAACAGCTGTTATCCAATAATAGCAGAGTGGCTTGTAGAACCAGGTTTGCATTACTTAGAATCATAGAATGGTTTAGGGTCGGAAGGGACTTTAAAGATCACCTCGTTCCAACCCCCTGCCATGGCCAGGGACACCTTCCACTAGGACCAGGTTGCTCCAAGCCTTGTCCAACCTGGCCTTGAACACTTCCAGGGGAGGGGCAGCCACAGCTTCTCTGAGCAGCCTCTGCCAGTGCCTCACAATAAAGAACTTTCTCCTAATATCCAATCTAAACCTGCTCAATCTTTCATTTTGAAGCCATTCCCCCTTGTCCTATGACTACAGTTCCTGATGATGAGTCCCTCTCCCATCTTATGGGGACCAGCAGGCTGGAGATCCCTCAGGATAGAGAACAGGAGAACGGAGCATCATGGAACCATGCAGAGGTTTCATTCGTCTTGTTACTGAGACAGAGAGGAACAAGTAGGCTGTGAGCCCAGGATCCAGACTCATAACATCAAAGAAGACAAGCGTGTGACATCAATCCTCATTTTAAGTTTAACCCCTCCCAAGCCTGCTGTGATAAAAATATTATTCCTGGTGTAAACAAGACTCAGGTGGAAGACACAGAATGAGTCACGATACTGGGGAGGACGAACATGGGGTAACAGAGAAATGGAACTCACCGGTGGTCCAGGCCTGCCGTCTAAACCTGAAGCACCCTGAACAGACAGGGAGGGTTCACAAAAACAAGGCAGAGGAGAGGGGAGGAGGGTGAGGGGAAAGGAGAGGGGAGGGGAGAGGTGAGTAAAGCAGTGACTTGAGACAAACATATGCTTGCAATTAACAAAAATTAAGATCTCAAGGACAGATGATGGCACTTACAAGCAAACCAACAAAAACATAGAAACACTGAATACATACAATGTTGACCTGCAACTTTCAGATCCTCTTAAGAGTGCAAATTTCCTTCTCTCAATGCCACCAGGAAAGCTCCTGGGGAAGCAGCTGTTCCGTGACAGGTGGCAAAAAGGACAATGTGACAGTGGAGCTGGAATCTGCATTGCCTTTGTGGCAGGCTGGGCAACACAGGTGAGACACAAGGCTCAGATGCCGGTGGTCACCAAAGCATTTACAAGCAGCACAGAACCATCAGCTGTTCAAGTTGCTACCAAGAAACCCGGGGACTGTTGGTGTGCACTGGGTCAGCTGCAGGCTTGCTCCACTCCACATGCAGTTGTTTGGGGGCTTATGAAACAGGTGGCTCATCTCCCCATGTCACCAGTGCAAATTTACACCAGACTGAGATCAAGTGGCACTTTTCTGTCTGCTTGGCTCTTGCCCTGAATTTCCTCATCCATAAGACCTAACAGTGGTTCTCCCCAAGGCCCATCAAGCCCAGTGGCTTGTATGACAGTAGTTGGGAGGGAAAGCTGTGGTAGGATGTAAGTACCAAATACTGAGTTTTCCTCCACTTGAGCATTACAAACTCCAAGGCTACTGCAGACAATCAGGACTGGAATTCCAGCATGATGTCAAGCCCCAAGTCACAGAAAAAGGCAGCAGATCCAGCTTCAGCATTTTACAGTCTGAAATATTTCAGAACCTGCGTGGCACTGCATTTAGTTTGACAGGCTGAAGACACGTTGGATCAGGCTCGGAAATCTTATGAAGAGAGTTCAGTGGCTCTGAAAAAGGATATAAGTTCCACAATATCTGATCTTACTGGCTGTGCTTCCTGGTTGGCCAGCCAATATTGCTGATCCAAATATAAACCATGTCTAAGAAGACACTTCTGGGCCAGTCTTCCCACCTCCACAGCTCAGGAAGAGTGATGGGAAAAGCCAAGGCACCTTTGGACCCCCATGGGGCTCACTAGTGTAGGAGAAGCAACTAGCACATTCCCTGCCCCAAAGATGAGTTGTTGGGATAACTGTTGAGGCATCTTCTGCTCAGACTGTCACAAGGACATCCCTCCCCTGTCCAGATACCCCACAATAAGGAATAACCACTTACACAGAAAACTTCCATTTGCATTTCTCAGGGGACTGGATTCTGACTTCTCACTGCTTCACTGAGGCACAATCCCACACCCTTTGAGCCTTCCAAAACCACCACTTTCTCCCCCCTGGCTCTGCCTGGAGCCCCAGGGAATGTACTCATGCTGGGCTCACTTAAGCACCTAGAGTTAGAGGGGATTCATCCAAGCTCTAGAAGGGAACTACTGTTCAGCACAAGTAAAGGAGGAAAACATTTTACAAAGACACGCACATTTCAGCCAAAGTCAGGGACAAGGGATCTGGGTGGTCAAACACAGGACGAGAAAGCCACACAGTACATGAGATGCACTCTGCAGTGTTCGTTCCAGGCAGAACATTTGGCAAAGGGAGAAGGTCTGCTGTGCCACCAGTGCTTTTTATGATATGAGAGAAGTTGGGGGCTGTGGAACAACTGGGTGGGACTAAGTTACCACCAACTCATCATCAGGTTTGTATCTAAAGCTCCTGCAACTTCTCTGTAATACATTGTGCCCCAATTCCTCTCACTAAGCCAAGCAGTGCACTAACACCAGGTTAACGGGACCGAGTTCACACAAAGCAGGGACACGCTGGCTCAGGAGGAGCACTGATGCCATGGCAGAAGTGACAGGAATGTTCCAGCTATCCAAGAAGCTGGTTGCATTAACAACAACCACACTTTGTACAAAGCTTAGCCCAGGAGACAAATGGCTGGGGAAGGCATCTCCAGCTTCTGTTTCTGGTCTTGTCCTGAAGTGCAGAGAACATCCAGGAAAGCTACTGCTTGTTTTTCCCAGTCCTGCCAGAAGCAGGAGGAAATAAAGTGATCACTGATCTATTCAACAGATCTAGAAGTTGAAGGCTGTGTACAGAAATTGAGACTTTGAGTTTAAAAAGCAAAGGCACAGTTATTTATAGACCATCTCTTTCTCTGACTTTACATACCAAATCCCCACGTGCGTCTCCTATTGAGGGATCTTTTTACAGCTGATATTAAGTTTGGCTCACAAAGTGCTGCTTGCTTCCTGGATACTTACGGGTAATCCCAGTGGCCCTCTGTCTCCTTTTTCACCCTGGGCACCCTTCTCTCCTTTCACTCCATCAATCCCTGCTTCCCCCTAAAGGAAGGATGAAGCAGAAAATAAACCCACCATAACAGCACTTACATAACAAACATTTCTCCCTTCAGAAGAGGCAGCAGAGTAATGCTTTAGCCCAATTCTCAGCCTAAGCTGAAGAAAACCACTGTCAAATTACCCCTGTGTGAGCACCTGTTTTAACTCAGTGGCAATAAGAGGAGACTCAGGCCCTGTGGGTAAAGATGTTCAGAGCTCACTATAGTGCTGCTCTCCCTGCTCTTGTTTCTGTATATAAATATAAATAACCAGAAGTTATCTGATGCAGTGGGATTACACTTTAAGATGTGGATCCACTGGAAGTGAATGACAGGTATGCACAAGCTTTGAAGAAAAATCATACAGAAATAATGTTTGGAAAGACTTTTGTAAATGCTAAGGCATCAGTTTCAACACTTCAGAAAAAAATAATTTCAGCTTTCCTTTACCAACTGTATTTTTTAAATTCTGTATTATAAACTATGAAGCAATATTAAACAAAATACTCCTTTTTCTTAAATTCAAAATGTAACCCAAAGCTTTCCCCCCCCCCCATTCCTGTTCATAAGGCCTTTTAAAACATACCCATCATTTTTAGCACCCAAACAGTGCTGGTGGCCAAATATTAAGGATAATCAGAAGAACTAAAACACTTTGCACATTTTCCAATCTTTGCCCAGAATGTCACCAGAAAGATGCAGCTCTCCTTGTACGTTTCCACTCAACTGTTTTTTGTCCCAAAATGAGAGCTGCTAATCCATTTTCTTCAAGAAAATATCCAGAAGGATTTATCCTCTTACCAACATGGAAGAAAAGTACCACCTGAACACGAGGAAGCTGTTACTAAAGGGAATTCTAGCACCTTGGACAATTTCCGTCACATTTCAGTACATAATGTTTTGTACCCTTACCTTGGGTCCTGGAACACCCTGAAGACCCTGTATTTGGGATGAGAAACAAGATATAAGTAATGTTTCAGGATGGGCTTTAAGCTCCAGGTATCCCAGTTAAGCCTGCAGTACAAAGGTTTTGCTTTCTGGAGCAGAAACACTCAGCCCAAAAGCCTCTTTATTTGTGTAATGGGCACTTCATGTACTGTTTTCATCTCTAACGAGGAGCCTCTTGCCAAGCACACCCTGGCAGGGGGCCAGGTGTGCTATTAAGACAATTTCTGCAGTTGATCCCTTTAATCCCATCCTGCTACTGTCTTCCTTTCAGCTCAAACTAACATAACCTTTTTTCTTTGCCCTCCCAGCCCACTGTAGCTCTGACCTACTCTGGGGGTGGGCTTGGAAGTGATACTAAGCATGTTCCCCTTTCAACACTGCAGTGGTTCTGTCTCCTCCACACAGAATCCTCCCCAGCCACAGCCTGCTCTAATCCCATTCCCAGTGCCTTGCTCCTCAGGTGTATCACTCAAACTTACTGGAGGTCCTGGAGGGCCTTGGGGTCCAGGGGGCCCAGATATCTAGAAAGCAATGCAAGAGGAGTCACCATCAATGTGCTGCCCTCAGGGGCAAAGTGGGGCTGCTCAGAGGGGAGACAGGACACAGGGTGCAGCAGAGCTCTTCCACCAGGCTGGGAAACCTAGACTCCCCCTAAGGACTGCATTAGGAAGCAGCAGCAATCCCAGGCAGAGTAGCTGGGAAGCAGCAGCAGGACTCTGCGGAAGGTTATGCAGCAGTTGCCAATATCTAAGAGGAGGGAAAGCAGTGAGGTTTTTCCCATAGAAAGGTCCACTTCCACTACTCTACCACCATTCCTACAAGGACCTATAGGGTCAAGGAATAGAAGAGAGGAAAGAAGGCATCTGGTTCCACATGTGTCAATAGCCTGTGGGACTCCTTGCTGCAAACCATTCCAAAGCTAGGGGTGAGCTTTGAGGGGAGAATGGGCAAATTCAAGAACTCTAAAATCTATTGAAAAAAAAAAAGAAAATACATAGTATATATACACATGCAAATAATTGCTAGGAAATCCATTTACTGCAAATACTAGGGAAAATATTTGTTATACTTTCCAAGCTCTTCTCTTCTTCCCTAGGCATTCCTTATTGACTAGTGATTGTAAGATAGGTTGTTCTTGTGTCAGGAAAAGGAGGGCATCAGGAGTCAGAGGCAGCTGGCGATCCAGTCCCACAGCACAAGGCTTGCTGTCCTCAGTGAAGGGGTGTCACCAGAGGGTGGAGGGTGCCTGTTTCCAGCAGCACTGCTGCCAGATTGTCCCTCCCCTACTGCCGAGATCACGAAGGAACACAAGAAAGGTGACCTACCAATTCTCCTGGATTTCCTTTGTCTCCATGCTCCCCAGGCTCACCCTTCTCTCCCTGCACACAACAGCAGAGTCTGTCACCACCGGCTGTGCTCTGGAGTCTCCCTCCATTGAAGCTGCCTGTGAACCACCCATTGCTGGCAAGCAGCAGCTCCCCCGGGAGAAGTGGGAACAGACCATGTGGTTCATATTCCCTGCCTACTGCTGGAGGCCTGACGGACATTGTGACACCTAACAAAGGGGTAGGGCTCTGAGGCTCCAGGGCACTCAGCATTTTGGAAAACGAGCCCTTGTATGCTGCTCTATGCTATTTTCTCTTTACCAAGCAGGAAAGAGCAGCCTGTCTTTTCCATTCTTACTGTCAATCCTGGAAGTCCAATAGGACCTGGCAATCCTGATGGTCCTGGTATCCCTTGGTCACCTCGTTCGCCTTTCTCTCCAGTGGGGCCATCTAGACCCTATAGATCAAGAAAGATTTGTGGAGTTTTTGCACGACTAAGTCAGGTAGACATACAAGACATCACTGCAAGAGCCAAGACTAGCTCTGGTCATCCCAAGAGTACTCTGAAAACCCTGGGCATCCACCAGGTATCCAGGGAAATGCAGGGCATCACTAGTATTGAAAGTGGAGGTACAAATGGCTGAACACCCTCCTGTCACTACAGATGTACCAGTTCCCAGAGTGGGGATGGGGTACTGCTTTCCTGCCTCCAAGTTCTGCTCAGGGTTATGCAGTTTGCTGGAGTCCATGCTAGGAACCACTCCCCACAGCCAGCTGTTGAGACAGCAGGAGTTTCATCCTGGTAATCTCAGAGAGAGGCAGGAAGCTGTTGCATAAAACCCCCTTGAGCAGTGCTGGGGACACAGAAGCAGTGACAGACTGAAGCTGGGAGGCTGGGCACTCTGCCCCAGTTAGTGGCCAGGTTGTGAGGGGTTACCCCATGCAGCTGCCCTCCCAGGAGGGGGTGTGGTAGTGCCTCAGCCTCCCAGCTCACGGTCAGGCCTGCTCACTTCCAGCAGCGTTTCAGTGCCAGCAAGACACCAGGCAGCAAGCTGAGGAACGGACATGGTGCCCACAGAGCAAGGCAGGCACCTGGGGACAGCCACTCCAGCAAGAGGACATCATGTGCCAGGAAGCCAGGACCTCCCATATTGTGACACTTCACGCAGCAACACCCACCTTGCAGGGGCGCTCAGGTATCCAAGGAGTCCTGGGGCCTTGCCCCAAAACCTGGGTGGCCACCAGTACTCAGAGAGGTTTTGATTTACTCACCGGTGAGCCCGCTTGTCCTGGCTCTCCTTTATCGCCCTTTTCTCCTCTGACCCCAATATGGCCTGGCTCTCCCTTCATTCCAGGAGGTCCATCCTTTCCTGGCAGTCCGTGAGGGCCAGGGGGGCCCATTTCTCCAGGCTTGCCACGTGGTCCCTAAATGAAATTTGCACAACATAAAGTGAAACATTTACAGATCAGAGTAAGGCTACTCCTGCCTGGCCCAGAGCCTCTTGCACTGCTCATCCTTTCCCTCATGGTTATGCCCTTTGGAGACAGGACAAAGTAGCGTTGCCATGACAAATGTTAGGACATTGATAAACCATTAATGCTCCTTTTTGTGAAGCAAAACACTTTTTTCCCTGTGGGAAAAGCAACCGTGCAATGTCAGTGACAGAAATGACTCCAGGTAAGACCTCTGAAGGGAGGAGCATCGTGCCTTACCTTTTCTCCATCGTGGCCTGGAGGACCTGGCAACCCAATTTCACCCTGAAACACAGAATCATTACTTTGTCAGTTTGAAAGCAGCTATTCTGACTCCTCCTGTGGGGCACTGTGATGAAGAAGGGCAGGCATTGCAGAAACAGCCTGCATGGACCACTCACAGGGAAAAAAAAGCATGAAAAATCCAGGGTTTTTTCTGTAATCAAAAAAAAATAAAGCATGGAAACCCCTGGTTTTTTCTGTATTCATAGAATTAAAAAAAAAAAAACAAAACAGAAAGACTAACATGGAAACCCCTGTTGAAACATTACATTATGTGACTGCCTGAGAATTTTCCCAGTCTTGTTGATCCTGACCGCCAGCTCACAGCCCCAGTGCTGTAATATAGTCCCCAACCAACACAACCCCTCAGTTTGGTTCCCACAAGCTGCTTCCTGAAGGGGAGGGAAAGTAGAAAGGAACCTTCATCTCTAAGATTAGGCATTATCATTGTGGGAAAAGAGATTTTCAGGATATTGTGTGTGAGGAGGAGTGGCAGAGGCCAGCAGGACAGTCTGATAGTGCTGGACAGGAAGTATGGGAGATCTGGAAAGAGTCGTGGGTGGAAATTTTGCCTGAGGTCTGCAAGTGCTGAACTGAGACAGTACCTTCTGTCCTGGTGGCCCTGGAGGTCCAGCGACCCCTGGACGTCCTGGGGGTCCCTAGATAAAGAAAAAAATTATTTTCATATTTTCAACACCATTTGTGTTTTGAAACCGAACACCTCTCCTGAGTTTAAGGGGAAATCACTAAGGAATATTTCAAGGGATTCCTAAAATCATATTTTGTTGGCAAGATGAACAATGGAGAGCCCTGAGAGTTGCTCATCCCTGCTCTTTCTGAGCACTCCCTGTTCTAAGCAGCATGTACTACCTCTTAAAGCAGAGCGATGAAAGTCCTGATTAGAATTCAAGTGCCCAAGATCAGAAGGCAAGATGAGCTCTTCTTTCAGCTGTCAGCTGCCCCAGCTTTAGCTCCCAATGGCAAAGGCGAAGTGTTTTAGCTGCACCTAAATTGTCAGGCCATCTGCTTAGGATGGACACATGGCTACTTGTGTAAAACCCCATAGCAAAGACAGGAACTCACCATCAAGGCCAAAGTTCGTATTTCCTAGGAAAAAAAAGTGAAAAAAATAAAATTAAAATAAAAAAAGAAAACAGCCTCTGGAAAACTAAGCTTTTTCCTGGAGACGGCTTATTCTCCACTAATGTAACACTGGCCCAAATGAGCACGGAGCCTACAAAATTAGTAAGAGAAAAAAACCAAACAAACAATAACCACACTCTGAGTCCCACAGAGCTGTTATTCTACAATTTCTCCTTTTTCCCAGTGGAACCCAGGCCAGCCCGGAGCTGGGCACAGCCACCCGTTCACTGCACTTCATCTGCACATGCTTGCAAGGAAGCTTTGGTGACTTTATTCACCACCCACGCCACGCCATGGGCCACTCCCAAGGGGGTTCATGTGACCTCTCTGTCAACCAGTATGGATACATCAGCCCAGCCAGGTGCGCAGGTATTTACCAAAACACTACTGGCAGGGAGCTGTGGGATGAAGGGGACTATGGCACAACCAAGTGCTTCCCTTTGCGGCTGGTGCAGACGAAGCAGATCTACATTGTTCACAGCTGTCTGTGCCCCTGGGAAACAGTAAAGCACCCAGCAGTCACCTCACAGGACAGGAGGGCAGCTGCTCACCTGGAGAGCTTCACTGATGTTCCCATCATAGTCCATAATTTCATCCTTCCCAGGCTCTCCTTTGGGGCCCTGAAAAATACCAGGTTTTTAGCCAGGGGCTGGGATTGCCCTTCCCTTGGGGTGCTCGGAGCTGTGGCTCACTCTGAAAAAAGGGACTCAGAAGGGTCCATTTCATAAGTGTCCAGTTTTTCATTTATTAAAGAAAGCCTCTGCAATGCAGGAAATTCTACAGAATTGTAGCCAGCCCAGCTCAGATCACCATGTTGTGACCATCAAAGCTGGCAGTCTGGAAAGAGGTGAAGTTGAGGCCAGAAGCCAGGAACTGGATTGTTTGACCAACCCATGAACATGCACCAACCCTCTTGTTGCTCTTTTCTCGTAGGTCAAGGGCCTGAGTCCAGACTGGGACGTCCAAACCCACCTCCTCCTATGAATGAGCCACTCTGAGATGGCTTGGGAGACTTTGTTTCCTCTAATGTGGGGGTGAGGGTTTGGAGTGGAGAAATAGCCTGTCGCAAACTTAGCCACTGCCCAGCTATGAGCACAGTGACAGCAAGACCCAATCTGGACTGTCAGTGTGGTCCCACTATCCTTAGACCCCTCTGACGGGCCAAAACTCTGTGTTAGTGGAGGAACACCTACCCTTGGGCCCATGGGTCCCTGGTCTCCCGGTGAACCACGTTCCCCCTGAAACAGGAAGATCACAATTTTAGCAAAGCCTGTCCCTACACTTGCATGAACTCCAGGAATCATCCTCTGCTGGTTCTCTGAAACAGTCTGGGCTAGACAGCTTGATTTAAAATTCTCCTTTTCAGCTAAGTTTTGTACACATAGGAACAAATCTGCAGCTACTGAACCTCGGAACCTGGAGGTGGGTTGTGCAGAAGCACCCCATACCTTTTCTCCCTGTGATCCTGCAGCACCAGGCTGACCAATGTCACCAGCTTCTCCCTGACAGGAAGAGAAAGGGAAAGGGATGGGTCTGTATTGTGTTGAGAGGATGCAACTCCACTGCTGGCTTCTCACTTCCACGAAGAAGAACTACAGAACTGCACCATCCAAGCACCCCTCCTGTGCCACCTTCTCCTCAGGTAGCCCAAATCTCCTGCCACAACTGCCCACCACTCACCCTTCTGTTCCACCCAGGGCAGAGGGAGTGTTCAGACTGGTTTCTCACAGAGCCTAGAGGGGAGTTATTTGAGAACAAGAAGGGCATTTTCCTTCCAAAAACAGTTCACAAATTCTCTCACCTGCAGCATATGGAACAACAGTACTAAAACACTCTGTAGAACCTGATATCCCTCCAGCAGGTAATCACAGATGGGCACAGATGAATACAACCTTTGCTCCTTCCTATACACCTTGTGCTGGGCACAGTCCCTCAAAACACACAACTCCGTGAAGGAAAAATCACTCACCTTTGGTCCAGGGGGTCCAGGCAGACCTGGAGGGCCAGGTTCTCCTTTAGCTCCCACCAAGGCATTCTCAGCAATTCCCTTCTCTCCCTGTTTGCAAAGAAGGGTAAGCCATATGTCTCAGCTCAGACTCTGCATCTCTGTAATTTCATTTGCCAAAATACTGACTTAGAGAGACGTGGCCCAAAACAAGGTCCATCAGCTGGACTCTTGATAGCCCAGAGAGGCACTGCTCCAGGAGCAGCAGCTGGCCAGGAACAGGACAGTATGGTCCTGCCTGAGGGTCCTTGTGTAGCCCTGCCAGCAGCCACAGCCACGCTCATCCCTTCAGCTGCAGCACGGCACTTACTCCCCAGGGCAACACAAGGCTGCCTGTGGACAAACCTCATCCCCCAGCCTCCCTTTGAACACTGTGTTCTTCTATTGTTGAAACTGAGCTAATTAAACCACCTGATGACGGCTTCTTTTGGAATGTCTCCCTCTGGAGCTGTAATCATCAGCCACTCAGCCCTGCACACCATGCACACCAAGAGCACATAATAAGGCAGTAACAGGAAAGCTTTGTCACTGAACCCTCATCCCTTCCTGAAATGGCCACTGGCATTCACTGCACTGTCCCCTTTCCCAAAGAAAAAGCAAGTCTGATTTGAAAGGTGTGATTTCTATCTGAAAATCTCAGATAAATCAGGGAAAAAGCCAGTTTTAGGGCTTATCTTTATGTGACCTGCCTTGGGTCTCTCTGAGCACAAAGCTACTCCTCCAATTCACAGCACAGTAGTGCAGCTCCCCAAAAGCCCCTCTTCTCATCACCCATGGATCTTGGAACAGGAAGGAGGCTGAAATGCCATGTTACATCTGAGGCCATGCTTTTAAAGGGGAACTACTGGAACATGATTCTGTGGTCAATCTCCCCCTCACTACATGAGGGCACACAATTCCTCACAAAGAGGCATCTTTTTGTGTGCCTCCCTCACATCCCTGTCTGGGGATGACATTCAGCTGAGCAGAACATACTGCCACAGCTAGCAGTGTGTGAGCTGTGCACAGGAGGGAGGGAGGAAAAGGGGTGAGAGTGGCCCCACCCAAAAAGAGAAAAAAAAATAAAATCAGGAAACAGACAAACCTTTGGGCCAGGAAGTCCAGGAAGGCCAGGGTCACCAGCTTGTCCCTTCTCACCCTGTTGGCAAAACAGACATGGTCAAGGCTGACTCTGCAGGCTCTCCATCCTGGAGGAGTAGCAAAAGGGTGAGCTGCTCCTGGTTTCACACTCTCTCTCCTTCCCTAGGGATTTTATTTCGGGCACAGACAAGGCATCCTCCATGAGCAGTACCAGCTCAAGACATTACACGTTTTTGCCCATCCTTTTGACTATCTCTGCACATCACTGCCAGTTCTCTCCAAAGCAAGGTGAGCGGGCAAGGGATCCAGGGACACCCCTGTGCATCTTCCTTATCCCTCTGGTCTGTTAAACTCTTTTCCCTGTCACTTCTTCTGCACAGGCTTTCCCTGATCCATATACCCACAGAAGCTGTTGCCGAGGGCGAATTTTAGTTGGAGTGCAGGACTTTCTCCATGCCCTGCTCCTCTTCCCTAGCTCCAAATCCCAGACTCATTATGCTCTTAAAAAAACGCAAGCAGTGCAGTGTCTCAGCTGGCAGCCAAGCTCCGTGACACACACTGGTCATGAAAAGCAGTGACAACAGGAGTGGCAAAAATGGCAAAGACAGCAGCTGATGATACAAGATGATGCCTGGTGAGCTGCAGGCTGAGCTGTGTGAGGCACCATGGAGCATGGAGGATGCCACAGGTAGTGAGCAATGGAGAGCGTCTGGCATTCCTTTGGTGAAGTGGCTTTGCTCAGCTCACCATGACACCGGGGCTATATTTTGAATATTGGAACTCAATTACTGGTCTTTATGTTGAAGTTAAGTTCTCTTCAGACCATTCCATACAGCTGCTAAACCCATGGTTTCCAGGTACAGTGTCCTGTTTGGGAGTCTGCATTTTGCCAGGACAGTGAGAAATATTGGAGGTTTCTGCTACCCTGAAGAAAAGTTTCAAACGCATCACCAGGGGAAGGGGTGTTCTTAGCCGCTACCCCCACAGCTCCAAGACTCAGCAACTTGTACAGATTACAGAGAACAATTCAAACCCTCTTTCCCCCCACAGGTGCCCAGCTCTCTCCACAAAGGCTCCTGGAGCCAAGCTACTGGGCTGCAGAGGCTGGTACTGCTCATCAGAGCTCAAGGGCACGCATCTGACATGCAGGGGACTTGCATCAATGCTCCAGGAACAGACATGCACTGGTGGCTCCCTGGAAAATAATTAACTAGCAGCAATCTTTTTGTCAGGCAATTCTAGAGTGCAGTGCCCCCCTTCTCCAAGGTAATTTGGTTTCCAGCCACCTGTAAGACCCCCCTGTCTGAGCCTTCTTTCCCTGCCAAAGCATGCACATTGCTAAATTAATGCTTCTCTCCCTGGAAAGAGGGAAAACATTTTCAGGACCTCATACCCAATGAAAAGGTTTGGCATTGGGGGTTTTTGTAAAGGTGTAATTCCTATAATAAGGAATAATCCTGTCCCAGGCCTCTGTGAATCCCTGATTCCGCCTTGGTATCCCACTTTTCATTCAAGGACTCTTTTGAATACACATCCATAAGAGCTACTGAAAACATCCTGTGATGCCAGAACTACGGTGCAAAGCAGTGGATTTCTTGAGGAAGGAGGTCAGATTACTGAATCCCTGTTTAGGGTGTTATTTCTGGAGTCAAGAGATGCAGCACTGTCCTTAATCGTTCCCAGGACAAGGCTACATCCCAGGCATCTCATGCTGCCCTGCCTGCCACCAGCCCCCCACCTCCTGCAAGCAGGAACACGCAAACACACTTCACCAAGGGGGCAAGAGCCAGCAAAGGACACATAATCCCCCGCAAGCATGATAATGCAACACACGGAAGCTCCCAGCAGCTCCCGCTCGCAGGGAACACAGCACAGCGCTACCAGGACACCCAGCCCAAACACACAATGTCCTACCCGCTGCCCCCTCTTCCCTGGCAAACCTGGGGGGCCCATCCTCCCTGGGACTCCAGGATCTCCCTTCGTGGGGAAAAAAAGAGACAGAGAACATGTCTGTTATATGGCTGTCACATGCTGTAACATAACCCAGCGAGCCTCAAACAAGAGCAGCCAGCTGCTCTGAAACCAAGCTGGCTGCTCCGGGATGGAGAGGCATGGGGCACTCACACACCATGCCTGCCTCAGGAACTCAAACCAGGTCATGCTACACTGAGGTGGGGACACTGTGCAGAGCAGTTCATACACTGCACAGCGGAAGAGCCCTCTGCAGGGACATGGGAAGGCTTCTGGGGGCACAGAAGTATGGGAGGCAGAAAGGGGACAAGGGAAGTGGCAGAGGGAACCTACTTGCTAAGCACAGTGTGCTGTGCGTATCTCATGGAGTAGGGAGGAAAGGAGGAAGGCAGCTGGAAGGTTCCCATTGACACAGACACAAGCAGGAGGATGGAAATACTTGCAGTATGGTCCCTCTCTCACTTGGTATCACTGTATCCTACTACCATTTTGCTTAGAGTGGCAGGTGCCACTAGGGCCTGGATTCAGGCACTGGCAAGTACACAGACATTCCTCAGCTCCCTCAGCTGATCAGGAAGGGAAAAATACACAAACCAACCAGAAGTGCAGGCTCAGAGCAAAGCCCTGTGAGAGTACCTTTTCTCCTGGAGTCCCAGGCTCGCCCTGGTGAGAAAGAGACAGGAGAATAAGGTGAAAAACCAGGAGGAGAGAGTACAAATCCTCCTAGGGCTATCAGAGTGGGGAAAACAACATTGATCTATGGGGGCCTTGACCTGGTAAGTAAGGGCATCACAGTGCTTCAGTTGCATATTTTTGTGCCTGAAACTTCTTTTATCTTCACTAGCCAGCTCCCAGACTGCTCTAAGAAACCAGCAGACCTCAGACTCGTGGCTTCTATAGAACAGAGCAACGACCTTGCAGTATGTCAGGATGTTTACCAGACACAGAGGAGCATAGGAAGACAAGACTCATCTGCTGGCACAAAGGAATTTGCCGCTCCTTGCTCTGTTTTCACAGGAGAAGAGCAAGGCTGCAGGTGCAGCTGGGGGAGGCTGTGACAGTACTAGTTCACCAGACTCGCTGCCAGGTAGCAGGAGTGAGGCTGGAGACAGGTGTAGCACCTCCGCCAAAGCCACGGCAGTTCTGATATTCCCCTTTAGTGGGAGCTGTCCGACCATTTTCTAGCACCTTGCGTTCTCCCAGCTCCAGCCCGCGTCCAACTCAAGGCATTGCAGCGTAAAACTGACCTTCATCCCTGCGGTGGCCAACCCAGGAGCGCCCTGGCAGAGAGAGGAAAGACAGGAACACCTTGTTTGAAATTAATCGGACATACATTTTTAAAAAAGCAAAACAGTATCAGTCAGGTAAAACTGAAAATGCGAAAATCTTTTCCTTTCCACCACTCAGAAGTAATGCTGTAACACCACACAGCACACGTCTTCATTCCCTGAGCAGTTGTTCACCTGTGGAAGTGGCTCTGGGTTCCAGAAAGCTCTTCCAAAGGCAGGCATCATGAGCACAACCCACTCGAGACAGCTGGATTTCCACCCCCACCGCCCCTGGTTTTAGTCCCACAAGTGAAGCAAAGGCCAACAAGCAGAACAGGGTCAAATAACTGAGGAATGCAAAGACAGACCAAGGACCAAACCCCCACTTCAAGGCTAGAGCCCAGATACCTCAGCTCAAGCATCCCAAGAAAAGCCAGCTTGTATCCCAGAGCCTTGGAGTATTCCCCCTCATTCTGTTTTTATCACAGAAGACAAATCCTGCAATAAAACGCTTTCAGGAGAGCTCTGAAGCCAGACACCTTAGGGGAGAAAACAGACCTCCGAGCACTGCAATTCAGGTGTCATTCCGCAGTGCAGAGCAAGCCACCACCATGGGACTGCGGAGTCCAGGCTGCCCTGTCATCCGAGACAGGTGCCTCAGAGCCTCAGGAGACAGCTGCTCCCACAGGGACTGTCACATTTCCCTTGACAGTTTTTGCTGATGCAAAATGCAGGTTGTCCCCGTCAACCATCCTCTGAAATCTCTGTATACCCTGTGTTAGTATTAGTTAGGCCCTAGTTAGAAAAGGTTCAGTTGAAAAAGCAAATATGGGGGATAAACTAAGGAGAGGGGAGGGAGTGAAGTGGTATTAGAAGTTGGGAAATGTGAGGGGTTGGGATGTAGTACATGAGGCAGTGAGGAGGACTGGGAGCCAAGTTCAAAGTGAAAAGAGTTTGGAAAAGTTCAAACAAGAAGGAGTGGGGAGCCAGAGAGCAGCAGGATCATACCTCTCAGCTTTCTGAAACAGAAATCGGGGACAAAAGCTAAAAAACACAAGGACAGAAGATGGAGATCAGGGATTCTATGCAATAAATGGGGGGGGAAAAGCATTCCAGATTGTCTCAGGATCAGTAGGTTTTAGTGAATACAGGCTAGAGTCATAAGGGATACCATGCAGTAAGTGGCTTTGGTTAGGCCTTCGTGGTGCCTTGGGATGCCTGTTCCTCATTTTTCAGCCTTCGAACAGCAGTGAACACAGATCATGTTGTTTTTTAGTATTTACCCTTAAAATGCAATCCACAGACATGCAGGGTTGCTCACACACTGACCCTGATTCATCGCTGCATTAGTCCAGGTTCACACTTGGGCAGCCCTGCTTATCCCAGCTGGGCTAACACACATCTGCAGCAGTCACCTGGGAACCCAATTTACAAAATGCCAATTCCCTTTACAAACATCAGCAACTGGCTGCTCTCACTGGCGTAAAGCATGAATATCCTGATGTTGCAAGTCAGCATCAGACTGGACATGCCATTTGCTCTGTAAACACTTCTTCCCCACCATCGCCTTCACAAATTAAGCCCTGCATTTTGCAATTTAGAAGCATAAACAATTCAGCTGAGGACAGCCACCAACTAAGAGACACACACACAAATGCCTGTGCATCAGGGGCAGTCGAGTGCTATGGGTGAGATCAGGCAGACAAGCGTCACTCCTCTGGTTACAAGGTACCTTAGAGCCATGTCTTCCTGGCATCCCTGGCATGCCTCTCTCCCCCTGGAAGCAGAGCAAGACACAGAGAAAGACAGCAAGAGACAGGAGATGAGTCCTCCCAGGGCACTGTGAGGAGTGCCCAGGGCACAGGTGATGAGAAACCCTCCCAAGCGAGGTGAGGCACTGTTTTCCCCACCTGACTATCATCAAGTTGACTGCCCTAGCTGGGGCCATTTCCCATCAGCAGCACCTCTCAAGCCTTACAGGACGGACCCCACTGGAGTGCCACAGCCTCTGTATTCTGCTACCACATTCCAGGTTACAGCATGATGTAGGGCACAGGGAGGCATTCAGCCCACAGTGACTATAGAATGAACAAACCTATTTGGAGAAACAGAGAATCCAAGGGTGCTAACAAGTGCTGTTAGCCTGAATTTTGTCTAGTGATAACTGGAAAACAAAACATCTTTGGGCAATCTGCATACTGCTGTCATTTTGTTCTGGGTGTTTAGTCCTTGCTTGGAAGGATATACGTATATGGGGTTTTTTTAATTAACTTTTTGTAATTACAGCATCCTGTGAACTGTATTTTATAAAACAGCTTCTAATACCATCATATACATGGCCTAATGTGGGCACCTCCTGCCCTACACAGCCTACTTAGCTACCCTATTTTCAGCAGTTAGAAAAGTAAAGCAGTAATTAGGAATACTTTGTACTAGAAAACGTGGATCGCTCTCTCTCTCTCTCTCTCTCCCTTCCCAATTATGCGCTCTCGTTTTTTTTAAGCAAGACCAAGAAGGGAAGACCGATGCTTTCTGGTGGAACACACCCACCCTTCTTGCAGAGACCATCCCCACAGGGCAGCCCAGCCTGTGACAGTAATTCCCCTTCCCAGAGACTTTTCTGGAAGAACTGTCCGCCTGAAGAGCTGTTGAATTATTTAGCCCTGCAAAAGCAAAGCCCCCTTGGTGAGAGGGAGCACGGTAACCCCCCACAGGGGCAACTCAGAACAACCACCCTATGCCATATTTCCTGACGACGTTGGCACAGCCCCCGGCACCGGCGAGATCCCACAGGCACTAGAGCTAATTAGAGAGGGCAGCAACAAACGTGACACTGCGCCGCTGAAGAGCAGAAAGAAACCCAGCGCCAGAGAAAAAGCAGGAAAAACAACTTTCTAGAACATCTTTAAACCCTTATGTGTTTGAAAGCCATTGTAGTACAGCAAATACCCGCTGGGCTGCTCCCTTTGCGATCCCCTGCTACCCTAGGAGCTGCACAGGGTGCCGTAGCCAGGCAGCAGCAGCTGCCCACCAAAAGCAGCACTGGAATGGTGCAGCAAAGTCAGGAACTGGGAAACATCACCAGAGATGGGTACAAAACGCAAAACAGCCGCAGCACAGCTCCCCAGGGGGCTTTAGAAAGGCAACCAGTAGCATCTCCCAGCTCTCCTGAGCTTCATGCTGATTTAGGAAACACCTCTCCCTTCCACACCGTGACCTCACACTCTCCTCCCCTTTTACCTGGTGTGAGCAGCTTTATCCCCACGGAGTGCCAATGGTGCCTCACGCTGATCAGCTCATTAGCTGCCAATTAAAGCAGACAACCCTTCCTTTTTGCTCTTTGCTGTGAGAGGCAAATTATCAGGGGGTTATTGAGAAAGGCTGTGGGCACTTTATGGCTCCTTCCTCAAAGCATGAGAAAAAGCCTCATCCTATGGATCTTTCAGGAAAAAAGTAAGAAAACATCAGTGAAGCTGAATGTGACAGGCTGGGGGCAGAATCAAATGCTCATTCAAGTGGGCCAGGTGATCACAATGACTGCCTAATGACCTTCATGAGACACAGATTTAGGTCCTTACATGATCAAAGCACAAGTGGTGGCCACAGAAGAAAACAGCTGAGAGACAATCTAGGTTGTGCTGCACCTGTCACTGGGTGGGGACAAGTGGTTAAATGAACAAGGGGTCTGTATGATGCTAGCAAACCTCTTCAGGCTAGAGATATTCTTCACTGGCAGCAGTGATATTCCATGCAAAATTGGCCACTCAGCTAAACTACGAATCATAGTGTTTGTCCAGGGCTCCTCAAGGCAAAGTCCAGGTAATTGGATCCAAAGTTGGAAGATTTAAAAGTCTTCCAGAGTCCCAATTAATCCTCCTAGGTGGGAGGACAACAGAAAGAAGCAATTTCCAAAGACAACAAATGCAGGTTCTGTTGGATGCTCAGGAGCTGCTACTGGGTGAGGTATGGCTGCTGATTTAAGAATATGTCTGCACTTCCCCTTCAATTCCTCTGAGCAAAAAGAAAGGAAGTTGAGAGAAAAGAGACCTTGACAATAACAAATGAAAGTCTGCGTGTGAAAGAAGCTGCTGCTTTGGGACTGGGGAGGTGCCCCTTTGGAGCTGCAATTTAGTATCACAAAAACTGTGATGGGTTTCATCTCTGCTCTTCCTGACGCGGGATGAATAAGGGATAAATAAAGGGCCAAGTAGAAAGACTGTGGCCCCGAGTCAGGGAAGGCTCTCATCCTCTGGATGACCCTGAGACATCACTGCAATACCTGAAGACTTCCCCTTTGCCAGTGAAGGGCTGGTTAGTCCTTGTACACGGGCACAAATAAAGCAGGTGTTCCAATGCTAGCAGTGAAACAAGGGACTTTAAGCAGGGACGAAACACAGCTTCTCCTTTCAGCCTTTTCTCCCTCCCAGGCCACACTCTGACTTCAGTCCTTCAGTTCAGCTTAACAGGAGACCCACTGTTGAGAGAGCAGCAAACTCCAAGCCCTCAAAACACATATGTTCTGGGTGCAATTCCACCTTCATTCACACTGGCACAAACAGGAGCAATACCTTTGTCCTTGATGGAATTACACTGGAGAAGGACACAGGAAACCTTTGGACTCTGCATGCACTGTAGTATTTCTGAGGAGGTACTGGTTTTTTGTAGGAACACAGTCACTGCTGCTCTATTAAACTATGAACCCAGAGCCTGCATTCCCAAAGAACATCTCTTTAAACTCCAAGTGATGTATCCCTGGTAAGCTCTGAAGGGGCCTTTTCTCTCTTCGAACAGTAATCCACCCAGATGGTAAAGATATAGAAAGTGTATGTGCTGCACAATAAATGAGCTGTATGCCACACACTAAATACTGGAAATGTACATGTCACTGTTAATGCCTGTCCAAATATTACAGGACCAGTCTTTCCTCACGATGTTTAAGATGTATGGCATGACACAGCGTGCTCTGACTGCCATGAACACTTGCCAATGCTGTAATGTTTTAAGCACAGTCTACATTGAGTAATATACTTTAAATATATGGGTACAGTAAATTTCAGTCAAATAGATAACATCTGGGCAGAGACCATATGAGCCTGTAAAAAGTGTCCAGAAACAGACAGAAAAGCTGGTGCCAAACCTCAGCCTGAATCGTGGAGTTTGAGTGGATTTGACGCGTCAGCTAACCAGAGTTTATGAGGAAACCCCAACCTAGCCCATCAAATAGAGAGATGTAACAAATCACCAGCAAACTTCATAGTCAGAGAAATGCCTTTGGTAAGAATCGAATTCCACCGAACGGATAAAGGCTGCGTTTATTGCCTGAGCTCGGAGTGCCTGTCTGTGGTTAATCAGAGCACAGATGTGTACTCCATCAAATACCCCACAGAGCTGCCTTGGACCCAACTTCCCCTTACAATCCATTAGCCCAAGGAGCAGTATCTCCCAGGTGATCTACTGTGCATTAGAAAAACATATTTGTCATGCCTACCTTTACGCCAGCATCCCCTTTTTCACCCTGCCCAGCAAAGAGGAGAGAAAGGGGGTTAACAGAGAAGGACAGTGAACATAAAGGGAAACCAAGCAAGCAGTTCAGTTGTAACAGCAAGGGACAAAGGGAAAGTAGCCAAAAGAGGGGTGTGATAAATGCAACCCCAGCACTCTGGTCCTCCTCACAGCAACATGGTACCAGTCAAGCACTGGCTGTAACCCAGCCCTCCTAGGGAATGCAAAGGCAGTTTAGGTCCCTGGAGTGGATGCTGGAGGTTGCCCATACTAATGTTTTTCTACATGGTAAGGGTGTAGAAACCATCAAAATATTTCATGGTCCAGAGTAGTCTCATTTTCACAGCCCTGGTGCAAAAGCCTCTAAAGGCTGGGCCAGTTTTATTCTTTAATGGGAGACTGTGTAGGTCCTGGTTCAGGACAGTGCGGAATCACCTTGGCCAACAATCGCCCAGACTCTTCACATAAGAGCAAGTGTTCCTGTCTACAAAGTTCATTCCAGGTTCTAGAGAACTGTCTCCAGCCCATGGCCTTTGATATCCCCTTAGGATAGGCTTGTGCCACTTATCTGCCCCTGAGAGGTGCCCCCACTGACTCGACTTTAAGGGTTACCTTGGGGCCAGAGGCTCCAGGGAGGCCTGACTCGCCCACCTCACCCTGAGGAAGAGAAGAAAGAAAACAGTGGAAGAAGCAAACACAGCAGCAAGAAAAGGAGCTGTTGGTCACCAGAAAGGTCAGCAGAGGTGTGAGACACACCAAGGTGTCCTACACACACCAACCTACCCCTGGGTCTCTCTGGGAGAGGAGCACCACTCTGCATCAAGAAAGATATTCAGTGTATGAAATGTATGGAGTGAAGGCAGTGGTCCCATATCCTACATCATATCTGAGTAAACTTTTCTCAATATTTAGCCTTCTTTTCCCTTCCCATTAGGACTTGGTCCTCTACATTCATCCATTCCTTCCAGCTTTCCCAGAGAAAGGTCATGACCTTGGACTCATCCTTCCAAGATCAGTGCAGGCTCTTCGCTTGAAAGTGAATTAGCCAGACAAGTTGTTTCATGTAAGAGGAGCTCATAGGAGAGGCTGGTAGGAGAGGCCCTTGCTGTGAGGTCGCTGCCGAGAGCCGCCCGCCCTGCGCACACAGAACAAGATGGGCTCCTAATGGAAAATCTGATGGTTCACTGAGAGAAGGGGCAATAAATTGTGTCTGTCTGCAGGAGTGGGCTGCAGTCTGCAGGGGCTATAATTTCCACTTCCTGACATAACAAAAACTTCTCAGTTTATACAGAGCTAATTAAAAAGCTCTCAGGTCTTGCCATTTTGCCTGCAGAGCACCCATAAAGAAACGTGGAGATAACAGGGGACACAGGATTCCTTCCTGCTGGGAACATTCACCTTCCCCTTCTCCAGCTGACATCTCTTTAGCAGTGTCTCTTCATTCCCTCTCTCCCCTTTGATCTTCCTTTCTGTCTTTCCCCTGTCTTTCTGTCTCTTCATTACACCCTCCAGGCTTGACAACCCTGCTGTTAATCAGCTGCTGCTGAAGGCATTCGGGCATTGCCAGTTTCTGCCTTTTAACCCAGAGCAGAATTGACTCTTTCCTGTATCCCAGAGAGCAATAGCCAGGGATTTGGCCCTTTCCAGCCTCCTGTTTGGGTCTGGATGCACAAGAAGTGCATTTCAGCCTGCAAGTGGGTGTAGAGAGGCACACACACACACAGACATCTGTTCCGTAGCTGCTGGAGAGTTAAAGGTATCTCTGGGCCCAGGCTCTCCTTACATGGGTGACAGCAGGGAATCTGTGGGCCTGTTGCAAATCCAAGTCCAACAGGAAAAAGGCTCCACAGGAGGCTTCAGCACAGTCCATAGATTTTCAGCCATGATTCCATGAAGCATCAGTGCACTAATTAATTTAACAACATTGAAGCTTCCCTTCTTACCTTTCTGCCAGGGTATCCCTGAATCCCAGTGTCTCCCTGCAAAAGGCAAAAAGACGAAAGAAAACGAGGCTTGGCCTGAGAAGGATGAATCTCTGCCCTCTTCCCTGGGGTATTGCTGGGATGGGAGAGCGTTCCATGGGGAAAATTCGTCTTTTGCTCAGAGTGATTCCACTGAGCTCCCGTCCCTTCAGACCCACAGCTCAGCATTACCTGCGCTGGGCTGAGCCCTGGCAGGAAAGCCCTAGCAGACAGGTAATGCATGTCAGCTCTGTGCCCCAACCTCCATAGTTCCTATTTCCTCACCCTGGCTACACATATCAGATAAAAACAAATTAGGGTGGGTGGCTGCGGCTGAAAAACAACAACAACCACCCCCTCCCTCACACTTTGGCAAGTGAATAAATGGGAAACCATGGCAGAGTTAACAATAGCATTGCAAAATCCATTCCTGAAGCACTGGGAAATGCTTTGAGAATGGAAGAAGCCAATAAAGCTGTGTGTGGCAAACAATTTTGCAAGATGGGCTGATGAGGCGTGCCTGGCTCAGTCAAGATGCTACTCAGACGTGTCGCCTGGACAAAACCCATGAGTCAGCACACGGGCCAGGCCCCAGAGGCAATGCTGAGCTGGCTTAGAAATCTTTCTCAGCTATTTGATGTAACCTCTTTTACCCCTCCTCCATCCATCAAAATGTACTCATCTGTCCTCATCAGGAGAGTCCATCTCTGTTCACCATCTTTCTACACCTCTAAGTGAGGAGAGATGTCTCACCTTTGGTCCAGGAGGCCCAGGTAAGCCCTGTGGATAAAATCAAAAGAGACACTGGGGCTGGAAAATACAGACATCACATGGACAGCAGGGTGATGGGGGGATGCTGGCTGGTTTGATTTGAAACACCCCTTAAAGATTAGCACTGGTGAGCTCAAACATCCCTAATCTAGTCTTCATGTAGATGAATACTATCTTAGTCCGCACACCCAAATCAATTCATGCCCATAGTGCTCCATCCCTCCAGGTTTGCTCTTGCTGAATCTGAAGACTAAAAAGCTGCTTTGCCTTATGTCTTATGCTCCAGAATCTTTTCTGTTTCTCTGGCTTGCTTGGGGAACTTGTTCCCAGCCCACTGTGCAGCTCTGGAGTAAATCAGGCATTTGCAGCTTCCTCTGGCAAGCTAAACAGAGAGAATATATTAACAAACAAACCACTTGTGTCTTTAAATGAGAAAAAACCAAACAATTTACCTGATATGAACCATGAAGCATACCAGATATATGTGTGTGTAAATATAAATAAACAAAATATCTATGCAGGAGCTGCATGTGAGCAGGCAGGAAGGGAAAACTACTCTAGATATGCTCTGATGCCTATACCACCCTTGATGTTGCCTGCTTTGGCAATTCAAGTGTTTAGTCATCCTGTCCTTGGCTCCTCAGAGAGAGATGAAGATCTCTCAGAGAGAAATGAGGATGTTTACAGCATCCCTGACCCCTGTAATGTGTGTGGAGAGGTGCATTTGCCTTCAGGGATGAGACTTGCTTGTCCTGTTAGCAGGCCTTGAAAACTCTTTGAAATGGAAGTTCCTTTCATTCTGCAGTGGCTACGGAGCCAGCATGCCATGTTTTCCCCTGCAGCTCCCAGGAATGGAGCTGGTTTCTGGTACCCACCTTTCCATCTCTGCCAGGCTTTCCAGGCTCTCCCGCTCTGCCCTGTCGCGAGAGAGAGATACATGAGCAGGATTTTCTGTCCTGTGCCCTGCCATTTAGCAATGGTATTATTTTATAAATGGTGCTTCTGTTCCCACCCTCCTTGGCTGCTCGATAGGACAGCGACAGGACTTCAAAAGGGTGGCAGGCAGCACGACAATTACACCCCAGGTGTTACTTCCTCCCTGGGGCCATCTGCAAGGGCTGAGGAGGAGGAAATGAGCCTGGTGTCGCCCACTGTGTGTCCAGATATCAGCAGTGCCCAGTGCACATCTCCGCCTTCCCTCTCACTCCCCTCCTTCCCTGGAACTTCTTCCTCTCCACACATCCACATGCTCTGCAAGCCTCCTGTCCACGGCTATCTCAGCTTCGCCAGAAGCAACAGGGGCCAGAGGAAACAGCCTGTGCCCTAGGGGATGGGGGAACAGAAGGATTTAGGTTTTGGTAAGGACTTACAGGGGGTCCAATTGGCCCAGGACGTCCTGGGGTTCCTTCGGGTCCAGCTGGTCCAGTGGGCCCTGGTGGACCAGGGGGCCCTGGGGGACCTTGGATCCCCGCTTGTCCTTGCTCACCCTGCAGTTTGTAAAACAAGAGTTATCAGCTGGCAGAGCAAACCCTTCACACCACCACCCTAAGGGCCCAAGGCAGGCCAGCCTGACTGAAGCAGAGGAAATAGAAGCAAGTCCCAGGTTACTGCCAGGAAAAGTTTCCAAGAGTGATGGAGAGCCCTGCTGAGGACAGCTGGGCTCCCTGGGAAGCAGGAGCCAGCACCCAATGGTTTGCAAAGACATCTGAGATCACCTGGTCAGAGCTCTCTTCTAAAGGGATCTAGAGATGACAGAGCAGTCCAAAGAGACCTTTTTATTCATTGAGCCAGTCAAGTAAAATTTATGTGTCAAAGACCAACATCTTTTGAGTCTCTAAGGAGGCTTTCCAAAGCATTTGACAGTCACATGTGAAGCAAAGCCTCCCATGATGACGCTGGCACTTCCAGGCAGAGCCACAGTGTCTTACCTCAGCCTGTTTTTCCCCCATACTATATTTGTTGGACAACACTCCCTCTGTTTTGCCAAGGACCAAAAGTAGAAATCCCACAAACCCAAAAGAAAATAACACGATCATCATGGCATTCCTGGAGCCCACCCAAGGCAGGCCCATGTACACTAGGCAGAGCCTGTTTTTCTAAGATTTAACAAGGCAGTGCATGCTGAGCCACCTGCCATTTTCAGCTCTCTGAAACAGAGCCGTTTGAGCCAGTTCCTCCGCAGGCCCCTCAGTAGCCATTCGGTGGCTGTGGCTCATGCCTCAGCAATGTCATCTGGCCCAAAGGACCTGGACGTGGCATCAAGTGGCGCTGAGGAGACAGTGGGTTGGAAGCACCACGTTTGAATACCAGACTGCTGATCTATAATTGATTAATCCAGCGAGCTCCTAGGGCACTGTGGCACCCGCGCTAAGCTGTTTGGTTATTAGGCTCACCTCCCTAGATAAAGTACCATGACAGCCTACTGGTAGTGATCCAATTTCAATTTGAAAAACTTTCCTTGGTGGATCCATGGGAAGCTAGAAACCAAATATGGCTGTTTCTCAATTAAAAGCCAATGGGTGTGCAATTGGGTCTCTGCTGCATTTATCCTCTCTACAGCCTTATACACTGGAGGAAAATGCATGAAATCTGTCCCCTGCCTGTGTTCCTACCAAGCACACTGTTTATCCTGGCTGCCTTTAGTAAAACATGCAGATACAGGGATGTTTGCTTTATTTAGAATGATAAATGAAAATAATAAGCTGCAAATTTCATCCTTTCTGCCATGAGCTCTGTTTAAAAGAAAATTTCCAACACATGGGCCAGGCTCACGAGAAGCTCAGTCACGTGTGGAGCAACAGCCCTTTTCCTGTGCCTCACCACCCAACCTGGAGCCCATGCTGGGAAGCCTGCTGGGGCAGGCAGGAGGGGTGCCCTTGCTTCACCCCATTTTTAAAGTGGATCTTCATTCATCCTGTGGCCCTTGCAAGGGAATGCAGGTTCTTTTCTAAGCTTCTTTATTTTCCATACTCAGTGCTATTCAACCATCCTCTAAATGGTCTCACAGCTTTTAAATATGGAAGGTAATTTGGATCTAATGAAGATATTGGGAGGACACTGGAATATATTTCTAGATTTCCTCTTGCCTTGACCTCTCATTCCAGCTTCAAAGACTTTCCTTCCACTGCATCTTACAATACTCCCAGCATGGGTGCACCACGGGAAGCCAAAGGGGGCTTTGCCCATCTCACTTTGGCTCTCCCTCTTCTACTTCCACCTCAGCTGCTCTCTGCCAGCCCAGTCCATGATCCAGATTTAGGGCACTAAAATGCAGCATGGTGCTGGAAAGGGGTGCTGGTAGGGGACAGGGAGCTGGGAAGAGCAGGAGCCCTGCCCCAGCACAGGGAGTGGCTGGAAGGAGATCCCCCAAAAGTCCTGTTTGCATCACCCTCACTTTGCTGTCTTGGGCACAGCAGGCTTTGTCTAAGCAAGTACCCATCCTTGCAGATCCCTGAACACACAAAGTGTTATTACCACATCATTATAGTCTCATTAATGTGTTCAGCACAAAAGGACCTCCACAGAGCTAAATGGACAGTAAGTCGATACAGTAAGTGGGAGATCAGGTGTCATTTTCCTCAGTTGTCATTCTATATTTTTAGCTGTCGACCGGAGCTATTTTTCAGTTCTTTTAAACATCAGCCAGCCACCCTGACTGTGCCCCAGCAATGCAGTGCTTGCTCAGCCTCCTCACAGAGGACCCCCCTCAGCCCATGCCTCGGCTAAGCCCCAGCCCTTGGGCAAAGCACTCCTGCTGATGTGCTCAAAGTTAGCAGCAGGATTTTCCTCTCTTCCAGGCGCTGGTGCTAACATCCATTTTGCAGACTCACTTTTTTTCTTAGTATTCATACACTGGGCTCCTGGAATTGCCTGGTGCTGGCAGATCTGTAGGAGCAGATTACACCCTGTTGCATTTAGAGAATGAATACACCAAAAGCAAAACGGATCACGGCAAAACTCTCTGGTGAAGTTTTCCTCTGCAGACAGAGGGAATCTGCAGCCCTGGCTGACGACAGGATGTAGGGCAGCTATTCAAGTTTCCCACTTCATCCTGGAGAGGAACTTCAGCTTTCAAAGCCTTCCCAAGAGGTCAGTCCTTGGCCTGGCTCTCCAGACTGTCACTTTGAAGGGCAAACAGCGCAATCCATGGGGCTCTGTGTGGTGCGAATGCTGAATGGATAGAAACTGAACTGAAACCACAGCCTCAGGTGGTAAGGTCAGGATTTGTCCAGTGCTGGGCAAGGACCAAGCACCTCATGGTAAAGGTCTCTTGCATCCTGCAGTCCCCTGCTAGCATCCAACTGCCTAGACAGGCAGCAGGGTGACAAAACCCAGCCACTTAATAGAGAGTGTCCAGCACACTTCATCGGGGTAATTGCAGCGGTTTGTCCACACAGGAAAGCTAATCCCAGCTGATGGAATGAGAGAGCATAAAGTGGGTTCATTAAAAGCTACATGAACTCTGACTACGGACACTCTTATTCACTATTCGTATGTCCGTAATTCACTTTATGAATTCATTCCCAAAATAAACTAAACATGAATTATGGCCCTGGAAACCAAAATAAATGTGTTTACACAAAGATTTAATGCAATTTAATGAAACCATTCTAAGAGCTTATTTAAACACATTTCCCCAAGTGCCTCAGACTAGACTAGCCCTTAAAAGAAGCGTTTGCCTATTCATTCTTCTCAGTTAAATTTCACAGACATTAGATGCATTTCAGCAAGAGGCTTCTAACCTCTTCTGGAGATTGAATATGCAGGAACTGACTCCTTAAGGGAGGAGGCTGCTTGTCGACAGCCCCAAGAACAGCTTCATGGCCCATTTCTTTTAGTTTAAAAAACTGGCTTCACTGCATTTCTTTTTAGCAACATTATCACATCAAAGATTTCCTTCACTTTAAAGAAAGTCCCTCAGCTCTGCCTGAAACTCTTGGAAACCCCTCTGTAGGGGATGAAAGACAGGTAGCAAGCTGATTAATTGCAAGCATCAGGATAAGCTCAGAAACAGGCAATAAGGAGGAGAAGTCTACCTGGAAAGTGCGTCTCTTTATAACCGGAGGTGGAGCCAGCCGCACTGAATTGAGGAGAGGCAACAGCTGAAGAAGATAAAACCAGAAGGTCGCAGGGCAAAGGAGGCCATTAGGGCACCGAGAGTCAGAGAGCAGCCAGGGGAGAGAACAGAGAAGAGGGGAACAGAGAGATTGCCATGAAAATAAAGCCCAGCATGAGAGCGGCACAGGGCGGGCGCAGCACAGGTACCTGCGGGCAGACCTCTGAGCTCCTCCATGCCACTCACAGGGGCACTCAGCAGGTGCCAGCCTGGCAGGTGTGGGGTGGCCACTTGCCATCCCAATGCTCCCTCCACACAGAGCTTTCACAGCTTCCTCTGCTTGGAAATAGAATTACCCAGGGGATTTTTGACTCAGCTCTGCTGATCTCCTTAGGAAGTGTTCACTGCAAGATATCCACTCAGTGGTTCTGCTAGGGTGTCCAGCAATGGGATTGTTTCTCTTAACTTATCATCATCATCATATTTGGGGCAACTATCAAAATTACAATTTTCTCCAAGTTTTCCAAGTGCAGTTTTCTAGTTCTCTCACAAGAAACCCAGTGTATCTCCAGGACTCACCCTTCCTCCAGGTGTGGAAGGGAGTGGAGAGAGGCTAGCTGGGTCAGCACAGAGGTCCCAGCATGGTTCACTGAGCTGGCCAGACACAACCACCCTGGCCAAGGGAGAAGACCAGGCCTTGGAGCTGGATGCCTAAGCATGGCATTGCCTTGGCAGCCTGGGCTTTGTTTTTCCTTGCTCAACAGCATCATCACCCTCTGACTGCTTATAGCCAGGAATGCTGCCTCAGGGCACAAAGCTGACCCGGACACACAGAAATCAAATGCACTAAAGCTCAGGAGCATTTGTTCATCCTTTTGCTGTATCCAGTTTCCACTTGCATGCATGCTGCTGTCACCCTGGCACCCACCATGCCGGCTCCAGGCCCAGGAATGCTGCTCTGGCCTGATCCACTTTCCTGTTCCTATCAGGTTTCCATTGAAGCTGCTCTTGATTTACACTGGGAGAAGCAAGAGAGACTTTCTGTGCTTGGGCACAAAAATGTGCCCACGTGTGACATTTCCCCCTATGAGCTGTGCACTCAGATCCCAGAGGTCTGCCCACAGGCCTCCCACCACAGAAACCATACACTTCCAAGCAGCACATTTTATTCCCTTTAAACATTGTCCTTCACGTGTGCAGGGAAAGCAAGGATCCAGTCCTGTTGCAAAGAGAAGTGGTAACCCAATATTGCGGTGTCATGATCAGGTGGTTGTGTTCAAATGCACTGATCCAGACAGCCACAAGCTATCGCTCCAAAAGCAGTGCTGCTGGAAATTCAGCTGGGCTGATTTTATCCAAAGGCAAACCTCCCCTTTCTAAAAGAAAGTGTAGGAGGCCCCATAGCTCAGGAGAGCCAGCTAAGCTCTCTCTCCAGGCTTTGCCTGGCTGCTCAAGTGCTGAATGGTATCTAAAATACTATACAGCTTACAGGGAAGCTGAGGGAGGATGCTGGAATGGATAAGGAGGAAAATGTAGAGAAGCAGTCCTGAAAACAGTCAAGACAAGACCCTGCAATGGATTCAGGTGCAAGTGGGAGAGTTTAGACAAGAAATCTGAAGGCACTTCCACCCATCTCCTGCCCTGCCCTCTCTGTGTTCCCATGGGAAGTTTTTTCAGAAGGCAGCATGCAATATTGGATCTGCACCCTCGAGCCTTTGCATCAGAACTGGGTCCCGTCAGACCGCTACCCACAAACCTTCAGCGTAAGGATCTGGTTAGAGCGCAGGGCTGCAAGTGTGGTACTTAGGTATTCCTGGGGAACAGTGAAGACACATGAGACAAACGGGGTCAGTTAGACAAACAGTATTTCTGAGAGCAAACAGAGCATGGCTGGTCCCCCCATTTCCCTGAGCGGCACTTGGGAGCAGCCTGAGTGACCCTCTTACCCTGATTGGGCAGCCCCAATGCATGGGTTTGTCCCTCACAGCAGCACAGGCCACACAGACTCATACAGACAGAAAAATAGGAAACTACAAGAGCCAAGGCACATATCCTAACCTTGTATTTCCTTCCTAAGAAAACAAATATGAAACAAAATTGAAACAACATCCCTGGTTTTTCAGGATGCTGGTTTTCATTTCTTCACCCAAAACATCTGACAAAAAACCTTATCAAACAGAAAATGCAAGAATAAATTGCAATTTGGTCAGCAGCATCACATTTTTGCAACAAGGCCCATCCTAATTTTCATTCAGGAAGAAAGAAAGAGAGCTGCACCTCTGCTGGCTGGTCTGTCCAGATCTGCAGTTCAGGACAGTCCGTCCTTGAGTTGATCTGAGGACAGTCACCCTTCCCGTGAGCATGTCTCAGCCTTGAACAACTCATGGGCTTTTTACAATGTTGAACTTGGTGCCTCATGAGACCAAAAGTATCTCCATGAGAGCCAAGGAAACATTGCCAGGATGTGAGGCTTTGCACCCACCCTTCTCCCGCTGTCACAGCCCTGCAGCTCATCAGTCACCCTACAACCCTGACTCACCAAACCAGTATGCCTTTGCCCTCAGGCCTGAGCCCAGGCAATTTCCAGGGATGCACCAGCTCCCTTCCCAGTGTTGCTTTGGGTCCTGCCACTGCTTTTCACCTTGAGCACTGGGGACAGTCAGAGCCAAGGGCTGTAACAGGAACTCAGGACACTGCTCAGGTGACCAGTGTTGTTGGCTCCTTTTTAACATAACAATCTAGTGAGCCAGCTCACTGAATAAACACAGCTGACTGGCTGCTATTGCACGGGGGACTGGCACATACCCACTGCCCTTTCTCCCTTGCTGCCAGCCGAGCTCTCTCTCCAGTGGCTCTGCTGCTCCAACCCTGCTCCCTTCTGGGCCAGGGACCAGAGCCCTGCTGATTATCCAGAGGCCCATCAAAAATAAACAGAAAGCTCTTAAGCTTGTCTCCCTGTACACCCAGATCACAAATTCCAGCCACTTCATATGATGTTGTTCCAATGCATTTCCAGTGGATTTTCAGCACTCTGGTTGTTTTTAGAACTGGTTAAATCCCCTCAAACCCCATGATGTTCTCTCTCCACTCTTGGCTGCAGCACATGCTGGCCAGGCCAAGATGAAGGAGCAGGTGGGGCAACATCCTGGCTTTCATTAAACAGTTGCTGGCATCAACATCCCTCTCAGCCTCTTCCTTGCAGGCAGAAAGTCCACCAGGCTTGGGGACCAGCATGGGGACCAGCTTGTCAGGGACCTTACAGAGCACCATGGCCAGGGGATGAAGGGTTACCCTCAAGCAGGGAGCACAACCCTTCTCCTCGTCTCTATGCAGGGATGACACCAGCATGAGGGAGAAGAAAAAGGGAGGGATGATGATAAGAGTTCTCCCCAGGTCTTCAAACTCCACACTGCTGCTGGCCACACAACCAGAGCAGAGGCCGTGGAAGCAGCATGGAATCAGTGCAGCAGCACAAGGCGTGAGTGGGTGACCTCCACTCCTCCAGAAACCCCTGGTTTCACTGGGTTTTAGGGTGAGGACGTGGACCTTCCCCTGTCCAGCACAAAGCACAGGAGGGTGTCCAGGAAGTAGAATTGACAGCAGCTATCTAGGGGTCAGCTCCGGTGGGCAGGAACAGACTGGAGAACCAACATCCCTCCTGGAAAACCTTATCTGCTGCTTTTCTTCGAAACACATCAATCAGCCGAGCACTGCCCTGGGGGCCCAGATGACGCATCTAGTTAATGAAAGGATCTCTACTTCCAACAAAAAGCCATTCAAACGAAGGAGGATTAACATGCAGGAAGGCACGGGACAGAGGATAATAACGCTAATGACTTACCCTGTGCGGGTACTCTGCACACTGACCCTGCGAAAGAAGGGGATTAAAAAGGAAAGAGTTTAAACCACAAACAGAGGCGACCAAAATAGGCATGCAGGGTCAGATTCAGAAGGTGTAAATCATTGTGACTATATCAAACTCAGTGCAGTTATGCCAGTTTGCACCCGATAAGCACCCTGCCTCCTGTCCCCGATCCCCTGAGCCCTCTGCTCTTGCTGTATTCCTCACTCACAGTCCCATCGAGCGGCACCAAGTCCACCAAGCCCCTTCCTCTCTTTCAGTTTACTTTTTAACAAGGCTTCCATTGAAATTACCTTTTCTCCTTTTTGTCCTGGGGGTCCCTATAAAAGAAAAGTGATCAAAAAAGGACTCAGTAAATGAAGGAGTTCAGTGAATGTAAGGGGAAAGGGATTAGGGGGAGAGAGGGGATAGGGATGAGATACTTACGGGTTGTCCCCTGGGACCTGCAGCACCCTTTAAGGAAACACAGAAATTAACATGGGATGGCTTTCTATTCACAGTGACAAGAAGACAGCGTATGGAGTAGGTGAAAAACTGAGCTTTTAAAAATAATTGTGAAGAAAATTCCCAAGAGAGATCCAGGTTCCCTTTGTTACTCTGGAGGAGTGAAAATGCACACATGCTCTGGCTGCACCACAGGGGGGAAATATTAAAAGAAGAGGGGGAAAAAATCATCAGGAAAACACACCCTTATTGTTCCCAGGACCTCAGCTCACAGCGCGTCTCCTCAGCCGACGCACTGGGGTGGAACCAGAAGCAGCCAGGACTGAAGCCTGAGCTAAGATTGAGCAATAGGGGAGTGGGGAGGGGGATCTTCAACATGTGCTTGCCAGAGGGCTATACTGACACTCAGGCTCAAAAAACAGAATTACAGAATTAACAGAAGAAAACACTCAACACGTTAGTAAGTGAAGGTGACTACAGAGCTGCTCTCCTGACATACTCATATTTGGGATTTCATCACCAGAGATGTCAAGAGGAACAAGACAGCATTTGGGCTTCCATAAAGTGCAGTCTAAGTTTATAGTTTTCAACCAAAAGCATTTTAGTATGATGCACATATGAAACATGAGCTTCGGGGGGGGGGGGGCGGGGGGAGAGGGGGGAAACCACATTTAATACGAAAAGTATGCTTTTTTTGGTTGTTGTTAGATAAGTTGAAAGTTGCCAGATGCATTTTCAGAAATCTTTCCATCAACTTTTACTTGTGCTATGAGGCCAACCACGAAAAATGTCAGCTCCCAGAATATATTTAAAGAACATAATTGCTAACTGCAAGGAAAACACATCCCATGCGTAACTAGAGAGTTGCTGTTGTGACATGATGAATCTGATAGCCATAATGCAAAAATTACAGACATGCATCCCAGCGCTATTATCATGAAGTTACAGAATTAGGGATGCAGCTAGTGCATGAGCTGAAGTAAGATTGCTACCCTGCCCATGAGCTTGTTTCCAGCTGAGGCACATCATTTCAAACCAACCCATCACCCGCAGACAAACATATGTATTTTTACCATCTCTCCCTTCTGTCCAGGATGGCCCTGCAAAAGAAAGGAAACACACATCAGCTTTGGCCACTGCAGACTCTAGATGATGTTGATTTAACCCACTTCCCCCTTACCTTGGTAGGTGCCCAGAGTTACTACACTTCCAGTGGGGGACACAACACTGAGCATGTGGAGCTTTGTTCACCACCTAACAGGACACCACTCCTGTAGGTTCTGAGCTCCCCAAAATGCTCAGAACAAAGCTCTCGGGGAAGAATACAGCGTGTCAAGGCTCTGCAGGGCATGGCTGGGTCATGGCTAAGCCCCCCTGGGGCTGGCAGAGCAGCTTCTGCTGAGTCAAGTGTGTGCCCCCAGAGCAGTACAAGAGAGGTGCTGCTGCGTCTCTCTTGGGGGTAATGTTCCTCATTCGCAAAAACAGGGTCCTGCTGCAGGAAATTAGAAGCCAGCGGTATGTGCTACCAGCTCCTCCATTACAGCACTGGAGGAGTGTGGTGGGGAACTTGGCTACGTGGCTGCTACATGGAGATATGGGTTTCATGTCCACTGGGTTCATGGAGAAGTATCTCATTTGTGCCTTACTCTCCAAAGGGCGGGAAGAACTTAGGTTTCTACTACAAAGCTCTAAGGACAGCATGGAGGTCTCACAGAGGCCTTTAGGATCCTTCCCTGCTCTACTGCAGCTCTTTTTGGCACAGCAGCAAAAGAAGGAAGCTGTTGGCTAAGGCAGAGGGCTGCTACCTCGGGGATCTGCTCTGCCTGATTCAGGGTGGGAGTGCCTGCTAAGGCGTTCCCTGCAGCAGCCAGGCTGCTGCACTTGTGAACTGCTATTTTATAGATTTGCCTCCTAATTTTCTTTTAATCCATGCGTGTGCATGACATTGCAAAATAAACCCCTTAAGAACATACGGTGTAACACGCAGGCCGGCACCACGGCGGGACCTAGCAGGAGGCAGGGCAGAAAGCCTGCCGAGAAGTTGTTTCCTTACCGGTTTGCCATCCAAGCCAATAGGGCCCTGAAATAAAAGAGGAAAAATGATGAGAAATGCTTTCCTCGGGGTGTCTGTCCAGCTGCCCCAGGAAGCACTACGTGCCACAAGACTGCATGGACTGGGGTGATGTGAGGTGACTCCCTGCCCTCCTGTCCAGTCCTGCAGGCTCCTGGCCCACTGAGTACCAGCCCAGATTTCAAACTGCTTCAGCAGGGACCTGCTCACTGTCAGCACATTTCAGCAGCAATGCTGGACACAAGAATAGAAGCAAGGAGGGATTTATAGGAAATTTGCAAAAAAACCTCCGAATTTAAAATTTTACAGTGTTTGGTAAAATAGTTGAGTATCAACAGTTTTCTCAAGACTTTGATTTAAAAGGGCACCCACCTTTGCGGGAAGAGAAATTTTTGCAAATGATAGAATAATAAAAGTGTCCCAGGGAAGAGGTGACATTCAGCACATGCTGAAGGTACTGTTTGATGAGAAACAGGCTCCACAGAGCTGTCCAATCCAGCGCTTTCTCAGGAGCTGGGCCAATTTGTTTTCTGTTCCTCCAAAAGCTAAAGACCACAAGGGCCTGGAGAGATCTGCTTCTCCTCAGCCCAGGGGCAGCTCACAGCCCCCCTTTTCACAATGGGCAGAACAGTGGAGCCCAGTCAGGCAGCTCGGAGGCTGCCAATTCCTCCCATTTTCCAGGTGTGAGAGTCTCCCCTGCAGACCTGCTCTGGCACATCCAGTGTCCTGGAGCAGCAGCTGAGCTGCCTGGTGGGAGCAGGGATGTGGGGGGTGTTTGTGTTTGCTTTAGGGCTCCTAGTTGTCCAGGATAAATGCATATGAATAAACAGCAACTGTTCTTCAGCAGCCTCAGCGCTTCAGAGAGTGCTGCCAGCAACTGTAGGATTGAAATGAAATTTGCTTTGTCCTCTCCTGGGCATATTCTCTGCTCCCTTACAACTGTGCTGGAGAATTCCCCCTCATGTCTTATGTCCTTTCCCTTTGGCATGACCAGGGTGATCAGCCTAGCACAGTCCCCAGCTGACGCTCAACAGGCAGGGCCCCCTTTTTGGATTCCAGGCACTTGCTGCCATTGGAATATCACCTAAAAGCTCAATTAAAATTGGAATTTCACCTACCTAGGGGTTGTTTTCTTTGTGTGTGATGGTATTTCTTAGGATGGTTTTCTTTTACTGAACAGATCTGGCTTTAACTATGTTATTTTAACACTTGGGGCTTTTTAAAAATTAATTTCCTTTCAGAGTTGTGTGGTTTGGGGTTTTTTTTTTTTGGCCCTAATATCATTTAAAAGAAAGAAAAAAAAAAAAGAAGTAGAAAAAGGAATGAAGAAAAAATTACTTTTTCCAGTGCTATCAGATCAGGTCATTGATTTCAGGAAGAAATGATGAGATACAGCAAGCACTTATGAGGCTTCCTAGTAACATCACACATCCGTACCTCATAAATTAAGAGTTACACTTACCGGGAATCCAGGAAAACCTCTTGTTCCAGGCTGTCCCTGGGAAGGATGAAACAGAGATAGCAGTTTAGAGGAACTGAAATGAATTTTGATGGACCCTAAGTCCTCTCTACAGAGCCTTTCCTCCAGCCTCTGACCAACTACCCTACAGCTCTCTGAAGAGATACGCAATTCCCCTCCAAGGGGAAAGTGTCTTGGGAAGGAGGGGAAATCTCTCATCCTCGCTGCAATTTGTATAGGGCCAAGAAAATGCTGGAGCAGCTCCAGTTTGGACTGCAAGCAGTTTCCTTGAAGTTTCTACATTAATTAAATGGGCGTCCCTAGCCCATATGTTAGGCTTTTGGAGTATATTCCAGAGGCTGAGCTCATTTTATGGCAATTCTTGCTGCCATAAACCTGTGATGTTTAATGCAGGGTGCTGCTCTGTGCAAGACAAGCCTTGCAGGTCACTGGTGTCTAAATACAACCATCCCTCTCCTCCTCCTCCCCTCATCTGATGTCCCAGCTCATTCGTTTTCCTCACAAATAATTCTGGAGATGATTTTATTTTTCTCTTCTGTTTTTTGTTTTTAGTTTTTTTTTTTTCCCTCTGAGAGCTAAGAGAAAAAGGTGAGTTAGGCTGTGTGATGAGAGGAACATGAGCACCAAGACTTTTCCTCCTACCTCTTCCTGGCCAGCTAGCTATGGCTACCAGTTTGGGATCAGGTACAGCAAACACTGGCTTGGGATATGCTTGGTAGCTTCTTCATCCTCTACTTAAAAACACCAAAAAAAAGAGAAAATGTCCTGGCTGTTAATTTTTCACAGTTCTTCAGTTTTTGGGACCTGTGACATCCCAGGTCACAGTTACCATAGCTTTGTTGGTATCCAGGAAAGACACCACTTCACTTAAGGATTTTTCAAACTGTTTCCCAAAAAAAGCATAAGCCAGGTCAGGAAGCATTAGGTCCCTGTGGCCCAGACTTCAGCAGATCTTGAAGCACACTCACGTAGATAGGAACAGCTGGATGAGGCAAATCCTGTGCCACGCTTATCAGCCGACTACTGTGGCATCTTGCCTACCCTGAAAGCTGTGCTCTGATGCCAAAATGCCCAGCTTCCTTATGTGTTCTCTCATTTTGGGGAAGAAAATGCTTTCTTCAGCAATATGAGCTACCATGACTAGACTGTTGGAGTCCCGCAGGGATTCCCTAGGGATAAGCTGGGCATGACCAGGGTGCATCTCTGCCTTAACCAGAGTGATCCCATGTGGTGCTGAGGGAAGGGAAGGGGAAGGAGGGAATGGGCCTCCTGGGCTGTGAGGGTGAGGTTTGCCACAGTGATGCAATGACAATCCTTTGGGAGAGACCTCAGAGCTACACTGACAGGGAAAACCTTCACCTTCAGGCAACATCTCCAGCCACCCTCTGTCGTCAGAGAGACTCAGTAAAAGTTTACCCCTGCAGAGGATGGGCCCAAACAGCCTCTTTGCAGGGTTTGAGGATGCCCCCACCACAAAATGCCTCATGTTGCACTGAAGAGCTCTGGTTTTGTATGCAATGCTAGCAGGACCTAATCGCATTTGCACTGTTTCTTTAGTACTGCAAAGTTGAACTTGGTCAGCTTTGCTTTGCAAGATACACACAAAACCACCTGGTCCTGCTGGCCAGTGACCAGAAGGGAAGATAGGCTATAAATTAAAGGATCTGTCCACCGCTGGCTTCTGAAAAGGCAAGAAGCAAGAAGAGCCGAGCCACAATTAATTAATTTTGGTTCCCTGTTGGACACCTCCCTGACAAGAAGTGCTAAAAAAAGAATTAGGGAGAAAACCTGGAAATGGTACAATTTGGCTTCCTCTGTAGACTACAGACTGTTGCCTCTTTCTCCTCAGAGGACAGCAGAGTGATTTGCACAGTACCACGCCAAGACAACAGTTCAGCAGCGAGCGATTCCAAGAGACTGTTTTTGTTGGGTGGCTGGTTTTCCTTGTCTCCTTTTTTAAATGTTGATTGTATGAAGTATTCAATCCTGGGAGCTGCCAAATCATGGAGACCGTCTGTTTCTGCCACTATCGGCGCACTGTCCCTCTCTGGCCGGGAGTTAAGCAGCTCTGAGCTCAAGCGAAAACTTTAACCTCCAAACAAAAATCTGGAAACTATTTGTCATCCCACATCTTTCCGAGTGGCCCCTTCACCAGGGTTTCCGTGCTTGTCTTCAGTGCTCAGCCATCCTTTTGACCTATCACCAGCTCCCCAGGAAACTGGATCATCTTCATGGCAGGCTTTGCAGGGGGAAAGTGTGGAGTTGGGCTACTCCTGGCACCTCACGGCTTTGATTGGTGTAGCAAAACCCCATTTTAGATACCATTTGCCATCTAAGTTTTCTGCTGCTTTAAAGATATGTGTTCTGCACTTTCCCAAAAAGCAGCAAAGGCAGCAGCACCAAAGCAGACAAAAATTGTCCTGCTATCCCAGGCATGTGTCCTTCAAGAAAACAGTGGTGCCTGTCTCCTTTGCAGGACCTACATGGACAGGAACTGATGGCTTTTCTCTCTGATTACTACAATTACACTGTTCAGAAGGCTGAGAGCCAGAGCTTGTGAGAAACAGCAAAAGCAATGGGGCACTTACCCTCCAAAATCTGCTGTTTGTGGAGCAGGGTGGTCTTGCTCAGACCGTGGCTTGAGGGACTTGCCAGCCCTTCTTCCTTGCTTGGACACGTGGCCAGGGACCATCTGCTAGGCATAAAGCGCTTGGGGAGACCCATTTGGGTCCTGGGCTTTGATTCTGTCACTTCTCAAACTCCAGCATCCTGGGCAGGTGGGCCTGGGGACCAGCAAAGCTGGTTTTTATTAGAAACATTTGTCATGGGGCTTTTGGAAAGTTAATTGGAAAGCCAGATGTAGCCAAGTGTTCATACTGCCTCAGCTGTGAAACAAAGGTTGCCAGCAGCCCATTCTCTCTGCAGGTCAAGGATAGTGCTCTTCACAGGTGAAACAAAATCGGAAGTGCCCACTGGGAGGGAGAGAATTGAACCTCCAGGTCTTTTTTCATGGAAATCTCTGGTGGAAGCTGTGCAGGGATGGAGTGGAGAGGTCTGGCTACACCCACACAAAAGCAGAGGCTTGATGGCTGAACCACAGTGCAAGAAGCATCCAGCATTTAGGGTATGTAAACACACCAACCCTTCATCTTGGTCTTTTTTTATGACCCTGTCCTTGCAAAAAGTTTTGTCTGGCTGACTCATTGCACCTTGTAGAGACACTTTTGCTGGAAGAGGGTGCAAAATCCTGCCTTTTCTCAGCCAGGTAAGGGACTCTCCAGATAGTGGTAACCATGCTAACAAAGAGCTTCCAAGATTTTGGGTACTTGACAAAGACCTCTGAACTACCCATCTTTGTGAGCTCCCCAGTCACCAGCTTAGCTCTGGTCCTGCTCTTCAGTAAAATCAGGGGGCTTGTTCCCTGCTGATTAAACCAAAGGCTGAAATCAGCCAGGCAAAGTGCAAATTTTCTCCAGAAGTGATAGGACCCCTTTTGCAAAAAGGAAATATGCTTCTTCCTTTTAAATGCAGGAGTTTGGTTTCCTTGCCAAGGGAAGGCTTCCTCATCTGTTCTGGAATATGAGCTATCATTTCATTATATATAGGATATAATAGCAGTATAAAACCAAGGCTGCCTCAGCAGGGGAACCACATTATACAGGGCTTTTGCTCTTTCTGGCTGATGCTGAGTCTTAATGCCCCTCCTAAGTCTTTCCCGGTAACTTGCCCACATCCTGCATCAGACAAAAATAGAGAGAAAAGCCACTTACGGGTGGACCGCGGGGCCCAATGATAGACATGCCAGCTTCTCCTGGAGCACCCTGCAGAGAGACAAAGCAGAGGAAAAGGGGTGAGAATAGGAGAAGAAAACACAAAGACAACTATATTCCTGTCAAGACTGGGGTTAGATGAGGATGCCTCAGGTGTGAGACCTTCAGGGCTTATGGGGCAGCTGCTGTTCTGGCCTCCCCCAGCTCCTGTCTCACACTTTCGGAGAAAATATGTCCTTTAGAGCTGCTCAGATGTGCCAGAAAATGGAAGCTGCACAGCAAGGAGAAGTATAAACACATAAAACACTTTCTGGCAAAACACAGGTTCTGCCCCATTGGAAGTGTGAAAGATGGCCTGAAACCCTTTCTGTTTCCTTCCTGCAAGTTCCAGGAGGATTGCATCCTGCAGAAGAAAGAAAAGAAAGAGGGATGTGCTGGGCTCCAGGGAAATGGGAGCTGTGGGCAGCTTATTTGGTTGCCTCCAGAAATGCCTCACTTGCATACTTCTCAAACTCAGTTGAGATGTGGATGAAAACAAAGCAAAGTGCGTGCTGGAAAAGAAAACATCTGCCTCTCCAGCTCCTAGCCACCCACAGCGTGTGATGGGCAGGACATGTCACTCTCTTTGGAAAACATGGTGTATTCCTGAGAGGCAGCTCCAGAAGTGCCCAGGGCTGGGGGAGCATTGGGATGGAGCATCCCATAAACCAAGCAGCCTACAAGAAAGCAAAGCACTCTGCAAAACAAACCTGTGGCCTGCCAAAGACTTCTCATAGAAGGCTTTGGGGAAGCAGGGGCAATTAGGAGTGATTTTTTTCCACTGTTTGTATCTATCTGCTGTCCCTTCATGGAAACTTCGGCCAGAAACAAATGCAAGGACACGCAGAGAAAAAGCAGAATGGCTTCAGGTGGGAAATTCTGGTCTGTTGGATAATGTTGATTGGTTCCAATAAGCAAACAGTGAACACAAGGATGAAGAATCTCTATCCTACTTTACCCTTCCTTGTTGTGTTTTTCTCCCGATCTGCTATGAAGAGGAACAAATGGGCCTGGTATGGTACTGCATGGATAACCCTCCTTGTCAGGTAAATATCCATCCCTTTCCTAATTTCTACACGTTGTTACTCAGTTATTCACGAATGCCAAACACCTCCATTTCCCTGCTCTCACAGGCGGGAGGTACTCACAGCTCTGGGGAAAACATACTAACACTGAAATGCCAAATGCTTCAAAACAGGGGCCAGCAGCAGGATTGCTTTGTAAACCAGCACTTCTTTGTGGGTACAAATCCCAGCTCACTGCACAGCAAAGAGTCTGTGAGATGGTGTTCCACAGACTTAAAACTATGCCATCAGCGTTCCTCAGGAGGAGGAGGTCCCACTGTGTCAGAAATAGGAGCATGCCATGCCACTTCATTCCTTGCCCCCACCTGCACCAGGGATCAGGCTAACCTGAGAAGTAGACGGGAGCTGCAGGTTGGTTAGGGCAAGCAGAGCTGCCAGAGGAGGAGAAAGTCAATGGTTAAAATCCAGGAAGCCTTGGGGGAAGCCCTGCATGTGCCCACTGGCTCTTATGATGTTAGTAAATTGTCATAAACAAGAAACACAGCAATCTTTGGAGGCTGACTGGCCTGGAAGGAATTTGGGAAATATACTTGCACTGACACGGAAGATGAGGCAGCCCAGGGGTGTGGAAGCCCAAAGCTGGCTGCAGTGGCCATGACTGTGATGGGCAAGCTTGGGCTGGCCCTAGAAGAGGACAGTTTGGGGGTGCTACAGGCTACAAGGAGCTGACTCACCTTCTCTCCGGACTGCCCTTTTAGTCCCTGGGTCAGTGGCACCCGTCACAGCCACATGCAAGAGGGTGCAGGGAAGAGAGAGAGAGAGAGGGAGAGAGAGACAAACACAGGCATCAGCGGCAAAGGCAAAGGCACGCTCTCCTGCCCCACAACCCCAGCTATGCGGCTGGGATGAGCAGGGTGGCCTCAGCTCCTGCCCCACTCCTCTTCCCTGTCCTCACCATGGGATGCCCGAGCCAGGAGAGCTCCAAAATACAGCACTCAGCCAGGCAGGGGATGGCCCCCTTTGCTCAGGACAGAGTTATTTGGAAGGGGCAGCTGCCGGTGGCAGGCAGGGGTGTGTGTTAGCAAACTCAGGGTTAGTAAGCCCAGCTGGCGCACGAGGTGGCAGTGGGGAGACACCCAAACAGGGGGATGCTGAACCAGAGGAGGCCCTGGATAGCACGGCAGGTGAAATGGAAACACCTCCCCAGCATGTATGTGGCTTGCAGGGCTGGTCACTCTGCTGAGACCAAGGGAGCTCCTCAGGTGCAGGGCTCAGAGAGAGTACTCCCTGACTTGCACTGACACCTGATAAGGGACTATCCCTGAAAGCCTCCCTCTGCCACCCTCCCCCCCCCCCCCCCCCACATTCTGGGGGTTGGAACAGAATGGAGAAGATAAGGCACACAAAAGAGGGTTTGACTTACCGGCCGCCCAGGAATTCCCATCGCACCTTTGTCTCCCTGGCAATTAAGGCAGAAATCAGAGAGAATTGGTAACTGGCCAAAAACAAGGTCATAAAACAGCACAACTGAACTAAGCCACAGCAGCAGCTTCACACTGTGGTGCAAGTGTCCAAGGATTTTGAGAAGGAGAGAGAGAAAGTTAAAGAGGAAAGTGTGTATGAGTGTGCCCGAACCTGTCTTTAGAATGTGTGAGCCACCAGCTCATTTCCACGTATGACAAACCCGCACATCTCACAACAGAACTTACATACAGCAATTTAGGCAGCAAAAGGAGGACAGGAGTCTCCAGTCAAACAAAATACAATCCCTATTTCCAACACTTCATAAAATCCAGGTCCTGGGAACTGGCTTCCTGCAGTAGCCAACTGTCATGTTTTTCTCTTTCTTGACCAAAGTCATCTGGGCGTTAGCTGTTTATTTATAGAGTTATAACTTTAAAACACAATTCTCTTAAACTTGAAAATACTGTCTTGTCCAGAAGCAAGAGAAAAATGTGAGAACACAAGCTGACACAGGAAAAAGCACGTCTGGAAGAAGACATATGAGCAGCTGTTTTCAGTGTCCTCTATCCCTTTGAGATACTTCCCAGTGTGTTGTCAGCATGTGAGTGATCCTAACAGTGGTTTTGGGAATGATTTTGGGTCAGGTGACACCGGACAGAGCTTCGTAAACACATGAACACAGGACCAGTGACAATTTTGTTCACCCACTTACCTACAAGGCAGTTGGCTGCCTCTTACAGCTAAATTGTACTATGCAATTAAAAAAAAAAATTACCCCCTCTACATTCCTGGTCGCCAAAACTGAAGGCTGTGCAGATCTGGAAGATAGCAGCTCATTCCTAAGGGATCTTGATGATTATGGCTTTAACAGTCATGTAGCTTTTGCTCTATATTTTGCAAATATGATGTGATAATAATCCCTCAGTTCTGTTTCCAGCGATGTTTGGGGTTTCCTTATGTAAAACAGAGTGTTCCTGCCCCTGGCTGACTCTGTCTGTAGACATAAACCTGGTTTTCTGGTTTCTGCAGCTGGAGACACCAGCCCCATTGGTGCCACCTCTTTGTGCCTTCCCTCACGTTCAGTCCCAGTGCGTGTGAACATAATCTGAAATCTCTGGAAGGGGAAGGCACTTAGCTCTGTTTGTTCTTCTGGGTGTACACAAAGACTGTCCATCCCAAACTCAGATGTTATTGCTTGGGATCAAACCATTCCCTGGTGGAAGTTCAGCCACTTCCCTCTGCAGAGCTGGGGGGGCTGTTTGGTATGAGGAGCATTCCTTTCCATGCAGCATGTGTTGTGATAAATTGAAGAGCCATATACACTTTGCAAAAGCACTCCTTGCAGATGGATGAAACCCTAAACAGTTGCTTGATTTTAAGTTTTATTGATGATATATTATGGAAAACTGCTTTCTTCTAGGATTTTAGGTGCGTTCTCAGTCATGCTAATATTTGCCTATCTCTGTGTGCCGGCAGTGAGCGGAACTCCCGGTATCTGCATCTGGCCCTGGGGATTACTTTGTGGCTGCTGGAAGACATAACGCTGAGCTCTCCTCTGCTTTAAGTCCCTTAAATGCTGTTTTCCTCCAGAGCTGAGCCCAGGCTGATTTCTCTCATGGTTTTTGAGGTAAAAGCCGAATTTACTTTTTCTATCTCTGCTGTGGCTAGTGCCCAAGCAGGAAGAGCCCAAGGTCGAGGCTGAGCTGTGTCAGGTCTCCCATGAGTACCTGGAGTGGTATATGATGGCACCGTGTCTGGTATGTGACTGCGCAGAGTTACAGCCCTCCAAGCAACAGCAGCAAAGGGGGAGCTCCCGGTAGCACAGCAAATAAATGCCAGATGTTTATAAGGAAAGGTTGTCTGCGACAGGGAGCCAGGAGAGAGCACTCATGGGTGGATGATACCATGAAGGTTGGTTATGAAGTCATGAAAAGCTGCCTGAAGCTCCCATATCAGAGTTAAAAGAGCATGAAAGGCAACCAGCAGCCTCTGTCCTGAGCCAGGGGAGAGCCAGCTGCACAGTTTACATCTCCTTCATTGGGAAACTGCTTGTTATGGCTCGTGCAGTCTCCAGGTGAGCTGCAGCCTGGGGAACAGGGAACCATCACCAGGAAATCATGCTGCTGTAATTCCAAAACCCACGCTCCTTCCTCAGTCATGACTAACTCAGATGCAGATACTGTTATTATGGATTTTTGCATTTGTCCCAAGGTGACTTAAGCCTTCTAAATCCTGCTGCTCCTAGCAAGTCCCACCAGCAAGAATACTGCACACCATGCCTCTTCAACCAGACCCTCAAAGACATCTTCAAAAGCAGTGTTTCCCACACATAGGAGGGATCATGAGGGTTATGTTACCCTTTAAGTTTAGACCTACAAAGCTCCTGTGGTCTCTACTCTGTATGACCCATGTCCTGTTTGCAGTATTCTATTCCACATCACATTTTTTATGCAAGTCTACCTTCTACCACCTTATGAATTCTCAAGGCTACCAGATGAAAGTCCTGCCAGACAGAAAGAATGAGGGGATGAAAGAGTAAGGATGAAGTATTTACCAGGAGCTGTGGCCTTTCTGTGAGGCCCTGAAACAAAATACACTGAAACAGCAAAAACTAGCTTCAAACTCTGAAAGGGGGGCTTGATAAAGAGATGGAATCAAATGGAAGGGTTTAGGAAACAGAATGGTTAAAAAACTCTCCACAGCTCCTTGACCATCAGCTCTGATTGCTTTGGTTTCCTAATCTCCTGCTTGTGAAGTTTTCTCTCCTTTTGGCACGACTCTACCCACAGCTCTCCACACGGGCTCTGAAGGTATCTGCAAGTCCACGGAGAGCAAGCTAATTACAGGTCTTTGACTTTCTTCCTTAGTTTCCATCTGCTAAATATTATTTTTTCATGTATGGAATTGCTGCAGTTGCCACAGAAATGTTGCATGATCAGAAATGGGAGAGAAAATGTCTGTGAGAGGATCTTTTGCTTCGGATGTGGTCCAGACGGCAGAAGGACTATTGCACGATTTCATCATTTCCTTTCTTCCTTTGCCCCTTTTAGTCCCAATCTCATCAAATATCTTACATGACTGCGGGTTGCCCTTGCCTTCACCAAAGCTTTGACTGACTTCGGGAATAAGGGTGGGAGTATTGGTTGGGCAAGAGAAGAGCATGAAGATCCCTTTTGCTGCTGTGGTGTTGCTCATTCATGTCCCTGGCTTTTGTCCTTGTCCTAAAATGCAAGCAGGGCTCAGTGCATTTCTAATGAGCATTTCTGCCCATCTCCACGCTCAAGCCAACACCAGCACTGGGAGCTAAGCCCTGCCACACAGTGTGCTGTCTTTTGCAAGCTGGGAAACAAAAATAGGAGAGAGATGTGTGGTCATCACTTTGGGGCTGCTATCCAGAACAACATGTATGACCATCAGCCAGGCTGGAGCCCAGGTTGTTGCTCATAAAACCATTTCCATTTCAATCATGAGAAATATGGAGGGGTGGGGGAATATTTCCTACAGTGACATGTAGGACTCACTTGGCTCTTCAGAGGTGAACTTTTGCTCACAGTGACTGAGCCAATCTCGCTCACCAGCTGATCAGAAACCCAGGAAGTCCTGAATGAGATGAAGGTCCTACTAGCCCAAGACAAATTCCACTTTGGCTAACAACACTCAGTCTGCCCAACTTCCTCTTGTTATTTCCATTGGCTGTAGCATTCCTCACAGCCTGTCCTAGAAGTCTGCTTGCAGAGGCAGGTTCAGAGGTCGCAATAAGCCAGGATACGGTAGCATATAATGTCAGCACTTCTCTGGTGGTCCCATGTGCTTCTGCCAGGCTTCAATCTCTCATTACAATATTAGGTTTCTAACCCTTATTGCTGCAGAGGAAGCCTGGAGTGTGTGTCTTCCTCTCCCGACAAAGGCACTGCTCTCTAGAAGACGTCTGTGTTGATCTATGGATTTCTCTCTAATTTCTCACAGCAATAATAGAAATGCCAACACCACCACCAATTTTGTGTCCACCTCATCCCTTTAGTGCCAATACACGGGCTACCCAGGCTGAAGTGGCAGGGACAGCCATGGATAGACCCACTTGCAGCGGCCTGCAGAGAAGTGCTCTCCTCCCAAAAAGCCACAGCTAATGCTGAAATACATCCACTTTAGCAGCCAGTCCTGAAAGCCCCTGGGATAAGCTATCGCTGAAGTTTTGCGTGGATCAGGGCTTCCAGCTGTGAAATGCTTTCAGACCTTTTGGCCTAGAAGGTGCAACTTTTTGGAAGATTGTTGTCATTAAATAGGTCTGTGCTCGTATATCCGTGGGAGTTCAGTCTATAGCATTTCAGCCTGATGAAAGGGGAAAGAAAATAGGTTGTGCAGCAACTACTACTCAGAACGTCATCTGCAAACTGTTTAAGACACTTTTGCGTGAACAGACAAAAGATGACTACCGTATGTTTAACTTCTCATGTTCCTTCACAGAAACCCTGAATAGTCGCTCTATTGTACACAAATATAAACCATTTCCTCTGGAAGGACCGTGCTAGAGACAATACAGTGTTTCTTTATAATCCTGAGAGTTATCAATACATGGCTTCAGTCCTTGCATTGCTTCTTCTGGTTCACCGTGGGTCTTGTAATAGCTGCAAGAAAATTTCTGCAATAACCTAGCTATTTTCCTGAAGCCTAAATTGTCTGTGCTGAGGTTTTACATTAGCTAACATTTGAAAAGGAAGCTGTCAACACAATTTTTCCTCTGAAATTGATAGTTGCGCAGCTATACTTGAAGGCCCAGCAGTTCAGCCAGCCCGAGTGAGTAGCAGGGAACAAGTCCCTCCAGCTCAGCTCCTGCCATGTGTTTGTGATCTATCTTTCCCTTTTCTGCAAACACATCTCATTCAGCACGTGGCATCCCATGCATGTGAAGCGCATACAGCTGGTTCCCCCAGAGGCTGTGGGGCCAACTGGTAACACACAGATCTCTGCACCACATGAATTTGCCATGCCCCCTCCCTGCGCTCCCTCCATCTCCCCCTCAGAGGCTGAGTTGCAGCCAAGAGCAATCCCACCCCAATCTAGTCCTGAGCTCCTACAGTACTTGCTGTTCGGGATATCCCAGGCTGCCAGGACTGCAAAGGTGGCTACCACACCAGACACCACAGACAGGAGGCTGTGGAGTTCATGCTCCACAGACTCTGTGTCAACAGCTTCTAAAACCATAGAGGTTTGGTACTTACAGGCGGACCTGAAAGAGAGAAGAAAAATAAACAATAATTAATTTTTTAATGCAATAAATCCTAACAAGAAGAGCTAGAAAAAGACACTGCACCATCAGGGCTTAATCCTCAGACTGCTCCCATTTGCTAATGTACTTTAACCAGCTCCCTGCTTGTTAATTAAGGTATGCCCACAATTAGCAGCTGCTAGTAACCACCATGAGTGCAGGGCAGCCTCTGACAGCCCTGTCAGAGCCCTGTGCTGGAAAGGCCATGCAAGTCAGCCTCTTGGCACTGTCACACTGAGTTTTGGTCCTTTGGCACACACGGGAGTGAGGGATTTGTTATTTATATGACTCTCCTTCATATCCTTGCCCATGCCTGGGGCTGAGAAGGTTGGATTTGAGGAGGCAAGAGCCCCTTTGCTGCTAAAATTCTTAGCCATTTCACACTAGCATCGGTGATCTTGCAAAGGTGTGAAATGGTTAACAAGGAAACTACAGTTATTAAAGACGTCAGGTACCTTTTCTCTTTAATACAATCAAATTTTCCCCTTTTCTTCTGCCTCTGATCCCATAGAAGCCCATCTTCCCTCTTGGAAGAAATTCCCTCAGATCCTTTGGGTTTCTTTTATTTTGGAAATCTTTTCTGGAACCTGCCAGTGTGGAGCACTGCATTTCTTTCATACAGCATGGTTGTACAATATATATCAGGGCTTAAACAGCACATTTCTTTCATCAGTTCCCAGAAAATTCCTCAAAATCCTGACAGATATTGTGTGTGTGGAAAGAAACCCCTGGACTCACTATTTTGTGGTTTCCTCTCTGTGGGAGAAGCAAGACACACCATACAACTGTCAGGGGTTTCTACATTTTCCATACTTTACAGACACTCTATTTGCTTTTTTTTTCTTCACACCAAGTGCCAAGAAGTAAGGCTAAGCAGTATAACAGGTGAGCTGACAGATAACAGGCAGCAACCTCCTCTTTGCATGGGAGGCGGATGTCACAGTGAGCACCTGTGAAATACGTCGTCATCCTGAAAATGGCCCTGGCTGAAAGTCCACAAAAGAAACTGGAGACTTTGGATGAACAAATGTTTTCCACACTGGAAATCTCTCACTTAGCATGACTCTCTTATACCAGGTTTGGTGACCTAAAGTTTCCCTGTCAAATGCCACTGTTAGACACAGCTTTCATTGTAGTTGATCAGAAGAGGTTACCTTTAGAGAGCAACTTTTGGTTAAAATACAAAAAATAGTAACCACCTCCATGATAGCTGACAGACAGAGCTAAAGTCAACACTTGCAGCTGGAAGGCTCAACAACTCAATTCAAATCAAACTTAGGACAGGAGCTCAGGGGCGACCCAGATTTGGTTGGCCTGGCAATCACCCACAACCGGTGTTGATGCTGAGGTCATTGTCCTACTTGGTACACCAAGCAGAAACAACAAAAGGGCTTCTGATCAGAGAGTTCATTTAGGAGGGCAAGGTCAGACTCAGAGGCAGGAATCCTAATTTATGCCAGACTGGGAGAAAAGAAAAAAAAAGAAACAAAAAGAGAGACAGTTTTCTGAGTCTGGCTTGGATGACAATAAAGTTCTGTGAGAGCACTGTTTTGGAGAGATTTTGTTTCAGACTGAGTGCCCTGTCACAAGGTCAATGCTTATAGCTCGCCAATACATGGACTTCATTTCCATTAGCAACACTACAGACCCTTAATAACCCGCCTACCTGTCTGCATGGACTTGGGGCACTCATGGATTGCATGAACTGAACTGTTGAGCTAATATTAAAAGAAAAATGTAAGGACATGCAAACCCTGAGCCACCCCTGCCCTTCCAGCCCAAACACAACCAGCCAGCAGCACAGCCTGTAATGGTATTGCCATACCACTGAGAGCAAATATAAGCTCTTGTTTGCTCCAGAAGCTCTGTCCACAGAGCGGAGTAAATCAGCAATGCTGGCAGCTCTGGGCCATGCACCCCACACAGATCAAAGGAGGGAGGAATAGTGGAGGCCCATCTCTTTTATGTGCCCCCTATAAAATTAATGGCTATTTGAAGGGGACTGCGCAGTCTTGTGTAAACACTCATCAGTGAGCTGCAGGGACACAGTCTTGGCTGCAATAAGTCAATCAGGAGAGACCATCCAGAGACTGGGCTTCAAATGCCAGGACAGTCTGTGTGACCCAGGAAAAAGCGAAGCCCTCAGACAGAGTCACTTCCAAAAGCAACATCATCTTGCATGGGCTGGAGGAGGAAAAGGAGGAGGAAGAGGCAGAGGAAAGATGTTCTAAAGACACCAGGGAGGGAGGAGGTGCTGCTGGATAAGCTGTTGCAAAGCGTAAGGGATTTTACAAAGCAAAATAAAGCTTCAGCAAAATGCTTTGGTCATATGCTGTCACAGTGGTAAAGTGAGCAGAGGTTCTGAAGTGGCTCGTTCCTTAACACAAGTAGTAAATTAATGCACATTAGAGGAAAGAGTGGGTAAAGGAGGACAGAGATACTTGCACCTCTACTCTCAACTACTCCAGCCATCGGCAGTGCAGTGAGCTCGGTTGTGGCCAAAGCTCTGGCAGAGCTGCTCTGGCCCAGACAGGGATGCTGACAACCCTGTAAGCCAAGAGAACAAACTCACAAGTTGACCAGGCTGCATGGGACCCTTAACAAAAGCCACCTGAACTGCAACAGAATCAACACACCACCACTGCGTGTAGTCCCCATGTCACCTGTCTCTTGCAGTCCCAGCCAGTTTGGGGCAACCATGTGGAAACAGGACTGCTTGCCCCAACATGAGCCAGGTCTTGGTGGTGAACTCCAAAGAGCTCCACAAACAACCAGGAGCCAACAATCTTGACAGCCACAAGTACAAATCCGACCTATTGTGGGTTCCTCCTCTTCTTACAGCAGGCTCTTTTGGGGTGAGACAGAGGTGGTGCTGCATAGGAGATGAGCTAGATCCCCTTTCCATGTAAACAGTCAACAGAGAAAGGACGAGTCAACAGAGCAGCAATAAAAGCTACCATGAATGTTTCCAAACCCATTCCATAGCTAAGCTCAGCCAGCAGACAAACCCAGAGCTTCCAGATCACCAAATTCCTCAGCCTTCACAGACAGAGAACCCACACTTGTAATTAGCACCTCCAGATCCTGTGTGTTTTGAACCTGATCTTGCTGGGACCAGAGCGATGCCGGTGCTGGCATATGGGCTGCAGCACGACCGTCCGCCCACGACGGGCTGCTCAGGAAGCATCTCTCCGTGCCGGTGCCTCGCTGGAAGGCACTGGAGGGCTGTAAGTGACTGCAAACACTGTTTATCCAGCTGCGAGCTTGTGGAGCAGCAGGGGACGGAGGAGGGGACGGAGAAAACGTGTCAGGAGTGGACGAGTGGGAGGAAGCAGTGGTCTCCTGCAAAGAGGAGACCTCCAGACTACCTTTGAAACTGAACATTGAGAAAACAAAGAATTCTTGTAGGGGTACCCAAGGTCCCTCCAAACATATGGCCTCTGGAAATTAGCACCATCTGCACTGTCCCTTCTCAGCTGCTCTGGTTTTTATGCAGACAGAAAATTTCCTTAAAGAAGCTCTGCCTTTCCGTAGCCCAAGCGAGCAAATGAGCGGCCACCTAAGGGTAGGTCCACCTTATTGCACATACAGAAAGAGCACACCTGTGGTGAAGAGCAAGGCCATGCCACAGAGCCCTCTGTTCACTTGACCTTTCTCATGGCCTGTTCAACCAGTGACTGACTACAACAGAACTGCAGTGATTCCTTTTCTCTGACCCACTCAGAGAGATAAAATACGACCCTCCACGCTGTAGCCTCTTTGGCCTCAGAAAAGGAGAGGCTTAGTTTTGCAAGTGGGTCAAATTTATCCTAATCTGGAAAGTCCCATGTTCCATACCATCAGATCTTAAAAGCTGGACATAGAGGAGCAGGTTTGCTGAGAGGCCTTCTGCTGATGACAGAGATATCTCCAGCTTGAGATGGCAGTGCTCTCTGGACTGAGAGGATCATTGAAATGATCCCATCCACTTACAGGCATTTCCTGAAGTCTGGAAAAGTGTCCATTCTCAAAAGGTTCCCAAATGCTGTGGCTTATTTTTTTCCCTCTAATTTCTTGGATTCAGGCAGTACAGTGCAGTGTCTGTAATGTGGGTACCTTCCAGCCTGCTCCAAAAGCTCACATACAAGGGGTTTTTTTCCCTCTTATATAGCATATACAAGATGAGGAGGACAGAGAGGGAACACTAAGACATTATTGTTGCTTACTTGGGTCATCCTCACTACACACTCTGGCAGCAGGGAAGATGTAAACATGTAATCCATCCCTGTGAGGAAATCCAGCCATTTCACAGACCCAGAAGCCAGCCTTAGGGAGTTACAGAGATACAGTTACTTCCTGCCATTCAGGGCTATGTTAATTGATAACAAGATAGTTGTGGCCAGGCAATTAGTTATGAAATGCTGATTAAAATGTCAGCAGCCTGAGCATGACCTTACCCAGGGTGGCATGGAACCCCTAATTCATGGCTCCATGGGCACTGAGTGCAGACTGATCCCATTTCGGAGCAGGCAGGCCCCAGCTGGGTGCATGGAGTACAAACGATGGGTTTGGCCTATTTTAAACACTGGCCCTGCTGCAGTTTTCACACAACAGATCCAGAGTACTCATACTCTTCTAGAGCCATCTTCCCTACCTCCATCAGGGGACAAATGATACAAGAGGAGGCAGAGGGAACATTAACTCCGAGAACTTCAAATGAAAAGGCAAAAATGCCATGTGCCTTGCCATAATTCAGTATTATTAGCTGTAGGTGGAATTAAAGACAACGAAGTCTTGAAAATAATGAGAAAGACTTCAAACACTGACTACCCAAAGCACAGCCTCTAGAAATTTTGCTTCAGGTTTTGTCAGCAGTGGCAGAAAATCTGAGTGGATAACTCACTCCAGAGAGCAGAAGGCCCTTGCAAAAGGCCAGGCCCCTCCATCCCTAAAACATTCTTCTCTTGGCTACACCCTTTCAGAGTGGCAAGAGGTTTTTCAAAGGATTGCAGAAATGCTGGACAGCAAAAGGACCATCAGGATTTCACTGCCAAAAAATCTGACAAACGCTAAGCTGAGGCACTGGGTTATGCCAGTCATTCAAGCTCGCCCCCAAAATCAAACCCATGACATCACCGAGACTCGGCAGTTAATATCAGCAGCTGTTGAGGATAAAAGTCATTGCTCAGGCACTCTGAGCGCCCCAGCGCACCACCACCACCAGCCCAAGCCAAGCAGAAAGCCACAAGCACAGCACTGAACAAAGTCCAAAGGATGCTATGATCAAAGTAGACACCAAGGAGAAGCCTCATAGAAAAATTAACATGATTAAGCATTAGTCTCAAAAATAAAAGAGGGGGTCTGATAGCGGAGTTTAATCACAGATCCCAAGTGCATCTCCAAACATCACTGCTTGTTTCAAAAAAAGTCTGTAAGGACAACAGGAGCCAGTCAGCCCCCAGAGCCAGAAGAATCTGATAAGGGTAAGTGGGGCCTTTGGCATAACCACAGCCAGCCCTGTTAGGCAAATTAAAGTGCTCAAAGACAAGGGCTCAACCATAGGCAAGCAGTAGTATTCTGACAAACATCTGGGAGAGCCCCTTGCAAAAACAAAGGACAGGAAAGGGTGAAGAGCAGATGGCCCACCCAGTGCTGGCTGCACCCAGGACAAACAGAGCACCTCTGGCACTGCCAGGGGAGAGATGGTGGGACAGCCAATGCTGGGCAGCACAATGCTCATTTCGGGCAGGCATCCATGGGTCAGCAAGCTTTTCCCAAGCAGCAAACAATCACATTTGTCCCTGCCATGCTGAAGCACTTAGCACCACAGAAAGCAGAGAAACCCAGGCTGGGAAGGACTCCCAGGGTCAGCTCACCCAGTGAATTTTCATACTTGAAGGCCCCCCCAAGGTTTTCCAGTAGTGGTGTGGACCCCTGGATGGTAAATCGAAACCTTATGGTGGCAGGCTCATTGCACTCCACCACCTTCTGCCAAAGAGCAAGCGTGCCCCCAGGCTCCAGCAAACCACCAGCCCAAAACCGCTGTTCTTGACTATCCCCCTTTCTCTTCCCCTTCTGCCTCCCCTGAGCAAACCAAAGAGAGATTAAAGGATTCCTGTGGAATGAGTGACATGAAACTGAGGAGGGAACATCTCCAAAGCAACCAAAGGAATAAAGTCTGTACCTAGCCCATATGGGCAAATATTTCTCTAACCTGTTGCTGTCCTCTGGGGATAGTGACACCACATGCTTCCCTAGTGATCCAGTCCAGGCAATACCCTAGCCCTGATTCATAAGGCCATATTTATTATCTTTCTTAGAGACTACCCAAAATTTCCAGTGTTGTTGTTTAAGTCAGTCAATGACCTCTGATGCACAGCAAATTCAAAGAAGAGATTTTTTTATTTCTCTCCTTTTTGCGGTTACCTCATGTATTTGATGTCTGCTGTCCTGTTCCTCAGTCTTCTCTTGTCTTTAGACTAAACAAAACCTAATTCTTCCAGTCTCTCTGCACAGGCCATGTTTTCTGGACCTCTGGTTGTTCTTGTTGCTGCCCCTCAGTGGCCTTTTTGCCTCTTCAAATGTAATTCTCAAACAGCAACCTCCTCTCCAGCTCACTGCATGAGTCAATGGCAGACAACTTCGTGAAGGCAGAAGATACGGTGTCTATTTATCTTATCTGCAGGGTCTTACTCACAGAGGGAAAATGAGTTCCTCCCTGTCACCACGTCTGCCTTGCTCTTATGTTCTGACATGACACTTGTTTTTTATGAGCCCTCAAAGGCTCAGAGATTTCTTTAAGAAGCTGATGTCCTTGCTGCCTGGTGTGACTGGCACCCACGTTCCAGTGAGAAGGAAGGTCTCCTCACTCACAAGAACAAATTCAGCCTTTTCTTGGTGTCCTTGACAGTCCCACCTCACTGTAGACTCTCAGATTTTCATCTTGCATACCCAGTCATTTTAAATCCTTCCAGTTTTACTTTCCTCCTGTCTTAAATTTCAGCTTGCTTCATAATTTTATTTAGCTGATCTCTTCCTGTAGCTCCTATGCACTGGAACAACTTCAACTCGTGCCTTCAACAGTTTCCCTGTCAGACTGCTGAGTTTTCTCAACTTCTTCCCCAGTTCCTACTCTCCAGAGGCATAACCCCACCAATTCTCCAGCTCTTTCTGTTTTTGAAATCCACCTAAACACCTGGACATTTCCAGAAGCACCTCACAACTCTTAGTCTGAAGACGTGCATGCCAGTTCAATAAGCTACCATTCCAACAAACCCTATCCTTTGGCAGATGTTTGGTAATCTCTCTGGAACTCCCACCCTACATCCCCTAACACATCCTTTTCCGTGCCAGGAATAAGAAGGTGGCATCTGAAAGCTCTGGAGAGATCCAAATCGGTTTGAAAATTGCAGCTGGTTGTTCAACAAGAGTCTCTCATTCCTGCACTGAGGAGCTGGCCACTTCCTCAGTACTTGGCCAGGCCCTGCACAAGTCCTATTCCTCAGAGAGCTGCAGAATTAGGAAGGAACCAGAGGGGGAAAATGGCCAAAGTAAATCATGGCTGGGTAAAGTAAAAATCAAAATCCAAGGCATTTTTACTTCCTGCTGAAAATTACAATCCCTCTCATAATATGGTTGTCCAGGAAAAGTAGAAAGTTGGACCTTACTATAGCTAAAAATTATTTGAATAAATTCTCTGATCGCGCACTTCAAATGCAAACAGCACACTTTATTCACTTGGCAAATTGCATAATTAATTTTAGTCCTATATAATTTTTGCAATTAGCAGCTGATTTTAATAACTAGTGTACTGTTACTTTTTTCTCCCCCCTAATTCTTTTTATTCTTCTCTCTTTTCCATCTGCTAACTCTTTTCTTCTTCCTTCCTCCTTCCAAAATACTTTGCAACTTTTATAACAGCAAATTCTGTCACCTACCCAGGGATGAACAAAAGACCATTGTGTTCAATTTATCTTTTAATAGACTCCTTCCTCAAATATCTCACGGACTGCCAGTACTGTCTTCCAGACCCTGTCTCACACCCTTCTGAATTATGAAAATGTTTGGGAGGGTCTTTCCTTTAGCCCAGACATTCTTCCACCCCAGATGATTGATAGCTCCCAGTTACCACTAATTACCCTATCAGCAGTTGGACATGAGCCTAGCCACAGTGTTCTTCCTCCAGAGGCCGGCAATGCATCCCTGTCGCTCGTTATCCTCTCCTTCAAGGATGGAACAAACTGACTAATTAGAGACATCATAAATTCTTCCTTCAGGCTCTTCCTGATGCGTTGCCTTGTTTCCAAACAGAGCATGTGGAGGAGAGTTGGGCTGATGCTAGTCCTTTCAAAAGGAAAAATGCAATGGAGTTTATGAGCCTAAGTGGGTTTGCTCAGTGTGTTTTATGGAGCAGAAGAGGAGAGTATTCATTCAGCCAACTCTAGCTGATGCTTTTTAGCACATCTCAAGCTGGAGAGGTTGGTTTAGCTTGGCTACCCCCGTGCCTGGTCAGAGCCAGGCCGGGGCAGGACGCACATATGGAGACAACCTGTGTTGGCTTACAGGGATAAAGGACTCACGGCTTCCCTTACCTAGAATGAACTGAACATGCAGATCCCTTCCCCGCTGCCCCCAGTGCCAACACCAGATGCACAGCACACACTATGGAGAGAGCCATCGAACTGGAAAGGCAAAGAAGTAACCCCAACCAACTGCTGCCTCCCACTGAGCATGGTCTCAAAGGCACCTGTATCCTCTCATCTTCTCAACATGACAAATTTGATTCCATAAGTTTGAATTCTTCTGAATTCTGTCAGGACCTCCATCTTGTTTGAGAGGGCAAGATTTTTCTTATTTAGGCATACAGGTGCTTATTTTTTAAGGTAGTGAGAGATCCCATTATAATCTCAAAATCAAAAGAGAGCACAAGGAAATCAGAAAATAAATACTTTCCCTTCTCCCCAGAGCAGAGAAAAAATAACTTAGAGGAAAATCAAGCAAGCTTAGACATCAGTTACTCTGAAGCTCTTCCTCCTAGACAAAAGGAAAAGCCCTGAGGGCACGAGAGGAAAAGGCATTATATTTAGAGAGAAGTTTCTCGAAAGTACATGGGGCATGTGGTACACCTGGTAAAAAAAGGTTGAGGCTCCTCAGCCACTGCTAAAATGGCAAGTTCTAGCAAAACAGGAAACCCTCACTGTCCTAGAAAAGAAGAGAGCAAAGAGCAGGAATGAGAACCAAGGTCTGCAACAGTCTGCTGCATGGGAAAGGCACATAGAAAAACCCAAGTGGAGGAGGAGGGAATGGCTGAATGCATGCCAAACCATGTGGGGCTGGGGATAGCACATGCCCCGCACCAGCCCTCGAGCCAAGAGTCACATCTGTAGCCTCCCTTCCTAAAGGGCCTGAGAGCCACTTCCCATCACTGTCCCAAGAAACTCCAGGACCCTGCCTATTAAGATACAGTTTACTGCAATAGCAGAGCATGGAGATCTATCCAGGATGGCTTTGGAATTCAGAGATAGAAATATTCACAACCACACCTGATAACCCCCATCTCCACCTGCTTCCCCAGAAAATAAACATTTTCTATAAGCATTCAGGTCATCCATAAGCAAGAGATCACCACACAAAACACAAGGCTACACCTTTCAGAAAAAAACCACTTGTCTTGACCCCTCTCCTCTCCTTCTGTCTTTAAGCCCACTTTAAATCACATTGCACAGGGGATGGCAAAGAGCCCCACAATACCACAGCTTCTCCCTAGGTTTCACAGGGGTCAGAGCCAGGTACACCACTCCCTGTTGAGCAGAGAGCTGACATGTGGCTCCCTCGGTGTGGCCAGGGCAGTGCCACAGACCCATAAACTCTGTGAGTGCTTTTGGGGTTTCGACCCCTCTTTCACGCATGTGGCACTTGTATATAGTAGGGTCTAAGGGGAAGTTAATCTGTAGGCAAGGACTGCCGTTTTGGGAGACATAACTACTCCCTCTTTGCTGCCAAAATTGCTCTAATAAGGAGCTAATATTTTAAAACTAAACAAAAAAAAAGATTAAAAAAATCCTAGCCCATTGTGTTCTTCAACTCTGTTAGGGATGAGGCCAACACACAACTCCCAGCAGCTGCTGTTGCCTCCAGCAACATCTCCTCCCTTGGACAGCAGCGGCAGATGACAGAGGAGAAGGACAAGAAAAGAGCAGCCACCAGGATCTGGCTGCATCCACCCAGTGCCACATTCCAGCCCCAGGTTCAGCCTCTGGAAGACCCCTTCCAAAAGGTCCTCTACCTGCTGCTGGTTGAGCTGCCCAGCAAGGGTAGCCTGGCGTGGATGGGATAGCTGGGTGGTCCCCAGCAAGGCACACACACTGCCCGGAGCAACACCAAATCATAATAAACAAGTCCCTCGCACAAAGTTCTGTCAGTTCAGATTCCAGTTCAGCTGATATAATCTTCATTTTCCCTTTGAAAGAAAGGAAAAAAAAGAAAAGCAAAAAGAAAAAAACCAGACATCCTAAGGGAGAGGCGTGAGGCAAGCAATGGATTGATACTGCCCGTGTGTGTCTCAGCCCCCCATGTGCTGTTAATCAGCTGCCCCCCCCGGGAAATATGCTGGTTTAATTACCGCCTGCTTGCACAGCCCGTCTGCGATGCTGCTCACCCAAGACATCGCATGAGGAAAAAACAGACAGTCTCAGCAGCCAGGCTAGAACAGGATGGGCAAGCAGAACAGGAATCATCCCAGCCCTGGTTTGGGGAGTGAAGGATTGAATTGGTCCAGGGAGCCCATGCAAGCAGGCTGCCACCCAATCCCTTATGTGCAAGAGGTGGATAGCATCAAAGGGCACATCACTGCCCCACCAGAGCCTTGGGCACTGCAGAGGGGACAGACGCATCAGGGAGTCACCTTTCTTCTATCTGAAACACAATCTTATTTTGAGGGGAAAACTGAAGACACACAATGGGCAACGTGGGAGTTTCCAGATTGGAAAGGGGAGACATAGCCAGATGCAATGAAGGGCAGATGCCCAGTTACTAGGTGTCATGTCACAGCCCACTGCTCTCACCAGGTGCATGGCACAGACCCCACACGTGAGCACATCTCTCCAACCCCTCTGATTGTCATGCTGCTGGCATTCTGCAGCATTCATCTGGGATGTTTGAGCATCACTCTAATGCAAATAAGTATTTTCCAGGGCTTCTGCTTCATAATGCATTCATAATGTCAAAGAGGCAGTGCACAGAGGGACGCAGACCTGGTACAGCTCCTGGAAGGGGAGAGCTGCATCAAGTGCATCCCACCCTAAAAGTGACTCATCGGACAGTCACTTGGAAGGGGCTTCAGCACAAGATGTGGGTAGCTGCTCTCCCACCTGGGGGACAGCCAGGAGGTTTAATAATTAACGGCCATACACTCGCCTGCAAAGGCTGGCACAAAAAGCATGGCTGCGTCTTTAACAGCTGCCACCGATGGGAAACTCATTGGAGTGTGTGTTTGGAGGGGAAGAAGGTTAAGATGATTAACTGGTGCTAACAAGTTTAGGATGTGGAAGAAGTATTTTCTTGGACGTCCATCAAAGAGAGGATTGAATGTTCCCCGGCGGAGGGGGGGGCGGTATGTGTTTAACAGATGAGGTTTCTGCCTCCCGAGGCCCGCCCAACCCTGCATGATGCAACCTCTCCCCTTTTAAAGGCTGCCTCTGCCCCTGCACCATCAGCGTACCTGAGGCCCCAGCCGGGCACAGGGGCTGAAAGGCGATGGGGGAAGGAAAGCCGCCCCTCCCCTCTTCCTGTTGATCTGTGTCCTGGGACACCCTCGGGCACCGGCAGATCAGCCTGGTCCTTGGTCCCCACAGGGTAAAGGTGTGGGTAGATGCCCGGAAAAGCCAAGAGGGAATCGGGTATTACCACACCGAAAGCAGAAACCTTGGAGAGGACAGCTCCTCATGGGCCTCTACATCCCACTGTAAAAACCCTCTCTGCCCCACCACAGGGACACCAAACAGAGCCATCCTGATATTGGCCAGGCAACAACCCACTTTTTACCTCCCCATTGTCCTTAAGCACGTGGCAGCATCTAACATTGGCACCGAAGCAAAGTCCCCTTGCAAACAGCTTCGGAGTGAACCACTTGGCGCCTGCAACATCCCCTTTGGCCCATCCCGGGTATTTTCAGTGCTCTTCGGCAGCTGGCGGGCACCCACGCTTTGCGCAAGGGCTCGGCCGCCACCGGGCGCCGTGCCCCGCCGTGGAGCCTGGCGGCCGGTACGACTCACCCTCATTCCTCCGGCCGCCGCAGAGCTGCCAGGATGGGCAGCACACACGAGACCCATGTCGCGGGGCCCGGACGTGCGTCAGCGGCTGACGCAAACCAGCCTGGCCATGTGCACACAGCCCAGGCCTGGGAAAAATCCTCCACCCCGGTAGCACGCTTGTGCTGAATCAAAGCCGTCACCGTACAGTAGCAGAGCAATGTGCTCTTCGGGTTTCCTCAGCCAGCTGGGATGTTTTTGCCTTGCTTTGTCAAGGCGCTGATTTATGCCCATATGTACCATATACATTGTAAGCACAGGCACGCAATGGTGTAAACACTTCTACCAAACATCTGTACACAAACCCGTCAAATATGCAGAAGCTCCCCGCTGCAGCCCTCAACATGCACCCCCAGCTGCCCCACAGGCAACCTGTCGGGGCCTAGTCTGCATGTGGGGTGCCATGTGCCACTGGATTTGTTATTCCAACATGGACAGTAAAGGTCACATCAGGACTGCTGCCTGATAAAAATCAGCACAGCCACAATGCTCTTCTCCTGCCTCAGTCTGTGCTTTGGCTGGAGCACTTCACAGCGGGTATCTGCTCCAAAATCTCTTTCCCATGCATTTAATCCTCAATGTCTTTCTCTGCACTATACTAAGGTATAGGTTAGTTTATTCCTGGTTTTGCATGGGGAATGGCTGTATCAAACAACCAAGGTTTATCCAGGGCTGGGATATAACATTTGGACCATAATATACAAGCACCATTAAAGTTAATGCTTGGGTCACCAGGACTCATGCACACCTGAATATAAATGTTCACCTGTTTGCACCTTTGGGCAGAGTTCAGCCTCCAGAGAAAAAGTCCCGTAGCAATTCCATGTCTTTGGAGGAAATTCTTCCTACCTTCCAGCCAGTTTAAAATAAAAAAGCCAATAATAAAATGTTTAAAATAAGAAGGCATATAAAAGACAAAGTGGGGAGCCCTGAGGTATACAGGAGGAAGGCCTGAGCATCACAAAGGAGAATCATACGAACAAGCAGATGGGTGTAAATAAACAGGCCACCCTCCTTCAGAGCACTTGCATCCATCACTGTACCAGAGTGCCTTCCTTTTTCAGTGCTTTGGCTGTTTCTAAGCATATTTTGGATAAAGAGGGAAAGGCCGAGGCATTTGCCATCCTAACTCTGTTGGATGGTAGCACCACAGGGATGCTCTAAGCCCTCCAACCATTTTGCAGTGCAGGCCATGCTCACAACTGTATTAATGGCTTATGCAAGCCCTCTTAATCTGCACAGAGGCAACAACAGCAGGTTAATTAAAATCAATTAAATACTCCTTAAATACTCCCTAGAAGACTAAGCCAGATGAGTTGATGCTTAGAGGTATAAGAAACATCCTTTCTCCCTCTTCCTGTCCCTCAGCCATGCATGTGGCAATGTACAGGTGACAAAACCCAAGGTTGAGGTGACTCCTCAAGCTGCTCCAGGCAGTTAAGAGTATAGCTGCCTACATGTTCAGAGAAAGAGAGTTAAGTGACCAAACAAACTATTTGTTTGGTTTTTTTCCTGAATTGTTCATCCCCATTTATTCATAACTGCTCACAGAATCCATGGAATTCATTGTGTGGTTTGCATCTTCAAAACAAATGAAACAACAGTATGTCTAAACCAAACAAACCCCAACCCAAAATACAGCCAGCAGCCCAGGGCGCATGAGCAACTTTCCAGGCTGAAGTGTGTATATACTCTGGAGGGCCCAAAAATGTGGATGGGGGAATATATTTAAATTTCAGGGAATAACAGAATTCCCAGGAAGATGTCTTACAAAGCAGGGGAAAAAAAGGAGGGTAGTATTTAAGCAACGATTATGCTGCAATTTTTCTTCCAGATGTGCTATGGGGATGGCGTGCCAGAGAATCCCATTTTCTGACACGGCAACGTGCTGCTGTGGCTGCAGTGGTGCCGGACGCCCATCCACAGCAGCCCAGGCACTGCTCCCTCCAGATCCCAGCTCTCTGGCCAGCCTGGCCATGAGGGCTTAGCCTTCCAAGGGAAAACACAATTCAGAGAGCTCAAAACTTTTGGCAAGGAGCAGCTGCTTGAGACAGAAGTCCTCTTTTCCAATATTTTTGCTAGTGCTTGTCAAAAAGCTGTGTTGAGCCACTTTCAAAGTGGAAAACACCTTTTGCACAGTCAGCATAGAAAGCCACGCTGACTTAATGTCCTCAAAAGAGGTGAAATACAAAACCATAGCATTTCAACCAGTTCAATGCAAGCGGCCAAGGGTGTTCCATTGCACCCTCCCACCTCATCCTCCTCATGGCTCTGAGCCAGGGCCACTGACACGGCTTGTGACTGCTGGTGTTTAAATAGCTGGAGTTGACCTTTCCGCACCCTCACCCCACACCAGGGATCCCAAACACCTCCTTCACCCCTCGGGGCTCACCAGTGTGTTCATGTTTTTAATCTCATGGGAGCCCCTGAGCAGCATTAAGACACTGGCACAGGTTGCCCAGAGAAGCTGGGGCTGCCCCATCCCTGGAAGTGTTCAAGGTCAGGTTGGACAGGGCTTGGAGCAATCTGGGACAGTGGAAGATGTCCCTGTCTATGGCAGGGGCATGGAACTAGATAACCTTTTAAGGTCCCTTCCAACCCAAACCAATCTATGATTCTATGATGTGTCCAAGAAGCCCCAGCAAGCTGATAAAGGATCACGTTTAACACGACAGCAAGAAAATATAAAAGCCATGAAAACAACCTGGCAAGAGATAGAGCACCCCAGCTGGGATGTGGGGAGAAGGCAGGACTTGGGCACTGTCCCTCCTTTTGGCTCATCTCCACATAGATGTTTGGGGAGAAGACACAAATCCCAAGTTAGAAACGGATGCATCCTCTTGGATACAACAACCTGCCTGTCTGCTGCAGGGCCAAGGCTCAGCCCACACTGCCCAGGAGTCTCCCCTTGCTCCAGCCATCCCCATCAACCCCTCATCTGCTAAGCCAGGTCCTGCCTTTCCCAGCATATTTTCCTTCCTCTGCAACTGTCTGTGGGGATGGGCACAGGTCAGTGTGTGGGAAATCCTGCCACTTCCCATCAGCTGGCCCCACTGGCTCTGGGTGACACATTCTGGGTGGGAGCCAACGCCCCACTGCAGCCCTACACTGCCTCCTCCAGCAGCAGCGAGTATGCCGAGGGGTCTGGACAGGTGTAGCCAAGGGGGAAAGCAGAATGTCTGGACCGAGTTGTGTGCACCATGTGGCACACATCCCCTGGGCGCAACTGGGGCCACTGCTGCTCCTTGGCTCCCGCAGGCCTCCCTGCAAGAAGGTGAACAGCAGCAACAATTTTGAGTTGCAGTATCTCCTGCTGGTATTTTTGTAAAGTCAAACGCAGCTGAAGGGTGGCCAAGCAGCTTTCTTTGTGCCCCATGGTGGGGCAGATAGGAAACGTGGGTGAAATTTTGTATGAGAAGAAATGCCATGGGGACATTCCTTTGCAAAGCCTCAAAGACATTCCGGAGAAAACCCAAGTTCCTGGCCACTGCCAAAATCATTGCAGCTGCACCACACCACCCTCCAAGCCCCTGTAACAGCAGAAGGTAGACCGGTTTGTGGCAGGGCTGTGCAACTTTCCTCTGACTGCCAGTACCACTCCCTGGGAGCTGCCCCTCCTGCACCCCAGGTCCCTCCCCTGCCCCCAAGTGCTGCCACAGCGAGGGATGCAAAAGTCATTCAGCATCCCTCTGAGCTGCTTCCCTGCTAGCACAGCTGACCGCCTCCAGCACTGCAGACTCCCAACCTGACCAAGGAGAAACCAGACCAAAACAAGCATTGTGGAGGCAGAGGGAAAGCAGCCAGCCTTTTTTTTTTTTAAAGGGATATTGAAGACCAGAGCAGAGAGCCAGCAGAGTGAAAAACAACCACGTGGGGACTGTGAAAATCAGAGCTGAGGAGAGGAAGATGGGAAAGGTCTAATAAAGAGAGTCACAATATACAAAATACACAAGCGCCCACCTCCGCCAGGAAAGGTGTGGGAAGGGATTGTGGTGTAATCCCTGGCTGTTTGAGGCTCCCCAGGCAGACACAGTCTGGATCTGCAACTGGATCAAGATTAGACCAGGAAAGCTTAGCATTTTTTGCCCTGTCAACCTGAAACACAATGCTTTTCTCTTGCAGCGTTTTTCTGCTACGTGGAGGAAATCAAGGGAGGTCAGCTGGCTGTAAGAGGATCCTCCAGCTTCAGGTAGCTCCTGACCACATCCACACACCATATGGAAAAGCATCTGCTCAGTCCCAGAAAAATTCCCCAAGTCACATCCACACATGCAACAACCTCAGACCAAAACCTGTGCTGAGCTCCCTGCCCACACTTGGCCCCATCTCAGCACAGGGGCTGGGGCTGGAGAATAGCTGGGTACAGTCATTGCTGCCATTGAGTTTTCCCCAACCTCTTCCCCAGGTCTCTTCTCCAAACTGCACAAAGTTGTCCCAGATGCATGTAGCAGTAAATGGGGATGGAAGGAATGACAGAGGTTACCTATTGAAGGGAACAAAGTCATTGATAACCCAGATAGGTTATGTTAAACTTGAGGGCTGTGTTGTCCCCATCAAGACACTGCTGGAGAAGCCCACTGTGACCTCTAAGCTCAAAAAACACAATGCCAAGGAGCAACATCTCACAGGTAGTCACACCCAGCCCAAGTGATCTGAAGTAGCCGCTTCCCAGTCAAAGGAAACTTATATTTCCTTATCGTCTGCTATAAATACAGCTATGCTGTCTTCCTGACCATGTTATTCCTAGAATCCTTATCACACGCTCTCAGATAGTCACAGCACAGCCACATACTTCACAATCTTCTTTTTCTCCTATCCCCAGCCTTTCCAAACCATTTATGTTCACAACTCCATCTGTTCTGAAGCTCTTCTATGGCAGTGGGTGACACTGCCCTGGACCTCCACATCCGCACTGAACAGGTCAGCAAGTGAACTTGTCTTCCTTTTCCCATTCTCTGCCATGCAGGGACCTGACTCACAGAGATGAAGTCAAACGTCACTTCTGATAAACATTTATTTTGCTGAGGAGCATGATGTGTTTATAGGCAGTGAAGTGGGCCAGTGAGAAGCAACAGGCATGCGCCACATCTTGCAACATCTTGACGCTTCTGAATACCTTGGTCTCCCGCAAAAGTCATGTTGTCTGGTCCTTGGGGCATTGTAAACACATGGGAAAAAATGCATAGAGGAAAAGGATTCCCAAGGTCTTGAGCTGGAAGAGAGATCATGTTGAACCATGGTCAGGTGGCCAGAGTTGCATCAGCCTGGAGACCAAAGGGAAATACCCTGGAGCAAAGGGTCTAAGACAAGACAACAGCTGGCTGAAGGTACCTTTGTTTCTGTACTGCTCCAAGCGAATCAAAACCTCACCTGCCACAACATCAGCTTTAGACTGGTATGGTTTCATTTCCCTCAATGGATTAGTAGACAGAGTGGGGGAGAATTTTATATATAGTTTCTGTATCCATAGAATATTTGATGAAGACAAGCAAGTTTGACAGTTTGTAAAAAGGAAGCCTCAACCCTTATGAGACAATTATGAGACATTTATTGTTATTGTCCTCCTAAATCAAAGCTGTTATTCAGCAGTACTGTAAGCTTAATTGAGTGAATAGGCACCTAAGAGTTATGAGAAACTCATCACAAACTGCTGCCAAAGCTTCCCAAGGGATGTGGGTATCTGTAACCAAGTATTATGATCTCAATGCTGAAATAACTGGGCGATTCATCTATCACACAAATGTTGGTGTAGGACGTAACATTGAGATGGCCTCAAAAATGAGTGAATCTCTTTTTTCCTCTGCTCTGCATTCAAGTTCTAAGTTTCCTTCTTCAAGTTGGCTCAGAAACACCAGGAGGACATTCACTCCTGTGGTTTTATGGCATTTATATGTCAAGTTCACTCAAGAAGTTAAAAATGGAGGAGGGCTGTGATTTGTGTTTCCATTGAAGAGAAAATGTTGATATTTAAAATCAGTTGAACTCAGTTTTTATCTGTTCTTTTGAGAAATTATACTTAGAAAACATTTCACTTGTACCATCTTTTAAATTTAAACCAAAATTGCTCCTGTTGTTTCTTTCTGAGACTAAAAAGAAAGTCCAACAGTCCTGATCTGGACTAGTCAAATCAGGCTTTTTCCAATGTTCTACAGTTCTGGATCCTGGATTTTAGTTCTTTTCCACCACAAACCTGTACAGCTTTAACTCTTGCTTTTACAAGCTGCTACGTGGCAAATCCATTTTAGTCTGGCAAGAGACTGTACCTCCTATGTCTGTACAGGCCTAAATACAATGATTTTGAGACCTTACCTACAGCAAAGACAACCCCTTTGTAATTTCATCCATCATTATCCCAACTGTTGACCATGTTTAAATACCCTTTGTTAAACACATCACCAGATAACTGTCAAACATCTCACACTGGACAGCAGAGAGAACCAAAGGAGAAACCACTGAAAATGGAAATGCTACTTTCATGCGCTCATCCAGACATAAGTTTCCCTGACACCTTCTTTGCAAAATGAGTTTCAGTCACCCAGTTTGAATATACAAATTCATATTCTCCCAAAACTTCAACTTTGGATGTGAGTTGTAGCTGGCACTTCTATATTTTTTTCTAGTCAAATGCATCAAAAGACAATGAGGAAGGCTGAATGATTCATACTCGTGGAATGAAATGCCATTCACAAGTGTTTTTTCCATAGCAATTTGTCACTTATTGTATTGAAACCACTTCAGAAGATGTGTCTCAAAGAGCCTTTTGACACTAACATGATTAAAACCATAATGCAATTATGCAATCCTGTAATATTTCTGTATGTTATATGAGTGGGACCTCAAGTGATCACTTCATTCAAGCCCCTCATAAATGGCTGCTTCTAGCAGAAGGCTGTTATTCTGCAAGATGCCTCGGATAGTTGTAGAACACCAAGGAATTCAAGTCTTCTCACCCTAGAGGCATTTTGGCTCATCAAGATTCAGCTTTGGTGCTGGATCTCGCCTACATGTCTCAACCCTTCCAAAATCAGCCAAGAAAAATGCACTTCCGAAGAGCTTCTCTGCCCACTTCAAAACTGGTATCTAGAATCAGTGGGAACACTGGCGCCCTCTAGACCAATCCTTCTCTTTTTACTGGCTACCTAGAGATCTACCTGGATGTCTATCACTCTTCCTCTTGTTCCTGTCACATGTTGACATCTACATACATACCAGACTTGTTGCACACATCTCTGTATCAATTTCCTATACCTCAAGCACACTGTTATGCAAGTACACAGAACTCTGCATTCACACAGGGACCATATTAAAAACCTCCTTCAATGAGATGCAGACAAAAACGATCCTTCCAAAGCGCCAGCTGCCCCAGATCCCTACCTGCCGGGCAGTTGCATCGCTGGTGTGTGTCTCGAACTTCTCGATGTCTTGGCAAGTGGAACTTTAATTTCTGCCAAGAGAAGAAAAACAGAAAAAGGATTAATTTATACCATTGAAACCAAAGCCTCAAATTCTTGAAAAAGTGGAACTGGGAGGGGATGCTGCCCAAGTAGAGATGGGCGAGACAGGGCAGAACAGTTTGGGAACGAAGAACTGCAATAAAGTTCATAGCCTTTAACTAGAAATGCAGGGTTTGATTGAAAGCAGGCTGAGAGAATTTCATAATGGCCTCCAAATGTGGTCCTCCTGACAGGCATTACAAAACCAAGAGCCAGCAGTGGCAAATAAACTGGTGACTGTGTCCTCGTGACAAAGCCGCATTTCTCAGAAGACCCACTCAGCAGACAGAAAATAAGGATCTGAAGCAGGTCCTCTTCCACCCTGCAGCAGACTCCTTATGTTCTTGCAGACACCTGGATGGACAGAAGGGTCCCACTGCAAGATTGTGGCTGAAGATGAACTGAAAACAGCAACAACATCCCCTGAAATCTTCAGATGCTGTGACACTTAATTTTTCCCCAAGGGCAGAACACAACAAAACCTATCAAGAGCTTCCACAAGGTGGAATTTTGTCAGAATGTTCATTTTGTATGAATTGGATTTCTAATGGTGCCAGCATGTCAGTCTCCTGCTCTCTGGGCCCATCTGTGTATTTCTTGAAGGGCAAATAAAGTCCACCTGAGGCCACTGCATCTTCCCTCGCTGAAAACATCAATAAAATTAACTCATGTCCTGAGCAAAATGTACATCCTCACCACCCCTCATAGACTCTATGAAACAACTGTAATTTAGTGAAGAAAATGCAAATCAACCCAAATAAGTTATTCATTAATGCCTGCGAACCACACTTGGTTAATGATTTGAGAAGGCTGAGCTGCTGGGGTTCCTGAGCTACGGAGTCACTCCCTCTTCTGTCCTAACCTCCAAGCCCAACTTCCCATCCCAGTTACGCCTTCCTATATTTTGAACTACTTCACAAGTGGGCCAACATTTTAAAAGAAATAGCCTTATGTAGGGCACAACAGAGGACCATGCCCAAGATCATATAGAAATTGCTTTATTTTCACAAGTAATTGAGCATCTTCCTGAAAGAAGGCATCCGTTTTGGGAAAAATTATTTTAGAGAGGATAAAAGTAAATCAACTTGTTTCCATCTGGGATGAAGGAAGGCAGAATTGGCTGGAACGCTTCCATTTTTTCACTTTGAAAGGACTTCCTCATTGCAAGTGAAAAGAGTAACGGTTGTTGTGACTGACTAGAAATTTAATATTTTCAGAACTTTATTTTGCATGGTAGACTGAAATGTTCTGATAGCAAGTTGATTTGGTATCAGGATGAGGAGAGGGTTTTAGGCAAGGAAAATTGCCAGTTCCCATAGAGTGTTTCATCAGTGTTTACCTTCTCAGTTAAAAGCAGAGATATGTGAATCTCTGCATTTGGACACATTCCCATCTAGCTGCCACCCCCAGATGGCACAGCTCTGCTCTGCAGCACTGCCTGGCTTCTAACTGTGCTAGTGGTCAGACACAGGCACAAGTAGGACAGCCGACCCTTTATTTGGATATTCACACTGGTATGTGGATATACACAGCCCCATTCCCATGTACACATGTGCCAACCAAAATGTCTCAACACAAGACTGCCACATTTGGGTGGAGTTCCCATGTTTGGGAATGAGGCTCAGATGAGGAAGGGGTGACGGTTTGCAAAGGCAGGAGCAGAAAGTCATTTCCTAGCAAACAAGGGTCCAAAGACCCTGGCTGCAACAGGGGCCTTTATAGGACACAAATCTGCAAGGAAACAGGGAACAGATCCCCGCCCCACCAAGTGACCAAGAGGCACAGGAGGGGCTAAGGGGGAATGGCCGAGTTAGGGTGTGCTGCAAGAAGCCTTGGCTGGGTGGCTGTGCAGGCATATAAAGTGAGGAGCAGCATAACTGGACAGGGAAGTGATGACCCAGCAGGACTTCAGCATGACCAGGAACGGAACAGGACCGATAACGTTTCCCTGAGGCTTTATCTGCAGGGTCAAGGTAGTGGAAAGACCTAGGACAACTGAAATAGCCTTCTCAAGGATGAGGGCCCCTCAGGAGGGAGGTGCGGGTGCTGCTGGGCAGGCTGGGAGCACAGCCCTGTGCACCACGACCATGCAGCCATTGGACACTTACCAGCATTTGCACATTCTCCCCCATCCCTTGTGCCTCCCTCAAGCCCAAGAGCTCTGCACATCCTTGGAGAGTGCAAAGGGCAATGGTGCCATGGCATTGCATCCCTTTAGTGGGAGGCAAAATATACTAGGGATTTAGGAGCGCCTGGTGTTCAGTTTCCTGCACAGTCTATTAAACAAACACTGCTACAAAAAAGAATCCTTTGCTTTTGGAGACCTCAGCTCAACTTTGGGTGGAAACGGTGAAACAAAAACCCCCAGCCTTTTCTGCTTCTCTCATTACCACTGTGCAAAATATTGCCTGGTCCAACACAAGAAGTTGGCTTTGCTTGGGAGAGCCAACCAAATGTACTTCCCTCTAAAAATGTTTCCAAGAGAAAACTTTTATTCCCAGGCAACAGAAAACCATTCCATTTTAGGACAAGGTTGGCTTCTGTAAGCAAATTTAAAAAGAAGGTAGGCTCTGGGAATCTAGTGCTTGCAATCGCCTTCCTGGGATCTGGGGTTTGCTTTGTCACCTTCAGTATTACCTGGAGCATGTAACATCAAGAGCAGCAACAGGCTACCTCTTGCCTTCCAGAAAGGCTGAAAACACTTCCTATGGAGGGGACTGCTTTGTCAGCAGAGCCGGCTTGCTCTCATCTGTCACATTATCCAGTGACATAAAAGCCGCATCTTCCCTCTAAACCACGGAAAGTGGCTGAAAAAAGCCGTTGCCAGCACTGGAGCCACAGCTGACCACCTCCGCCTGCACCTCTGTGTATTTAGGGAGCCATTGCTGAGTGCCAGGAAAGGGAAAATCCCCTGTCTCCAAGAGGGTCGTGCTGAAACACGTGCTGGGAATGGACAGTAAAGTCATCACAGGCTTTTCCCATGGGTTTTGTTAACTCACCGCAAGCGTGACAGGACAGGGCTGACATGGGTGGACTGAGCAGCAACAGCAAGACCACTTCTGACATTAAAAGACCGTGGCTGTGGTCTCCTAAACCTTGCAAGTGTCTGTCTATTTTGGATGGGCACTTGAGATTAGGTGAGAAGGAGGGCATTTCTTCAAAGGGGGCAGATTAATAGCTCTTTAGCATTCCCAGTTGTTTGCAGTCACCGGGGGAGGTGAAATCATTTCCCACCACTATCTCCAACAGCTAAGAGAAACACATCTTAAATAGATAATCTATTACAAGCATCAGGAGGGTTTCAAGGGTGGGTGGTTAACTCTTATTGTTTTACCTCCAATTTCCCTGTTTTTTCTTAAAGGCCCAGCTCCTGGGATCATGGGACCATGTGGCACAGAGCAAAAGCAAGCAGCAGTCCTCCCAGATGGAACGAAAAGCTTGGAAATAACACCACCTAGGTACAGGGATTGCAAGCAGCTGAAGGGAAATGGGACTTAGCTACCAGTGAAGTTGAAAGGAAAAAATTATCTGATTGTGGGGCAAAACCCACTAAGCTAAAGATGTAGGCAGGGGATGCTTAGAGCAAGCCTGCAGACCCTAGGAAACAACTGTGCAGTGTGCTTTGAGACATGAAATAATAGGAAGGGGGGAAAAAAGCTTCAAGTCAGGAGGGAAAGGGAGTTTTGTGGTGTCCCTCCTTTGCTTGCATAAGTAAGGAAAGAGTTCCAGGGAAATAAGACTATTGGGAAAGCAGTGAGGATCAATGCTCCCTCCCCATTCACAGGCACATTCCAGAATCCCTTCAGATTCACTAGAGCCACAACAAATACGTTCAACACAAACCCCTGAGAAGGCTGAGGGGCAGTTGATCTTCCCCCAGGGTGCACAGGATTACCTGTTGCTGCATCACACATACACATTTCTATCTCTACAAGCTCACAAATTCTGGGATTTTTTTTCCTTGCAGCAGCACTGAATCCATCCTGTTCTCCACCCTGATGAGTTTTTGGCAAATGAAACAGCACCAAATGTTACCCAGCATGGGAAAGGACCTTGTTTTCTTCTTTGGAAAGCTTTGACTCTCTTGCAAATGCCAGTAGTGAGTTTATTTGTGCTCCTTGTATGATTTTATGATGCCTCATAAATGCAGAGGAATTCGAATTCCTACATGGAGTTAAAGTTCTCCCTGTACTACCTGTTTCTGGCCCATTCTGCACAGATGTTTTTACAAGCAAACCTAGTCAGTTTGAGTCTGGTAGAAAATTCCCCTGTGGTACTCACCTACACCAGGCAGAGGTTTACACAGTAGCGAGTGAAGCACTGGTCAGGTTGCTTCTAGGAAAGCATCTGCTGCTCTCTCCTTGCTCCTGAGCCAAGATGGTAACACTGCCACAGCCAGCCACGGGTGCTTGAAAACCACGCTCCGAGATCAAGAAAACATCCCCACCAGCTGCCTTGAAATTAACGTCTTAAGCAAATCAACCCAGCTCCTCTCCCTGCCACTTTGCCTTATTTTTTGCATGTCTCGAAGAAAGGCCTCTAAAAGGACTTTGGCAATTTGCACTTCTCAGTGCAATCTGTATGGTATCCCTCGCAGACCCTTGGAAACACCCAGGCCATGCCTGGGCACAGTCATGGCCCAGACTGGAAGGCATTACACACTCCAGCTCAGAGCAGTACAGGTTTTGAGCATTACCTATCAGCCCTCACAGACTTCACTTCTTCATGTCCCTCCAGCTGATTTTCACAGCCACCAGAGCTAGAAATGTGCTCCTGTGCTGTGACTCCCCTCCCCTCCCACCTCCCTACCCACCCCTAACCAGCTTCTTCTAAAGCTGGGGTTCCTTTAAAGCTTTGCTGTTTTATTTTGTGATGGATAACACTGAGCTGGCAGCTGTGAAACCCATTAAGGTTGAAACACCAGGAAACTGTGAGGATGTGACAATGAGAGGCAGTGAGGGTCTGAGCAGGGGGAGATGAATATCCCACTTTCACGTCCATCACAGCAAGCCCACCTGCAGGCCCTCTCCCCCAGTCATGGTCAGCACGACTTATTTTGCTTTCTTTATTTTTTTTTCCTCCCACCCTCTCCCTGTTCCCTTTATCTTCCCTGCTTTTCCCCATCCTTGCCCCTCACCAGTCAGTCCAGGGCCCCACTTCAGACCTAATGAAAAGGAAGACCAGAAGGATTTTTCTTTCCTAATCAAAAGCCTCATATGGCACCCCACCATCTGTCCACCAGCAGCCCCCTGCCCCGGACCTCGAGCTGCTTGGTCCACGCCAGTGCCTCTGGCTGAGTGTGGAGGTCTGAGGTTTAGATGCTTAGCAGAAGTGGGCAGCATAGTTGGCAAGGGTCTCCTCCCCGAGGGACAGAGCCCTCCTCTCCCATGGGCATCAGACCTTCACAAGTATAAAGGCACAGGAGACGTGGGCCAGGCATCCCTACTCCTCCACAGTCTCCAGCACTTTTCTCCAAGCTCTTTTTGAAGCTGCGGACCAGGATGGAGCTGGTAACCCTGGTGGTACTCAGGAGCAAGTGCTGGCCCCTCAAGCAGTCGTTCCTGTCCTACAGCTGCTCCCCACACTGGCTACAATGGGGACTGTGGCCACCCCAAGGAGCACTGGAGGGGGCTGCTCAGAAAACAGGGGTGCTGCTGGGCACATGGGCATCATGAGACCCCCATTTCCTCGCTAAGCCGAGCTATAAAAAGGTGTAAAGGTGCTGCTGCCAGCAGAGCCAGCAGGATACAAGGCCATCCGGCCCCAGGCACCACTCCCAGGAGGCATCCTGTGGCACTTCTCAAATCTCGGTAGAGATAAACTTCGACTTCCCAGCAGACTCATGCCAGCAGCAACAGAGGGATTGCTGCACGTTAGGCCCTGCCTAGTGGCAGGGAAGGAGTCCCTGCATGAGAGTGCAACCACAGGGCACAGATCCAATCACTTGCAATGCTTCTGCCCTCCCAAACCCCTTTTTAAAGTGGGTTTGCCCCATGGACCCTGTCTTTCCCTTATTCCTCATCCAAAGAGGCAACTCAAAACCATCTCCTTCAGCTCCTGCAGTGTTTGCTAACTCAAGGTTCATGGCTTTTGGCTGCATACCCCAGCAGATCCAGGGACTGCTCTCACGAGACCCATAAACAGAAGCTGAGCCTGTCAGCTGTAGGTTTAAACTCCTCACCACAGACTTTCACTGCTCCTAGAAAGCAGGAGGGGGTCCAGGTCACTCCAGGTGCCAGGCAACACTGCCCAAGGCAGGTCCCAGTACTCACCACTCTGATCATCCCATTTCTCGCCTCATTTGGCAATAGCAGCACATGAGGGATTTTTTTCAGATACAAACAGTTTTTGGGCTAGCCCTAGGGATCTCTCCAGCATGACTCAAGCCAAAGCTAGAGTAAACAGAGAAAAGGAGAGGTGGGTGGAAATGGTTGCAGCCCTGAATCTCACCCCCAAGCCTCTCCTAGAGCTGTGGGAACAGGTCAGTGAGGACCTGTCTGGAGAGTTCAGAGACATGAGCCACCATCTGCTCCCGGACACATGTCAACACCACTTCAAAGCCCAACAAGGCAAGGAATATTCATTGCAGCCAGAGCAGAGGAACCCAGACAGCCTGCAGCAGCATCAACACAGCAAAGTAAAAGGTGTCAGCAACAATAATCTGCACTTTTGGGCACTCTTTAATCTGCGGAAGCCAGTAGCAGCACTCCCCCATTCTCAGAAGAGAGCCCACAGGGTCCAGTGGAGTTTGGATGGGATTCAAGTGAGTAAAACACAGCCATATGCTCTGCACTGATGCTCTGGCAGTACCAGAAACCATCCTGGCAATGCCAGTGTGTCTCATTTTCCTGAGGCAGGAGCTGTAGGAGGGGTCAGGACTGGTACAGCAGCAATGCCAACCCATCACAACACCAGTGTGTTGGCAATTACCTCCTCCCATAGCCATGCCAGCTGCGACATGCCTTGCCTGTCCCTCTCCTGGGGCTCAAACCCACGTTGAGTCCCCAGGTTTAACCTCTAGCTCCAATTCTAACTCCTTCAGTATGCAAGACTCCTGAACAGAAGGGCTGGAGGTTTTTGCCTCCCTGCCAGGACCAGGGATGAGGCTTTCCTCTTTGCAAAGTGCAGGTTTCACCTACAGCATGGGCTGAGAAGACAGAAGTAAATACCAAGCAAGTTTGAGAGGTGGGAGGGACCTGAAGGAACAGGGAATTCAGCCTAGCTGCAGCATCACTTGTGCAGAGATATATTTTTAAGGAAGGGAAAAATAATGGATAACGTGACTAGGCAAGCATGCATATGCCTAAAATCTATAATACTGCAAACTATACGTGCAAATGAAAGAACACCGACCTCATTGAGCAGTTGGTCAACTCTTCCCAAAATAGCTGTCTCCATTTGGTCTGCTGAGAGCCAGGCAGGGAGCTGTGTGGGTCTGTCCACTTCCAAGTGGGACACCCGGGACTGTAGATCGGAGGTCCGAAAGTACAGCAGGAGGCTCAGCACCAGAGAAAGGAGGGAGACGCCGGGCAGCCCCGAGCCCAGCAGGAGAGGGAGGCGGCAGCATCTCTCCCCATCGCCGGTCCTGGGGGGAGCCACACACCCCCTGTCAAAAGCTGCTTCGTCGACGCCTTTCCAGTTCTTCTCCTCCAACATTCCCTCCCTGTCCTGAGAAACAATAAATAAATAAATAGAATAAATAAAGCTTCACTCCTACTCCAAGAAGCACAATCCAGAAGGCATAGAAAAAGAACGTCCAAGGGGATCCCAGTGCCAGCAAATCACAAGTGACAGCAATAATGACAAAAGTGGATGGGGGGGGGTGTCTTTAAAAAACAAAAACAAACCACACACACAAAAGGGGTGCAGAAAAAAAGGATCCAACTGCAGCAAAGAGTGCGAGAGGGAAAAAAATAATCTGATCAAGATTTTTTTTTTTTCCTCCTGTATTTCAGTCTTTTGGTTCGCTGATAGGTTTTTGATTCTTTCTAAGCTGTCAATTTCAGTTCCTTCGCAGACTGGCCAGGAGCTCGCACATGAAAGTCCCCATTAGAGAGAGGTAATTCTCAGCTGCTCCGGCGACGTTGTGCTCTGGCTGATCGTGGCTCCCCTGTAACATGACACACTCCCTCCGAACTACGGGGCTGGGATGAGCGAGCTGCGCGGCTTCCCAAAGTAACCTCCTCTGCTCGCCCTCTCTCTCCACCTCTCCCTTGCTGCATGATTTATTTATTTATGCAAAGCGCCGGGGTGGGATCGGGCAGTGGGACGCCCCTGTCCCGCTCGGTCCCCAAACCACCTCTCCGCCGCCAGCCCTTCCCTTTGAAGTGACTCTCGCCGAGGTTATTTATAGAGGCAGGAAAGAGATTGTAAAGCAGAGGCTGGGCTCACAACAGCCTGCGTCTTCCTTTCCTCCAGGCAGCCGAGAGCACTTTATGGGGTGGTACAAATGGGCTGTCGCGTCCCCCACGCAGATCCTGGGGCAGCCCTCAGGCACCAGCAGTGGGGTATTTGGACCCCAATATTTTGAGGAGAGCAGTCAGGCAGGGCAAGAAGTAGATGGAAACATCTGGAAACAAGAGCTGGCAGCTGAGGGCTCTGCAAGCAGAGGGCAGCAGGGAGAAGCACCCCAGGCGGGCAAGCTGCAGTGCAAGAGGGGAACATTTGGGGCTTGATTTGGGGGTACAGCCTGCCCAGGGTGTTCAGAGGAACTAATCTGCTGAGGCCCTCTACTGAAGCAGAACTTCCCATCATATCCGTGTCCCACCAGGCACAGGGCACCAGACAGACAACCCCCTTGGGCAGGGAGCAGTCTCCCCAAAACGTGCCGTAGGGCAGCTCCAAGCCATGCGTCTGGGAAACAAAGCCTCCTTCTGTTCTTCAGGAGCAAGGCAGGGCCACCTCTCCCAGTTTTTCTGAGCATAACATACAATATTTTATCCTCCAGGGTGACATGTAGGCTCTGCTGAGCTCCTGCCTGTCTGTCTGTCCGTTCTTTCATCGTCTCCTTGAGCACACTCAGCAGTGAAGCAGCACAGGGCTCACCATGGTGCATAGTCATTAAAAGCCAGGCAGCAAATTGGTCTCTTAAAATCTGGCTCCCTTGTGGCTCTTTCGCTGTCATTTACACGTTTTAAATGAAGATTTTGCGTGCAGTCTGTGCTGGAAATTAACTGGCAGAGAAAACGCATATTCATCTCTGGCCTGGTCTCTGTTTCAGAGGGCTGGAAGAAATAGACCTTCTGGGAGCAGGTTAACACGAGCACGAGCTGTTTCCCCTCCACCAGACAAACCCTCGGAGGGCCCGGTAGCACACAGCCCCAATTCTTTGAATGGCCTCTTGCCTTTCACAGCCACTCACTTCCCAAAATGGGGTTTTAGTGTCTGCAAGGCAGGAAATCCTTTCTTTATTTCTTTTAGTGGGTTTCTTGTCATCTCACTGCTCAAATTTGCATTGCTGTTCTGGCACGCACGGAAAACACCTCTCTGATGGCTGCAGCCTTTCAACAGTTTTTCATATGAGCAGGGCAGAGATGTGTAACCCACAGACCCGGCACAGAAAGGGTGTCTATTCATTTAAGAGGTGTAGCTACCCGGTCTCCTACCCCCTGCCCAGTCTCTCCCTGTGTTAGCAGCCTATTTCTTTACAAAAGGAACGTAAGTCTTTGAGGCTGTGGCTCTGCCAGAGGTAAACCACAGTCCATGGGAGTTACCCAAGATACCACCTGCAATCACAGCAAATAAGTGGACAGCAAGAAATGAAAGGGAGATGCTTAGAGGCTGATGACACAGTGTTTGAGAAACAGAGATCTACTCGGGAAAATACCAGTTAGCAACTGGTGCTGAGTGTCCTAGAGAGTGCTGCAGCACACTACCTAAAGACTGGGGTTGAACTACTGATGACTGCAGCTACCTGTCTGCATTACACAAAGTTTCACCTAAGGCTGTCTCTCTTTCCCCCCTTTATACCAACCTAAGCACTGAAATCACAAAAACACACCCTCTAAGCTAAAAATGGAAATCTGCTGGGTGTCTACATCTCATTTCTCCACACTGGCTGGGGAGAGCTCTCTGCTCTTTTGCACTGATTTTTGATACAGATCCTGCTGTCCAGACATGAGCATCACCTGAATGACTCTATAAGTGCCTTTTCCTGCTTCCCCGCCAGCCCCTCTCCAGCTGATCAGCTCATTTAGAGGGTATGTCATAGTCACTGCAGGCTAGGGAGCTGCACTCAGACGGGTTTCATGCAGAAGCCTTAGCTGCAGATGTGCTGGAGGGTAATTTTTCTGTTCATGAGGCATTAAGGAGCCCTATCATCCCATGCCAATAGAGATGGACTAATTTAGCCACAAACCTGAGCCAACTGTGCATGTCGAGTCTGCAACACTGCTCAACAAAAAAGCTGCCTCCAGACAGAGGCCTGGCACGTGGAATCATCTCAGCACTCCTTGAGCTGAGCCCAGACTTCAGCTCTCTCAACAGCCTCAGAGGAGGTGAGCGCTGGCCTGAAACCAGTCCTCCTTCAAGTTTGCGACTCTCAAAGTTGGTCGAGTAGAAACAAATACTCACTTGCAATCAGGAGTGATTTCACTGACAGGTGACTCTTAGAACACCCTCCATACACTGCGCTTGAGTCCGTATCCCTCTTTCCTCAGGGAGGTTGGTGAAATTCCTTACAAGGACAATAACCACACACTTCTGCTGCTTCTAACAGGTCCTCCAGGGACATTAAGGACCTCAGCACAAACATCCAATGAACTGGAGCAAATAGAACTCATATATAACCTCCCAAAGCAGCTGAAACTCCTCTGGACAATGAAAAAGTTTCACATCTAGCACATGGCACTAGGTCAGTTGATTAGTTACAAGCAGGTGTGGCAAGACTCCAGCTTGGTCAGTCTCCAGGTGGCACTGGCACTCCGTCCTTCTCAGGGACATTTGTACATGGGCAAAGCACCTCATAGAGTTTGCCTGGTGCTGCTCTGCGACAGACACACAGTGCTCACAAAGGAGTGCAATACGTGGGGGTTCCTCACAGGACACAATGTGGTCTCATTGCAATAGACCATAAACCCCCCCTGTGACCCGAGGTAGGTACTGTGGGCATGAACCACTCCATGCCACAGGCCAGAAATGGATAGAGCTGGGCATGGATGAGGTTCTTGCTTCTATGAGCACAGTTCAAGCCAGCGAGGTATCTGCAACAGGTCTTCCACCTGAAAAGGGACAGATAACAGCAGCAAGGCTTTCTTCACCTTCCTTCACTTTAAACACAACCTTCCATTAAAAAAATAATGTGTCCTTCCTGTCACTAACTGGAAATTGAAGCCAACTGCCTGGAGATGGCCATGTGCTCGATCCCACCAATAATCCTCCCCTTTCCAGACCATTTACTAGCGAGAAACACTCCACCCCAGCTCTCTTTTTCTTTCTGTTCTCCTCCTTTCCCTTTCCCCCTCCCCCCCCAGGGAAACACGGGGATCTTGGTGTGCTCGAACGAGCCATTAACTAGCAGCCGACATCTCCAGCTATTGTAAATATATTAACCCAAGGCCTTTCGCTGCATTTATTAGACTCAAGAACAACATCTGGAAACAGATGTTTTCTGAGCGGAGAAGAGAGGAGGAAGAAGGGTAACAAAACAAAGGGGGGAAAATTCTTGCAAGTGGAAGTATATGGTCTGCAGACCATCCCTTTGCAAAATGCTGCTCATATGGAGCACTGCAAGGGGCTGAGGCAAGCACAGCCACATCCCTCCAAGGCAAGGCAGCGAGAGTAGAATGTCTTAGGGGGGGAACAGCAATGGGGGAATAGAAAAACTCACATCAGCTTTCAGAGTCCTTGTGACAAAAGGTCAGAACACTCACACAAATGGGATACTGGGGCAGAGAGATTTGGGGTTTTGTTTTCTTTCCTGGTCATGGACCTTCCCATGTCCTCAGCTGCTCTATATCACAGAGGCTGCCAGGCTTGTAGTGGGACAATGTCACCTCCACAACAGTTTGGCAGCAACTACCACTGGCCCCACAGAGTAGGCAAGGTCTGGGGTTCCCACAGTATCCTGTCTGCTCCAAGCAGCTGGTTCTCAAACAGCAAGCAGAGTGGAAACCTCCCATGCCAGGGACTCTGAAGGACCAAGGGGTCCTGCTCTGATGTGGATTCTTGATGTCATGACTTAAATTTAGACAATATTTAGAAAATTACACAGTGTTAACTAGGGAACAAAAAGCAAGCATGCACATGCATACTTAAAAATATAACCCATGGCATTACCGTGAAACTCCATTCTCAACCAGATAAACTTTGCCTTAGGTATAAGAGATGCCTAACCTAGAAGAGATGTCTGACACCAAAGCTTCCCTGCATTTCTTTCACGGTACATGCAGTTTTACACATACAAATACCCTTGCTTTTTATTAAAATAAAACTAAAGCCAACAAACAACTCCAAAAACTAAAACAGAAAAAAAACCCCAAAACCCACAACAAGTATTTTGTCATCTTTAACCTCAGGTTCACAACAGGTATCTCCACCTTTGTCTCTCTGAGATGCAGTTACACATACTTTGCAAGTAAGGTCAGGAATATTGAGTATTACCTACCTAATTTGGTATTTGTTTATAGGAAGTGTTAAGTAGCCTATGGAGCAGAACAATTCCCGCCTGAGGAGCTGCTCTAACTCATTGTGGAGTTATAGAATAAAGACACATTTGGTCCTTTGGGAGAAGGGTTATGAAAATACATGGAAAAAATGTACTGTCCATGCATAGTAATATCATGGCTGTTTTCAATCAATTGGTCTCCTACAAAACAAAGGGGCTCACTGCACAATATGAACTCCTAGCACTGGTAGCAGCAAGGGAAGTAAGAAAGAAGCAAAGTTAGCAGTATCTGGTTAGGGCTTTATATTTTCATAACCCTAAAATGCCTGAGCTCATTGTTGCCTCCCTCCCATCAAAGCCAAACTCGCTTCGTGCAGCTGCAGTGGTGGGAACCTGTCCCCAGAGCTGTGTGAGAACAATCAGAGCTGAGCTGTGTCCAGGGTGGGAGCCTGGCCACCAGCAGCTCCTGCAGAGGTTGGGTCAGAGCTTCCAAGGGAGGGTGGAGCAAACACAGGTTTTGCACAGTTTGGGGCCACTCCTTCTCCCACACACCCTGCAGAGGGAAGGCTCTGCCAGAGGAGAGTGCAAGACAGCAAGTGGTGGACACACATTTAAGCTGCCCACGCTTGTCCTTTTGTTTTCAACTAACCTCTCACCTTTTGTTCAGATGACGAGGGAAATGGCTCTGAGCAAACCAGGCTCTGCACCCTTCTTCATGGAGGAACTTTCATCTCACAGCAGAAGAACTTCATGGACAAGAGGCATTTCACAGGAAGAAGTTTTACTTCTTTTCAGCAGTTATTTGGAGGTTTTTTGTTGCTGGGCTTTTTCTTCCTTGTTTGGAGCTGATTTTTAGTTTTCAGTGCCATTGGAGTCTGCAGAGATGGTCATCTCTGCTAGCTTGTTTTTTGCTGTTACCTTGGTTCTTGCAGAGCCGGGGTGGGAAAGAGAAGTTAAATTAACGAACAACATTGCTACAAATAAGACAAGAAAAACCCTCCACCCCTGCAGCACTATTCCCCAGTATCTTGCAAGCCTCAGAATTCCCACAGCAGCCTGTGGGAGATGGGTTTTGCGCAGGACAGAGATGTGCCTACACCAGGAGAGCTGCTTTGGAAGCTCTTTGTTTTGGTGAACCTGGGAAATCCCAGGTGCAGAGCATTACTACAGGCTCTCAGCACAGCTAGAGCAGTACAAAGCCTTAGCTGTAGCAAAGAGACTCAACACTCAAAATCTTCTCATCCAGGTGGAAAAATAAGGGTGAGATTTTCATGCATTAAATCATCAGGGCACAACATTCTCCATCACAAGGCTGGGGCTCTGAGGAAAAGCTCCTCTGTTCCCAACAGCAACTCCCTCGGCCCCTTGCTGAGCAGAAAACCTCCCGCTATTAAAAGCAAGCTCAGTCATTGTATGCTCAGTTAGTTACTTGTATGCGGAGGCTCTCGACTCGGTGCATTGGCACGTGTGGGACTGATAAGCCAGAGCACTGATTTGCATTTAGATTTACCATTAAACAGTTCAGTGAGAAGCTACTGCTGAATGCCTTCAGCCTTGCTGCACAGCTGGGCTATTCCATCCACCCCAAAGCCCACCCTCCTCCTGCCTCCCCCTCACCTCTGCCACGCACAGGGTTCCCATTAATCCTCCACTACCTATTTCTACACACATCACTAAGAAAACCCTATCTCTTCAGCTTTGGCAGATGCAGATCAGGCTCAGACTGCCACCAGCCTGGGACAACCAGTCAACATCTGTAGGCTGAACACCCTATAGGGTGAGCCAGAAGGATCAAAATCTTGGGTCCAGCCCAGGGCCGACCAGATGCTGCGTGCATAGGGGAGGGAGGCAGAGCTGTGTCACAGCTCTGTCTAGGAAAACCAAACCCTGCAGTGCCGGGGCAGGCGCATATCCCTGCACAAGCAGCCGGGAAACCCACAGCAGCTTTGTATGAACTTTGAAGTTAATGAACCAGAGCTGGGAGGATTGGGAAACCCAGACTAAGTGTCAACTGCACTGGGGGAAGCAAAAATAATGAAGCAAGGCTCCCCCAGAAGACTGATTGTTTTGGAATCCAGAAGTGAAGGAGAATGGATACAGCAAGCTCAGGAAATTGAAAACAACTTTACGTAAATACTTCCTCTCCTTCCAACACTTGGTCTTTTATCAAAGCTGATTCAGACCCTGACAGCAGTGCGCAGAGCTGCTCTGCTCCATCGTAATGCAAAAGACAGGCCCAGCGGATGAGAGGCTAGTGGCTAATGGAGCGGAGTCGGTTCAATTTCCCTGGAAACTACTCACAGAGGAAAGCCAGGAGACAAGGAGCACTGCTAATGTCCTTCTGCAATGCCACTGTTTCCCCTGCACAGGGCAAAGCCCTCACTCATGCCCTCTGCTTCCCACACCACAGCTCCCCAGGAGTCACCCCCGCACTCCAGTGTGAGGGAGAGGAAAGCAAAGTGAAGCAGGAAGGATGTGAGCCTGGGAGCAGATCGATGGTTTCAGAGAGCAGCATGGCTCCATGTCAGGGTTTTCCCTCCCACCACCATTGCCTTCATAGCACCTGATGTAAATCCTCACTGGCAGGGTAGTTAACCTGCTTTATTAAAAGCAGCTCTATCAGTAAACCTTCAGCCATTTACGGAGTCTCTTCCAGCTTGTTGGGTTTTTAGCTGCCACCGGGGGCTTACCTCCTTTTAGCAGCATCGCAGGGGAACTATGGAGAGATGCTTTTCTATCCCAAAGACACACATGGCAAGACCAGTTCACACAATGGCTGCAACATTCCAGGATGTAGCATCTCCATCAGGCTGGGCACCCAAGGAGCCTGTCTGAAGCCGAGTGCCAATAAACAAACTTGTTTGAAGAGAAAGGGTCCAATCCTTCTCATTTGGGACTCGTTAAGGTCAATGGAAAAAAAAGCTCTTTTTAGGTTCTTTTGCCTCTTAGGTCTCATGCCAGCTTGACGTCAGTGTAGTCACTCTAGATTTATGCCAGTCCAGAAGAAGGGAATCCATTGTGACAGGTCCCATTGAGAAGAGGGGAGAGCTGGGTCCTCTGACCACAAAACTCACTATCCACATGGCTAAGCAAAGCACTCCTTTTTTACCTCAGGCATCTGAAATCGCATCTTGATGCATTGTAACATTCTTCCTCTTTCTTCTCCGGAGGTCAGTACTGTCCACTTCGTGTGCATGCTTCGTACCTGCTTCAAGTTTGAGAGGCCTGTTGCTGATTACAAACAGCAGGAAGTAAAGCATATATAATTACTAGATCAATATTAAGTAGTAAACAGACCCTTGCAATAGCCCTTGAAGGACATCAGCCTGAAATGGTGGTTCACTTCCTTCAGGCTCAAAATACATTTGTCTTTAATTTGGCTGTATGCTGCTACCAGTAAGTGATTAAAATAAACTACTCTGCTTTAAGAGGGGTCAGCAGGGAGACAGCATGGAACCCTTTGTTTGTGGGGACTGCTGCCCACCACACACTTTGCTAATCCTGGAATCATTCAGGTTGGAAAAGATCTCCAAGATTATGGAGTCTAACCTTTGTCTAATCACCTCTTTGTTGACAAAACCGTAACACTAAATGACACATTCAGTCATTCCTTGAAAACCTCCAGGAATGGTGACTCCACCACTCCTTGGGCAGCCCGTTCCAATGCTTGGAAACCCTTTAGGTGAAGAAATTATTTCTGAACTGGCCATCCTGCCTGTGTCCGTGGATGTTGCAATGGGTCAGGGCAAAGCCACCACAACCCATGTTTATCCACAGAGGTTTGCCCTCCCTGAGGGCTCTGCTACGTGTTGGTGAGGAAGGAGCTGCCTCCCACTGGTGCCCCAGCAGTGGGGAACACTGCTTGGCTCTGCACACAACTGTCCCTGCATATTTGGAGCACGGGGGTTTAGCGCAGAGGCTGAAATATCACGCCTATCAGTAGGGCCCCGTGGACAGAAAATAGCAGAGGATCTGGTGGCAGCTTCCTTTCAAGACGTACAGGAATAGCAGCACACATCTCTGCCGGATCATGTGGACTGAATTCCTCAGCCGAACTCCTTTGGCTTTGAATTCTACGAAACAGTTTTTCCCTCCTTGGCTTGTTTGTTGTTTCAGGACCACTAAATTACCAAGAATGGTTTACATTATATAACCACCCTGTCCTTATTGCATTTTGAGGAGGAGACTCTGACAAACAGCCAGATCCAATTTGTACTTTAAATTGGCTTCTAGGCCAGACAGTCATGCCTTCCAGATGGAAAATCCAGTTGCACTCACCAGCAGATATCCCAGTGCATTCAGGTCCCAATCACCTTTGTGCAAAGCATGCTCTGGCATGCAATTTGATTTTTTACACCCTATGAGAGGCTAATGGTCGCTTCAGTCCCTGGTGAGGCAGCATCACTTTTTATCACCTGTACCAATTCAGCTGTCAGCTCTGCCCTGCTGTCCTGTTGTTTTTCCTAGAAGCCTATCCAACAGCTGCAGCAGCTTTATAACTGCCAGATTTGGAATTGGTCTTCCTGGGAAAGTCCTTTCAGGTTGTCTTTTCCAAGGGTGACTCTCTCTGCTAGGCTTGGTCAACCTATTTAACACTACCCCAAATCAAAAACAATTTAAAGAAAGCAAATGCCATGCTGCTTTTGGATTTGGATTCTCTAGTCTCCTGCCAGGACAGAATCAAGGATACATTCAAGGCTGGTTTAGGTTACAGCCAGAGTATGACCAGTGGAACGCTATGCATGGGACGCTAACATTGCTGACAGCCACAGGGTGTTAAAATGCTGCCATTGACAGCAAAAAGCCTGAGCAGTCACTTGCTTTGTTAGGCACTAGTGAGGCAAGGTGGCAAGTGCCCTGAGGGAGCCCCCAAATGTGGCTGGGAGCAGGTCTCCAAGTTGCGCTGTTCCACATGTCCAACTTGGGGAGCTGGTGGGAATAGCAGCTCAGACTGACACAGAAACTGTATCTCACAGGCCGGCGCAATGCCAGGGGCTGACCACTTGCAGGGAATCAGCACTGGAAGATGCCCATCATCTGCAGCAGAGACAGATATAATCTGCATAAGAGAGTGGCCTCAGATAGTCTGTGGCTTGTGTCACAGTCCCTGTGACATTTTTTGTCCTATAAGCCTTTCTGTTGCAAGGCATGTATAATTCTAGGGCTCTGTGGCCTGATGGATCGACAACTTGGTGTTTTTCCCACCTCTGCCACTCTATTGCTTGGTGGCCTTTGGTGATCAATGAATGCTTTTCATTCTTGGAGTTTTCCTCCTCAGAGAAACCAGGCTACTTTAAGAAAGAATAAACCAGGTGCTTTAAGATAAACTGCTGACAAGGATTAAAGAAAGAAAGAGGTGAATAAACAGTCAGTCACAAGGAGTGACAAGGCAAAGTTATCAAACCCTTACTTTGAAAGTCCTGAATCTCATGGTACCCGTGAAGGCATCCTCCCCCAGCTCTGGAAAGGCTCCTGTCAACCAGGACATCACTTAAAAGCCTGTTTATGTTCAGCTCACACCTCCAAGACACATGTGCCATCCAGGGGAAGGCAGTGAGTGGTGCTGAGGGTGACCTGAGAAGGCCTTAGGGACACCAGTGAGCAAACCTCCCTCACTCTTAATGCTTTGAAGCTGATAGAAGAGCAATCATGCCATTGCAATGACTCTGTGCCCTTCCCAAGTTCCTCCATGTTTTCAGGGGCTGTGTCAGTCTAGCAGCATGCATGGGACTGAAGTTAGCTCTTTGGGAAAAGGTTAAGAACAAGCTTTCTTGGGGGCATCATCTCTGGGCAGCCAGAGCTTCCAAAGAAGGTCAGAAGATTGTCAGTCATGCTGTGGATGGGCAAGATCACTCCTGAAAAGCTTTAGTGAAGCCCACGCTGCAGCTGAGTGGGTGGACTCAGCCCTGATGGGCCTTGTAACAAGTGCTGCATTACACAAGAACATGACCACAGTGGCTGGCCTGGAAAGAGAGGCTCAGCCAGGCACGTTTCTTGTGTGGGAGAGCCAAGATGTTGAGCAATACTCAGCAGAGACAGGCAGATCTGCTGCCAGGTCTCCAGTACACAACCTAACAGCACCCATGCATCTCCCAAGTCTCCATTTCCCAATACCTCTTGTAGGGTTACACATTTAGCAAAGAAGTGTAAACCACCATCAAATCTGAGTGGTTGCACTTCACAGCCACTTCAGCTCAGGCCCAAACAATTACACGGAGTCCACACTAGCAAAGAGCAAGCCGGTATATTACTTGAAAGGAATAGTTTGTTTTGGTTTCACTTCCCTGCCCACACCTCTCCGAAACTGCCCTCTGTTTGTCTGGGATATTTGCAGGTATGCAGTGTTTTCCTGGCTGACTTCACAAGGGACACTGTGCTCTGCCTTTGACTCCTGTGCTGCTGTGGTCAAGTCCTCAGATTCCTCTGTAAAGTAAATCAAATAATGTATGCAAAAGCAGATGTGAAAAAAATAACATATGCAGAAGAACTGACATGTTAAACTATAAGCAGTAACTGCAGGTGTGCAAGAGAGCTCCAGGGCTGATGCTCATTGCTCCACTGGATTTAAAAAAAGAAAACGTCTGGAAGACCAGGCAGCTACAGGGTAGGACCCAAATCAAATTCAGGCAGTTTTCCCCAAAAACTGGCATTTTGGAAAGTATGGAGACTACAGTGCCAAACACTCTGAGGTTGTAAACAGCTCCCACCAGGCCCTGTCCCCTTTGATGCTTCCCTTGCATGGGACTGGGAGGCCCAGCAGCAGGGACTAGTGAGAACTGATTTCTGAAAACAGGGAAAACAAGTTTCCTGAGGGAAAAGAAAACTCAGGCTTGTTTCACTTTGAAGGTTTGTTTGTTTGATGCCTTTGGAAAAATGAAGGAAAGCAAGTGATGGCTTTGATGAAAAGCCCAAATGCAGAAAGACATAATGAAAAATTAAATATGTTTTTTGACAAAAGCATATTGCCTGGCCACACTGCTGTGTCTATGTCAGATGTAGCTCAGAATCAATGAGAGTCCTCACAACCATTGCTGGCATGAGCCACTAAAAATCCCCCACTGGCCTGGAGCTCACACCCCACTATTTATATAAATTGTGTGCAGTTCGTAGGAATGGTATGGTACCAACAGCAGGCATATTTATCAATCTCTTAATGCCAAGCTGTTGCCTGCCACACGCCAGGGTCACCAGCTCCCTCTTCTTGCTCTGCCTCCATCTAGACAGAGCCCAGGTTGCAGGTTCCTCCACTCCCACCCTACCGTGCCGTGCCAAGAAGCACCTGTTGGGGATCAAAGCCTCCTTCTATCAGGAAATCCATTTCCGAAGTACTCTCATCTGGCAGATTTCTTAGGGCTTCCAAAGAACCCTGCAAGGGTTGTTGTGGGGAGTGGTGTTGGAAAGTGCATAGAACCACAGAACAAATCCTAGAATGATTTGGACTGGAAGGGGCCTTAAAGATCATCTCATTCCAGCCCCCTCCCATGAACAGGGACACCTTGCACTAGATCAGGTTCCTTCAAGCCCTGTCCAGCTTGGCTTTGAACACGTCCAGGGATGGGGAAGCCACAGATTCTCTGGAACCTGTGCTAGTGCCTCACCTCCCTCTAAGAATTTCTTCCTAATCTAAGTCTCTCCTCTTTCAATTTGAAGCCACTAAGTAGTTAAATATTGTTTCAGGTGAAAAAACAGAGCTGTGCTAACAGCAAATCAGTCCATCAAGCTGCCTCATGCTCCCAGCCTCATGAGGACAAAACCACAATGAATGATCCAAAGAAGTAGTCTTCAATATCCACTTTTAGCCCTAAGCCAACTAATCTGCACAGTCATAAACTATATGCAATTCTACAATATACCGGAGGGAGGGATACCTTTCTTGGCAGAGCTGTGTCTCAGTTTACATCACAATTGCAATAAAATCATGCTATCTTCATTTAACTTTGCACAAATCTATCAAATCTATCCTATAGTCAAAACCTGTTTTCTCACAAAGTACACATTCTCAGTTGCAAGTGCCAAAGCAACTTTTCTTCCTCCTTTCTTAGACAAAACATCTTCTTGCCCCAGAAAATGAACACATTATGGCATTTCTTACGTGATAAGAGAAACCTGTGTTGTCATCAGAGCATCTAGTACTCTGAAACTAAAAACGCACCCAAATACTTCCCTTGAAGTGAGAAAACTGAACTAAAGAGCCTTGTGTGGACCCAGCAGTGGGGTCTGCAGGGCTTGAGCTGACCTCACAGGGTCTGTCACTTGAACCCACAGCCATACAGATGAAACTCATGTTTCTGGGCTCGTTTTCCACCTTTTCCTCACATAAATGACATGACCCAAATGCAGATTGTGTTGGCTTGGAGTTGCCCAGCAGTTCACACAGTCACTCACACTCCTTGCCTCAGCAGGACAAGGAGAAAATCGGGGAGCACGTACCTGCCCTGCCATGGTGTCTCCACCGGTGGCAGCGGAGGACCCCACCTCCTCCTCAACCCTCCTGGTGCTCACCGGGCTGTTCATCACTTTTTTTCTCCCTCATTCCTCTCTATCTTCCAGCATTTCCCCTCTTCCTTACATCAATTTTCCCCAGGCGTCACACCAGCAGGTCTGAGGGGCTGGGCTGAGCCACCAGAACCGGCTGGAACTGGCTGTACCTGAGGCAGTTCCTGCCTCCCCTCACAGACACCCCCCTCAGCCCCACTGCCATCCCCGGGCAGTTCCTGCCTCCCCTCAGAGACCCCTCAGCCCACTGCCATCCCCGGGCAGTTCCTGCCTCCCCTCACAGACACCCCTCAGCCCCACTGCCATCCCCGGGCAGTTCCTGCCTCCCCTCAGAGACCCCTCAGCCCTACTGCCATCCCCAGGTAGTTCCTGCCTCCCCTCAGACACGCCTCAGCCCTACTGCCATCCCCAGGCAGTTCCTGCCTCCCCTCAGAGACCCCTCAGCCCCACTCCCATCCCCGGGCAGAGGGCATCTGCTCAACATTGGTGGTCTGGATACCTGGGATAACGTGGTGCCTGTGCTCAAGGAGCAGCCTGTTCTTCACAGGGACTACTGAGGGCTATAGCGCTTCAGCCACCATCTCTGGGAGTCTCACCCTGCGCGCACATGCACCCCCATGCTCAACACACCCCTCTCCCCACCTCAGCCCAAGTTTCCCAGTAATTACATTATGAACACTGCCCTGCCTTCCCCCCCCCCCCCCCCCCATGTGTTTTCACTTCAGCTAAACACCAAAAATGTTTCCTGGCAGCTGTCTTCAATTGAGGGCAGGGAGGGAAGTGAGCTGGTGGAGAGGAGACCTGTGGAAGGGACATGCTCTTTGAGCCTCTTCAGAAGGAAAGAAAAGGGGAAAGGGGGAAGGAAAGGTGTCGTGGCTCAGTTTTTGATGGCAGGAATGCTAAGGACTGCTATGGGGAAGGCAGGCAGTTAATACCAGCCCCATTACCTCAGGTTCTGATGGCAAAGCCTGTGCACCCAGTGTACCCTGCACATGACAGCTCCTGCTGCAGCTGCACCAATGGGAGTCCCCGTGGGTCAGAGGATCTTCGTAAGAGGTATGGAAACTTTTCAGAAACCTGTCTGGAATAGCAACCCACTGACAAATCCCTCCAACTGCAAGCAATTGTACAATGGTAAGATGGTTTGCTGTCTTAGGGGTGAGGAGGTGCTTTCACATACTACTTCTCAAGCCTTGGAAACCTGAAGTGCCCCTGAAATGCCTTTTCCCAACTAGCACTCTCCTGTATGAGGTGTGTAGAACCTGCTGGGAGCAAGAGATAGAAGGTCATGCTGTCTTGACTTTATTCACAGGAGGCAGGCATTGCCAGTGGAAGATCAGGACAAGAAAAATCAGGGACTACAAGGTGGAGGATCAGGATCCAAACCTGCTGCATGTTGAGGAGCACTGGGAGCTGGACAAAACCTTGACAGCTCCTCTTTGGGGACGAGGGCTCATGCCATCACATTCCTGTGCAGAACTGTCCTGCACTATGAGAGCAATATGGTGAATATTATTGCCTGTAAGCAGGCAATTTCACCTCCCCTCTATTTTCCCCATGCACACATAGATCTTATTTTCCTCTCTTTCCGTCTGCGGGACACAAGGTTCTCTTCAATATTACAACACTTCCAGCAGATCCACTTGTGCTTTTTTTCATAACCTTGCTGAGACATATTAAAAATAAATAAATAAACAACTCGGCACAAAGCTGTTTTCCATGGCATAACTTCCTGGCTTCCCTTCTCCTTTCTATAATTCCAGCTTTCTGGGACCTTGTACCAAAACCTGACATTTATTTACACTTGAAACACACGCCTGCTGTGTCCCAGCCTCTGTGTTGAAGTAGCCATTTCCAGGGGAAAAGTCCAGTAATTAACAACCATCAGAACGCTGGTTAATCACTCTGCATGAGTTACATTTGCACTTGCATTTTCAGACAGCCGCATCCCTCTTCTATTGATCCCCTCATCCATAAAAGCCAGGTCCCACCCAGCCCTTTCCAGGCCACTCCAGCATTTTTCTGCACCACAGGCTTGGAGGGCAAATGTCCTATGCAGGTTTCATTATGCCATAAAAACCAAAATATCTCAACTGGGCACCTATTTCACTTCAATATGCTGCAGAAACCCCCAAATACACTAAAATGTGCATCACAGTTAAAAAAACAGGCAGACACAGCCAGCCATGTTCAACACTCAGAGCTCTACCTGCATGGGAACATCCAGAAAATCCTAATTTTACAATGTCCTCTTTACCTTTCATCTTACACTAGGCCCCCGGTTCCACGATGGGAGAAGCTGAGCCCCACCTTGCCACACAAGCTCTTCTCCTTAGTCCTTACAACAGCATGCAAGCAGGAAGGTTACTCTTGCTGCCACACTTCCTGGTGGTCCCAATTAATCCCATGGAGTCAGAATACAGCACGTAATTGGGGGCTGGCCCGCACAGTCGGCAACTGGAAGCCCCAGACACACTGTATTTATCTGTAAATCAGAGTGAAGTTAAGCAGCTCCCTGGCCCTGACAGCATTGGTGTGTCTCCCAGAATGTTTTACAAATTGCTTCTATGACATGCTCAGTGTCTTTCCACATTGGACAACATGTTTACTGAAGGGTTTCTTCTGAAAAAAATGCCAAGGACAGCCTGTTGGGATCAGAATAAATTCAAGAGGATATGCTGTCCTTTTTTATTTTTTACCCATCAATAGCTATTGTGCTGTTTGAAGAACTTAGAAGAGTTTTGTTACTGGAAAGCTTTTCAACACTTTGATTTCTAATTTTTTATCCTTCTTTCTCTGCAAAATGCCACTTGCAATTCCCACCCTTTTATTTTTCCTGGGTGATTATGCTAAAACTTCTGCTCAAAGGCTTTTGGCCAAATTTTGCCCTCAGATATGCACAACTGCCAGTGAAATTAGTGGCTTGTTTGCATGCGAGTTGGAGGAAGGAATTTGGCTTCATTGGCAACATTTTCTGAGCGGTCACAGAGCGCATGCACACCAATTTTTTTGGGCCCCTGCTTCAGACACCACGGCCAAGAGGCAGCTAAATTCCCAGCCCACCTCAGGTTGCATGCCAAAATCTTCGCACTGGTGAGTGGTGCAGGAAGCATACTCAGGCCTCGGCACTGGAGGGGCTGTGACATATCCCCATGGAATGCCAGCATGGGAGCCAGATGCTGGTTTTGCTCTCCAGGACCTCCCCATGCCTTTTTGGTCACAACCCAGCTCAGCTGCAGGTAGGGTCAGCATGGACAAAAGTTGGTGTTACGCATTAATAACATGCATTATCCTCACACTGAGGATCTCCCTGAGGTTCTTGGTGGGCTCGTGAGTGATTCACCTCATGTAGGAGCAGCTCCCTTGCTCTCCCGCTGGTTACAGAGAGAGATGAGTATCTCCATGTGCTGCCTAGAGTTATTTCACCAGACATCCACAGGCTCAGATGTCACATCCCATCAGCTACCCCCCACAAAGGCAGAGTGGAAGGAGGTTTGCTTTCATCCTTCCTGGCATCTGGAAATGTAACAGCTACTCTTTGATCATTTGCTCCCATTCAGGCTGGTACCTTCAATGTGTGGAGGCAGCAAAAAGGACCTCAAGGGTGGGTCTTCCAGTTGACCCTGGCAGGAAGAACAGGTCACAGAAAGGCTGTTTTCAGGACTGTGGCAGACTCTGGTAACAACTCAACTGACTTCATGCCCAAAAGTCAGACACGGCGAAGCTCAGACCTTTCCCACAGACATGTGCATTTAAATGTGAGGACATGCACACATATAAATACATACAGGCAAACATAAAATTAACATCCCTCAGCCCTTATTGATTCTAGTGAAAAGGAATTAGCATGCGAGCTAGCCTTGTGCTGGGATCCTGGCATGACCAAGCCGTTTTGTGGAAGCTTGGCTCCTTTCCTATGGCTATGCCTGCCTGGTGGTCTTCATGGACAAATCTGCCACTTCATGGAAATCAGGACAGAGGAAGCAGTGCTGTAAGCGGCTGGTCCCCTTGTTATTTCAGTTAGTGGCAATGAATGGTAATGAATTCCAAGATGGGTGGAGAGTGGAAAAATTAACCAGCCCAGCTTTAATCCCTTTTGTTTGTTCAGCTAACAGCATAATCTCCAAATGTCCACAGACAGTTCTTCAGAAAAAGGAGGATAAAGAGCAAAGCATGTAACATGCACAATACATTTCCAGTCAACGGCCTTCCTGGTACTTGTGTCTAGCTGTGTTCCAAACCACTCCATACTGAGATGGTGTTTTTTCCCCTATGTATCTCTGATCCAGGGCCCAGCGAACCTACTTTTCAAACTTGATTTTTCCCTCTCTTAGGTTTTGGGAACCGCCCTAAGACACACTGAAATTTGCTGTTTGTAGAGATCTCTCAAGTTAGTTGTCGAACAGAAGATACATAAGGCATTTCCAGTCTACAGAAATGAATCCTGCTTTTTGTCGACAGGATTTCTTAACACCTCTGGACCAGCACCTTCTTCCAGAAATACCCAAACAACTCAATCATTAAGGCTGCTAAATCTTCCAGTCATTCAGTTGACTTTCTTGGCCCTCATCCTGCAGTTCATGTTCTGCAACAGTCCCACTGACCTCGTGGAGCTGATCATTGAACAAACGCTCCTTACCGTCAACAAGAGCATCAGAAGGTGACTTTGTAGGAACACACAGGATTTACAGACTTATTGGGATAGTGCAAGACTTTCAGACCTTCTGCCCAGACAGTGCTCACAAATAGATTGCAACAGCTTCACTTTGATTTTTGACCTGGAAATATTTCTATTCTTCAGAAGTCTCTCTACCTTAGTAAATGTGAGGGGTTTTTTTTTTTTCACTGAACTTGTCCTCTGGCATCCAAGTAGTCCCAGTGGAGCTGAACCAAAAAAAACCTCAATAAACTGCTCAACTAAAAGAACAAAAATAATTGCCCCCAAAGGAAGAACCTCTCCAGTGTCATGGCTGCACAACACAGTGATAAAACTGAGCAAAATTCGTCTTGGTCTCTGTTGACTCCTGAGACCTGGATGGATTTTGTTGCCACCACTTTGAACTGGAGGACACAAAAGACCTCATTTATTCTTACTTCTTCGTTCCCTGCCATAAAAGCCAGGAAATGCAGTAATATGGCATTTCCAGTGCCATTTCATTCACTTTGTGCCTGAATTATTTTTATTTCCCAAGGCAAATGGAGAAGCGTGAGACAAGCATCCGTCCTTAATTCCAAATTTCCTGCCATTGCCCATTTTAAACCATAGATTTAGCGTTGTTAGGACAACATTTTCTTCTATATGTGTCTTACTATTGATGTTAACCACTTACTGTTTATTTCCTACAGCAGCTGGGAACATGGAAACATGTACTGAAAGGACTGAGTCACCTCCCTGTTGTCTCATGTTAGCCTTGCACGGCTCAGTAAGGTCATTCTTGTATTCAGGAGCCCCTCATTGTGGCTGAGCCCAGACCTTCAAAGAGAAGAAACAAGTAGCAAGGAGCCCTGCCAAAACAGGGAAGGCCAAACAAACAGCGAACAGGGACAGACAGTGGACCTTAAATCCCACCAAATGCAAAGCAAATAGCACTGAAGGAAAGGGGTCTCCTGCTACTCTGTCTGGTTGTCGGAACAGCCAGGATTGCAGCTCTTTGTGGAGGACAAGAGCTGGCAAGGATGGGGGAGAGCCTTTATTTCCTCCTCAGTTTACACCACCAGCTGGAGGCGAGCCCCCAGCAGCAGCCCCTGCCACCAGCCTGAGGACCCCTCCATGGACCCAGCTTGGGTTAATGACATCCATCTTCCCTGGGAGCTAGGGATTTGTTGTGGAAACCCTGCCAAAAAAGCCTAACTTTGGCTTCTCTTCCCAAACATTTGTGGAAAGGCTGCAAAGCATCTGCTAGGGCCCAAAGCTGAAGATAAGCCAAAGGCAAGCAGGGATAGATGTCCTGTTAGGATTATAGTTTCTCCCAGAGATGTGGTGCAGCATCAGACCCTAGGTCTCCTGGGTAGGGATAGGTAGAAGATCCTCTCCTTCCTTCCCTACTTTTTTTTCCAAAATCTTCCTCCAGGAACAAAAAAGGGAAAGGCTAAATCTAGGGGGCCCATAGGTGAAAGGGTGAGAGCTCAAGGGTTCCTTGCTGCCCACACCACTTTTGCACATCTCCCTTGGTAAGGAGAGATAAGCAGGGTGCACAGAAAGTATAATTACCTTCCTATTTTTTTAGGGAAAAAAAGGAAAACAAAGATGGAGGATATGAGACTGCCAGCAGGAAACCAGGTCTTGGCAAAGTGAGGTGTAATGAACAGAAAACACGAGTCCATAGGGCTCTCCACAGGGGATGGTCACAACTGTAATGGAGCCATCAAAAAAATATTGTTTTCCTTACAGTAACACCTCAAGCTCAATTTACTACAAAGAAGAGAGAGCTGTAAAAGAGTTGGAAGTCTCTTCATCCACTGCTACTTCCCAGGGACTGCATGAGGCCAGTTCAATTTGCACCTTTTATCACCCCCGCCTGCGTTTCACTTGTTTGCAGGAACCCTCACCCCTAGGCAATAAAACCAAAATTACTGCAGAAAGCAGAATGTGGAAACTACTTGCTTGGAATCCAGAGGGGCTTCACTGAGGCGAAAGCTGCCAAAAACACTGTTGGATGCCTCTGCCCCGAGTACCCAGGAGCCCTGATCCCAGTAGCACCCTTCACACAGCACTGGAGCAGCGCAAGCTGAGCTCCCCCATTTCCACGAGTGCCTTCCTATCCATACATTTCCTTCTACCTCCGCTTGAAAGCCCCAGCCCAACAGGAACTTGGAGGCTGACCCCACCAACACAGGAAGCTTACCAGCTCTACTTGGTTTTTCAGCTTGCAAACTTTTCCCCAGCTTGCCTGCTTGCTCTTGTCATGGAAGTATAGACCAACCCTCCAAATTACAGCCTGTTTTAGGGCCCAGCTGCTAACCACGAGAGCAGCAAGCTCCTCTCAAAACTTTTTCCATCATTTGTCTTCTCCATTTCTGGGAATTAGGGTCCACACAGCTCCCTGCCTCTCTCCCAGTGCAGCACTGCTGAGGATATGAATTGCCTCCAGGAGCTGGTACAGTCATCAGCCAGGACACATAGCACCTGCATGGAAAGGCAGCAACAGGGGAAATAAAGCTTTTTCCCAGGGGGGTTTATCAGGGTGGATTTTTAGGTGCCTAACTGTGTTAAGGATCCACAAGCAGCCAGAAGCAATCCCCAGCTTGCTTCAGGATGCCAAAGGCATTTTTGCCCATTACCTGCATGGTTCTGTAAAGGCAAGAAATTAGAAATACAAGCAGCCCTGCTTCTGTGGGCTGATAATTGCTGTGAGCTGATAAACAGCAGCTCTTCAGGCTGCTGTGACCTGCCAAGCACCCCTTCCCTGACCCAGAACTCCTCTCCCACTCAGCTTTGCTTTCAGGAGAAATTAGGCTGAGTTTCAAGCAAACCTGGGCTGAGCTTCAAGTGAGCCTGAGCCAACTCCTAATTTATGCTGTCAGCATATTGTTTGGGGTCAAAACCATAAGACACATGGAGGCTTTGCCTCATTTCTGCTCCAACCTGCGAGCATATCTGTGACATCCTGGCTGCAGCTCTCGGCCAGCAGTGGTCTGGATCACAGGACTCAGCTGGGAGCTAAAGGCAGCAGGTCTCAGAGGCCAGGCTGGAGCAGAGGGTTAATGCACAGGGGCCGAAGTCCAGCCCAGGCAGTTATTTCAGGGTCATGCTCCAGAGTGATGAATTTTCAAAAAACCCCAAACCTCACTGCAGGGAAAGATGCTGTTCCTCTTAATTAGGCAGAGCTGCACCTTAACGAGTAACCCTTTGCCTGCAAGGGTGCTGCACGTAAGGTGAAGTCAGAAATAGGCTTCTGAAAGCTGTAGAGGCAGTGGGGCTGGGTGTTACCCCCAGTTAGCAGGGTGCAGGGTGCAGCGCTTGGAAGGTAAAGATCAAGCAGGAAAATGCTTTTTTATTTAAGGGTAGCCCAGCGACTAGTTGCATTTTACAGGCACTGGGGTATCAGAGAGGTTATCATATATGTTTGTTACACTGCAGGCATAAGACACTGATGATATTTAGCTTTGCCCCTTTTTCTCTCCTCCCACTCCCTTTTGAAACATGAAAAGTAACTCTGCTCCTGGTCACTTTTTGTGGGGTGGGACAGAGGAGATTTGCACTGCACAAGGGCCATAAAAGCCACTGACTCATTTCCACAGCAAGGGGAGGGCTGCACATCCTGAGCCCCTCTGCTCCCCACACTCTGACTGAGACTACTTGCACCACATCACTGATGCCAAAAAGGCAGTTCATAATCCAGGAAAAGGTCTCTCACCTCATAGCAGATCTGCCAGGTGAACTGAAGAGAAAAAGTGTGACTTTCTCCTCTTGAAACCTCTATTCCAATCCTATAAAATTCACAGAGAAAGATTTGGCACCATAAAAACCCAAACCACCTTAAATTAACAAAAGGAATGGTAAATTAAACCAGTATCAGGGCACTAAGGTGGGACACCCCCACTCTCATACATTTTAGCAACAGCACAGTTGGAAAAATTGGTCAAGCTTCACCAAGAACATCAGTTCCGTGCAAAAATTTCCATATGCTGGTGGCATATTGGTGTGACATACAAAGTACATTCAAGCCGCCTCTTCACGGCATCAGCACAAGAGGCAAACCGTTGTCTGCACTGGCAAACAAGGGGTCTGTGACTGCTTTCACAGCAAACACTGGCCTGAAAGTGGCTACCAAGATGGTGTCATGGAGGTTGCCATCTCAGTGGAGGAGGACAGAGGAGAACAGCTCTTCTCCTCTGAGAATTTTGCTCATTTCTATGAGAAAGTTTAGTCTTGCTGGGAGGTTGCATTTATATTGTGGCTGAAGGACTGCTCCAAACTGGAGACCAGTAAGTTAAACAATCTCCCCAGCTTGTCTTTGTGCTGCAAACATGTTCCACAGTGCTTCAGTAGTTTGGGCAACAGTGGGGCCGTGGGTCATGTATTATTTCTGTCCATCTGGAACAAGCATTAACCACAAATAAGCAAATTTGCTTGTTCTTTACTGCAAAGAAAGAAGAGCCTTGCCAGAGCAATGCTCATTTCCACCGATGACAGATGTTTTGGGCATGCTTGGGTACCGACGGCTGCATGTAAACCAAGAGTCACCCTCCTCCACCCTGAGGAACCACCAAGTTTTATGGGCTGAAATTCGGAAAAATGAGAAAGAGAGGGAAGGGAAGGGAAAAAATATTTTTTTAAATTGACTTTTTAATATGATTCATGTTTACTTTTTCCCCAGATTTTTGACCTGGTGTCCCTGTGGAGTGAAGCTTACCCAGTGGGTCTCTGCTCCTCCTTGCCCTGCCAGTTTTTGCAACCCTGGGCAGCTTGCAGGCGAGGTAGAATGAGCTGGCCAGGAAGGCTGCCTAGCTGAGGATGGAGGCACAGGCACAAAAGCAGGGCCCTCCCATGGGCCATCTGAACTGGTGCTTGGGGAAAAAAAAATCCCCAAATCAGGGGATTGCAAACTTCAAGTGCCAGCCCCACATTCCCTGTATCCATACATGCTTTCTCCCCCATCTTCTCATACATGTACAGGCGTCTGCTCTCTCATTTCCAACCTCCCACATGGGCCAGGGGGACAAAATGAAATCAATAAATAACCACTGTTAGCTCCTGCATTTTCAAAATGGCACTCAGGGATTTGAGCACGTGCAACTTTCATTAACCTCATTTAGAGTCAAAAACATAACACCTTGGCCACCACTCTGCAAACACCAAGACCCTTGGCCACTGCTCTGCAAACGCCAAGACTTTGCTGCAAGCCACTGGTGCTAGCAACCCCTCGCTGTTTCTTTGCCCAGACCAAGGCTGAGATTTGGGGGATTTTTTTTTTTATTGCTTGCTTGGTTTTTTGGGTTTTTTGTTTGGGTTTTTTTTCCAAAGACGAACAGTTGCTGTCCTGAATTTCTCATTCCCCCATTATTGTTTCTGAGTGCTGACATTATTCAGAGGGGATCTGAGATTGAAGACCATCACATCCCCACATGTCAAGGTTTCAGCAGCAGGCTGACAAAGTGCTTTGTGCTTTACTGCTAAAACTTAGGTCTGCTTGGAAGGGACACCCAGACAGTCTTGTTTCTTGCAGAAGGTGCCCCAAAATTGTGTGAGCCAGGAGCTCCTGGCTCAGTGCAGGGGAGGGTTTAGGTACATCCTCTGCTTCCTCTTCCAAGGCCTGTACATATACAAATGTTTATTCCAGGATGGGGGCAGAAATCAGCAAGAAAATAAAATTGACAGGAGGTTGAGGCTTCAGAGCCTCCAAAATACTGCACCATTGCTGCTGCTCTCGCAGAAGCTGGGAACACGTACAGACACATTAACCTCATAGTGCAGCTTTTGGAGAGCACACCTCCTCTCCCCATTCCACAAATCCAGAGGATTTCCACAAAGAGCCATAACACAGCAGAGCACTGACAGCAAGCACTGCCACCCAGAGCAGGAGAGCAGGGAGCTGTATCCCACCCAGCTTTGGCAATCAGGAAAACACTGCTGCATCCCAGCAGTACAGGCATTTGTCATTCCTTTTATAAACAACCCTTTCTTACACCAGGTAAAAACCAAGGGCTCACTTGCTGCAGGTGTTACTGCAGCCTGAAAGCAGAGGATTTCTGATTTCTGTATTTTTCCAGCCTTGATAGGCAATGGATGCAATCAGCAAATTAAAGCAATCACAGAGTTCTTTGTATTTACTCTGAGTGGCACTGAGCAGCTCTCCAAACCACAACTCCAATAGCACATTGCTGTACACTTATACCCTGATCAGCCCAGACTTGGATTGTGTATTTTTAGAGAAGCTTTAGAAGATATGGCAACTGCCTTACTCTTTAGGAAGTCCTTTTCAAGAATACTAATTTCTAATCAGGTCTGGGTGCAGAAGAAAGGATCCTTCCAGAGGAAAGGGCCTTCAAAAAGTCTTCCAAAATGTTCAGCAGCAAGTTTGGGAGGAAGGTGAATTGTTCATAGAATCCTCAAATGATATGGGTTGGAAGGTACCTTAAAGATCATTGTGTTCCAAACCCCTGCCACAGGCAGGGACACCTTCTACTAGACCACATTGCTCCACCTGGTCTTGAGCACTTCCAGGAATGTGGCATCCACAGCTTCTCTCAGAAACTTGCAGAAGTGCCTCACAGTAAAGAACTTCTTTCTAATATCTAACCTGAATCTACTTTCCTTCAGCTCAAAACTATTCCCCCTTGTCCAGAGAATTGCTACAAGGTTTTCCTTTGTACTCATTTTCTCTTCTTATCTCCTAGAAAGCAGACAAGAAAAACAGAGAAAATATTAATTTCTCTAAAATGACAAAACAAACCCAAACATTTTTGTAAGAAAAATAGCAAAGAAAGAAACATGTACATGTAAATTTCATGTAACTGAAAACCCTACTTCAGGTAAAGATACTTCCATAAGTTCATTCCCATGGAAGAAAAAAAAAAAAAGCCAAACATAGAACATTTGTAACACTTTTGTCAGAATGTTTTTAAACAAATGCCTTTTGTTTAAAAGAAATTCAGCTGCATCTCGAGCAGTTTAGCACATGTAAAGAAAGTGTGCAGGCTGTTGGCAAAGTTATTTCTCTGTCAGAGCAGTTGCAAGGATTTCTTATTAAAGAGAGTAGCTATGGGCTCTTTTCCTCTCCCTTAGCGTCACCAGTGTGGATGATGAATCCATGAGCTGGGTCAGTGGAAAAATCTTCATTATGCTATGCATTAGCTAAAAAAAAATATGCAAAGACTGGTTTTGCTCAATGAATGACTTGTCTTCTGATACACTTACGCAAAGCTTTCAGGTCATGTCGGGAGATCAGTGAACAAACCCCCAAAAGCTGTATTTGTACACATGGATGCACTTTCATACACCTGGTGATAAAAGAACAAGCCCATCTACACAGAACAGAGCCACTGGCACAGGAAGATACACGCTGTTGTACACAGCTGTGGAGCAGTGGAGTTTATCAAACCCCATTTACTACGTCCTCAGACATCTGGCTTAGCCTCTCTGGTATCTGATACAAGTTGTACTCACACAGTGTTCCCCTCGATTGTGCTTTTATTTTAACCTTTTTATAAGGTCACTCATTTTTTCCAAACCCTGAGAGAAGTGAAAAGCCTTGGGGTTTTCTCCCTCCCTGCCCTTAGCTCAGGCTGAAGCCAGCCAGCGGGGAAGACACATCAGATGCCCGTGCACAGAAGTGCTGCTGTCGTAGCTCACTTCATTTCTGCAAGAAGCTGACCAAACCCATCACCAGACACAACTGTGTGTAAATACCGAGTCCCTGCTCAATTCTGCACCTACATCCAGAGGCAGAGGGATATGAGTCACAGTAGAAAACACTACCTGGGGTGCAGGAGCACACACCTCTCTCACCATCAGCCTTCTCCTCGTATAGCACGGGATCTGCCACCCTAAAAATAGGCAGCCGTCCGACAGCTGATCCCCACACAAAGGGCCCTCCATATCCCAGGAATTCCACATGGCTGACAGGCAGGGGAGCAGCCCTGCTTTGCGCCCCGAATACCGCTGTCAGCCTGTCTGTCCCTGCCTAGCACTGCAGCATCCCCACAGCTGAGCTCGCTGCAAGCCCCAGCAGCCCCACACGCCCCCACAGATGCCTCTCCCCATGCCCTGCTGCCGAAAAAGCCAGCATGGATTTACACCAGCACATAAAAACCTGCGCTTTTCTTATTCTCACAGGCCAGGCTGATTTTCCATAGAAGAGGTCTTTCCACTCCTTTTCCTTCCTCAGCTAAAACTGTTCTTTTCACCAAGTCATTGTAGTCCTTATGATGGTGCTTTACAGCATCCATGCAAACTACTCAGGGCAGGGCATGCTCATCATAGGAGCCAAAGCCTGCCGAGTCCAACAGCAAGTTAGGAGACAAACCCAGACCCCAAACGGCACAAAGCTGCCTGAAAGGCATCAAAGTGGTGCCACGGGCAATGTTATGAAAAGGTACGGTAGTTTTGAAAATAGCCAGCAAGCTTGGAAAGGACTTGCTGCCTGCTAGGTGCACCACTCTTAGTACTTGAAATATCCTTGTACTGCTAGTGCTGCTATGGCAAAACATTGCAACACCTCGTCATAGTCTTAGCATTGTTAGGTTGGTGGTTTTGTTCCTACTCTGAGAGCAGGTAGGAAATGGAACATCTGGAGACCTGAGGGGGAAGCACAGCCCAGCCAGAGAGGGAAACAGGGGAGGAAAAGCCTAGGTGAAGCTGTCCAGAATGACCAGTGGTCAGGAGGACAAGCCAGGACCACACAAAGAGCCCAGGCACTCTGCAAGAGCAGTGGATAAGGCTGGATAAGCCTCAACTTGGGGCAGCACATGGCAGGTATCACCATAAATTACAAGGGATAGAGCTGAGACTAGCAGGGCACCTTTTTAGGACAGCAACAGCCTTGTGTAGGAGCTGTCTGAGCAGTCAAGGCAGGAGCCAGCGGCTCCAGGCTCTGGCTGGGGGGTCCATCTAAGTGCCACCTGCTATGGCCAGTCAGCACCGCAGAGCAAGCCCACCGCAGATGGACAGAGGTCCATAACAGGCTGATAAATGCCTTATCTTGTCATTACGTTATCCACATGCACTTAAATCCCAGAGCAGATTTCACTGGCTCCCCAGCTGCATTTCCCCACTTGCGCCTGCCAGGCTGGGCAGCAGAAAGGTGCGGGAGCTGCTCTGACACCAAATCTCTTTGTTGTCTATTTATACCCTGCCCTCTGGAAGCAGCTCACTAGCGGCTGTCACTTGGTGTCTTATCTCCTCTGCTTTGCAAACCGTCTCTTGGCAGCCCATGGCACCCCTGCCACCGCCTGGGAGGCTGCTCCCTTCCAACTCACTGAATTTTTGTTAAAAAGGAAAAAAAACCCGGAAAACATCACAAGGCACTGTTTGGTTAAAAGGCAAAAATCCAGGGCTTTATTCTTCTTTGTCAAAGGCATAAGGGTTTGCCAATGATCCCAAGATCCAAGCCCTTGCCTTCATTTCATTCTTGCATGCAGAAGTTGATGCCTCCTGCTGCAGAAGTGGATACCTAAGGCAGGGCACTGAATAAAATTAATCGCAATGAACTCCAGCAGTCCCTGCTTGCATAGCCTTAGATCTCAGAACCCTTTTAAAAGAATTTCAGTATCATTATTCTCGTTTTATAAAAGGCAAAACAGAGTCACAACAGAATCAAATGACTGCACATATGCACTCAAAAGCCATGATCCCAAAGCCTTTGAGCTTGTAAGAGCACCAGGTCAGCAGTGACTGACCCATGGTTTCACATAGCACCCACCTCCCTTCATGTCCCTCGCTGTCACCGTTTGAGGCCTATTCTGTTCACATCTACAGGGACTTCCAAAGAAGCCAAACCACGTTCAGCAACCATGACACAGTATTTGACTCAGCCCAGATAAATTTCCCATTAACCATCTCACCAGCAGTGGCTGATGACACAATCTCCCTCACACAGGAGGCCCACAGCGGCACTGGAGCCCAGCACCACATGGGGATGAGTCCCAGGGAAGGACCATGGTGCACCCTGCTGGGAACCAGCCCCCAGCCCTCTGGTTAATCCCCTTTTTCCCCAGTTCAGGCAGCAGACAGGCATCCAGGCACCAGGACTGACAGGGGATTTTATGAATAGCCCATGTCTCTGCACCCCAGGGAGCCTCCAGCTGTCTCTTGACCTGCTTGCAAAGCCACAAGGCCAGAAAGTGTCAGCTGGGGCTGGGGGAGCCCTCCCTCCCCAGGTCTTGTTGCACAGTCAACCGGTAGGGAGAGAGGAGGATGAGGAGGGCAGCCCCATAGGAAGCAACAGGGCTGTTGGTACCTGCTTGTCACAGAAGAGCAAAACAGCCAAAACAGGGAGTGAGTAGGAGCAAAGCAAAATTCGGGGCTGTGGCCCAGGTGAAAGGAAGGCAATGGGGTGCCAGAGATGAATGATCCCACCACAGCAGCAGGAACATGCACAGGAAGAGTGATTATCCCCCAGGAAGAGAGAATCATCACATCATGATCAGGGTTGGCAGAGACCTTAAATATCATCTGGTTCCACTCCCCAGCCACAGGCAGGGACGCCTTCCACTAGACCAGTTCACAGCCCTGTCCAGCCTGACCTTGAACACTTCTGGGATGGGGCATTCTCGGTTTGTCTGAGCAACGTGTGCCAGCGCCTCACCACTCCCACAGGGAAGAATTTCTTCCTCATATCTAATCTAAATCTCTCCTTTCTTGGTTTAAATATGTTCCTCCTTGTTCTACCACTATTTGCTCATGCAAAAAGTCATTCTCCTTCTTTTTGTAAGCCCCCTTTAAGTACTGAAAGGCAGCACTGAACACCACTGGGGACAGGCTTGCCCATCAACCCAGGAGCCCCCGCTGTCACAACAGTCACTATTGCAGCTCCCTCTTCCTTTCACCCAGCCTGGTCTTCTCTCCCCACTATTCATTCATCCGGCCTCCCAGCTGCCTATCCTCAGAAACAGGCTGGAAATGCGGTCCCAGCTCCGAAAAGCTGCTGCCATCTCCTGGAAAGAGCCTTCTTCCCTGGAGAGTGGCGACAGCGTTCTGGGACCGCCAGGACGCATGCCAGAGTCAACCTGCAGCCACCGGCACCTGCTGCTCCAGGGATGGCCTGATCCTCCCACACAATGTCACACCTCAGCCTGATGACCGAGCGTGATGTCAGAGAACAGGATTACAGGCTTGTACCTCAGAGAGAACAGGTGCAGTCCGTGGGGACAAGGGCTGGGGCCACCCTTGATGTCAGCACAGGCTTCAGGAACACGCTCCTTCCAGTAACCTTTAACCAGTACAACCAAGACTGAAGGCACAAGGACTTCCTTCTCCCCCTCCCAAGTGCAAAATCAGAGCTTTTGAGGAAAGGAAACAGTGCAAGATGATTCCCCCCCCCCACCAGGAACCCCATCACTGCCAGAAGGCTGAGGGGGAAATCATTGTGCTGCCTGGGTCTTCTTTCCTCTGCAGCACCCTGTAGGCTATGCATAGCTGCCCAAAATATAACCTGCCACTTCCACAGCTCCACACAGAGATAACTGGCAGTCCCAGAAGCCTCTCTCTGGTACTGATAAGCATTTTCATAAACACATCTGGCAAACAGTGCTGGGATGGCCTTTTTTTTCCCCTTAAAATAAAAAAAATCTAAGCCTTGTCTTCCTGATGCTGCTAGACTGAGGAGCTCAAATTGCCTTTCCTGAAGAGTGGCGCCTGCCAAGGCACAGCTGATGGCCCCACAAGCAGGCTGCTTGTGCCCAGGAGCCCTGAGCTGGCCCGAGTGAACGTCAGTGCTGTATTTTTATCCTTTTATTACACTTTAAACCACTGGGGAGAAACAGGTGCAGAGCTGTCTGTGAAAGAGTGGCCAGCAACTACCCCCCCCTCAAGCCGTGAGCTGTTATATACACCAGCACAGATACACGCATGAGGGAGGACAGAGCTGGACCTTTTAAATCCCTACTGAGTGCCAAAGTAATGGATGAAATTAGCCCAGGAGGAGGACACACACCAACTCACAGTAAAGATCTGATGGATAGATCAAACACAATTAATCTGACAAGGACACCCTGCTTCAGCCCATGCAGTGGTTCAGAGGGGTCACAGTCAGCTGGAGATACCCCCAAGTGCCTAAGGGAATCTTTTCTGGCCTCTTCAGCAAATAAATCACTGCTGCCCTTCCACTGCCACTCCAGGAGTGCAGTCTTAGGGGGACCTGCTCTCTCAAAGATGCCCAGAACAGGATGGAAAGGCCATTCATGGTGTACATAGGGCTTGGGCTGTACCTCTTACCATGTTTCTCAGCCAGCAGTCCTGTGGAGGGTTGCTGGGGTGAATATGTCATTCCTCTGCAGAGAGGTAGGGATGTCTCCTTCAGGATAAAACTCTTCTGGACACAGACCAGGCTCTGCCCATTTGAGATCCTCTGAAAGATACCCATCTTCTACCTTAGAAGGAGGTTGGTTGGCACATTTCCTCGAGGAGTCTCCAAGGAAATACCCTTTTACAAACCAGAGTGGAGCCACAGCATCCTCCAGGGAACCAGAACAGAAGCGTGGCCCAGGATGGGTAGGTTATCGCCCTCACCCCAGGCAGGATGTCACCATCTAACCTGAACTAAACCTGACCCAGACCTTCCCAAGGCAAAATTAAGGGACAACTGGAAGATACCAGTAGCTTTTTAGCCTGAAGTCAGCTGGAACAAGAGTCAAGTGTCCTCACTGAGCAAATCAGCCGTGCCACAATTTGAGTTGTATCTGGGGACACGTCCCAGCCCTTTCCAGCCAAAAGCACATTGAGAGGGAGCACCAGGTAATGTCTTCAGGTTCACAGCTGGCTGGCCAACACTCACCTTTCCTTAACACAGGTGAAGGGTGGTATTAGGATTAGCAATGTAATAGCCCAGTGCCTCGAGCCTGCCTGGCCTGGGGCAGTAGCAAGCTGGGCAGCAAAATTCAGTAGAAGCACATGGATTCAACTTGCCTGGTTTTCACCGGAACGACATAGGAAGCCTTGGACTAATTGATCCAGCATTAATACTTCACTGCTAGAAATAAAAGCTGAGTTTAGCTTTGAAACTCAGCTTTAATGGATAGAGACATTACCTAGTGCTGCACCATACTGTATTACCCCAGAGCAGGATAAATCCAGGTGCCACTGTGACAACTACTATACTGAAAATGAGCCCTTTTCCTTCCCTTTCTTCCCAAGCAGGGGAGGAGCAGGGGAGATCAATGTCACAGTCCCCTGCAGAGCCAAGCACCTCATAAATCTCCCCTCTGGAAAGCAGGGCAGCCCCACTCTGCTCCCAGGGAAGAAAGCGGGTATTGTTCAGCCCAGGCCTAGGTGCGCCACAGGGAATGTCTGTGCCGAAGCCCAAGCGTGTGTGCTGTGGGCCAGGCTGCTGCAACAGCCAGGGCTGACAAAGGACTGCAGGTTTCCTCCCCGCCAGGCTCCAGAGAATTGTGCTTCCGATTCTTGCATCACACAAGAATAACGATGCACTTTGTAATGTATGAAATGGAAATACTAAGATCAAGTTCACCTCCACCATTCCCCTCCTGCACATGTGATGGGGGTATCTCTTGCTGGACAAAGCTGGGGGGTTTCATTTCCCCCAGCACCATCCCCAGCAAGACAGAGCAAAGCTTTCATAGCCCACTTACCAGCATCCTTCTCCTGGACTTCAAGGCAAAACTCAGGGCACCTTTCCACCCCAACGGCCTGGGTTTGCGGATCTATATAACATCTGGCTCAGCAAGGGGAGACCCCAGTCCTCTGTGTCACTGCCATGGGGAAAATGCTTCCTCTCCCTCCACACACCTCCCCTGGGAAACCAAAGGTCGGGGGAGCCAGAGGGAAATTTATGGGCTTCCCCTCCTAAAAGATTTCTCCAGATGGCTCTCCAGTGGTGGATTTTTTTTCCAGGTGAAGGGAGAGAGGAGGAAGGAAGGAGAGGTGGGGAGATGGGTAAGGACAAGACCACAGGTCACGCTTTTCTTCTCACAGCAAGCACATCGGGCAGAAGGACCAGCAAGCAGCCAGGCTGCTATTCCCTCTCAAGCTGTGGTGGCAGCAGATGTCAGGCTCAACAGTGTGCACAAAGCCAGCCTAGGCTCTGCACTCTCAGCTCATACTAGACCAACAGCAGAAATCCCCATGACAGCAGCCAGCAGCTGGACTTGCCCCCTGGAAAAGTTCCTTGTGCACACAGCAATATTTTGGTGATTTGAAGCAATAGCCCACACTGGGAATAAGTGGTGTTTGAGTTTCACAGAGGCACTGCACTGTGCAACACTCTACCTCTATTTCAGCCAGACCTGCAAGCACCAGCTTCACCAAACCCCTTGGGCAGCAGGGCAGGGGTGACATTATTTCAGTGCCCCTGCTCTTCATACCCATCACCTGCAGGCAGCCAGCACAGCAGGACTGCAAGCATCATCCAGCCTCCCTGGGTTGCCTGTCAGGAAGAGGAAATGCCAGGCATTTTCCAGCTGCTTGTACCTGTGCCAAGTCTAAGTGCCACCCCTAAAAATACCCACGGGAAGGGGAGACATGTAACCGGCCGCTCACCCACTGCAGCCACACGGATATTTTCAAATGAGGCAGCAAGACGAAGTAGCTGAGCAAGACCCAGCCTGGACTTTTGCTCCTCCCCACACGGGTCAGACGGTGACAGCCCAGCATTACCCGCCACAAGGCAGCAGCAGAGCCACGGTAACACATTCAAACTGGCAGGAGTCAACATCCCAGAAGCTGTTCTCGGCATCCACGGGGCACCCCAGGGACTTTGACCTGTGCTTCTAATTAAATTAAGCTCCTGAAATGCTCCTGTCTGACCAGTGGCCAGCCCTGCATTGCTTTAGCCCAAAAAATGTTGATCTCTCTGGCAAAAGACCCCAGGCACCTTGCTGGCTTCCCCAAAAACCACAGCCTCCACTCCTCAGTAGAGATGGGGCAGTGGCATCCACACAGAGCAAAGCTGCTCTGTTTGCATCAACATCCAGCCACAAAAAGCATTTCTCAGCCCCAGACAAGTGCACCCAGTAGACCACAGCCTGGCTGGAGCAGCTCTCCTGATTTTTATTTTTTTTTAACTGAATAGTGCTTTATTTCCAGTTCTGACTTATTCTGAATAAATCAAGATGAAACCATGCAACTCACTAAGAGTTACCTTCTTGTTTTCAGCTGCTTTCCTGCCCCTAACAGGAAGAGATGCTTGGGACCATTCAGGGAGGCATTAGACACCCCACAGCCCTGGAGGGGCACATGGAAGGGCTAAGCTGGGTGTCATCTCCCTGCAGCCTGAGCCACTCCTCTGGGAGAGTTGCACCTCTCAAAAACTGGCACAATCCAGGGCTATCGCATTGCTGGCACTGGGCAGGGAGAGCTCAGCAGTGCCTCTTGCCTCCCCTCCAAAACAGATCCCTGCAGCTGGAGGTACCCACATAATCCCTGACATTGCTCTAAAATGAGGGGGAGCTTTGCCATTTGCTGTTGAAGCAGTGCCACCCTCTCACCCCGGCTCCTCAAAGATCACGGTGCAATCCTTCAAGAGCACCCACACACAGCAAGATGGACGAAACACCTTGGGAGCACCCAGGGGCAAGAAAGGCAACAGCTTCAGCTCAGCAGCCTTTTTGAGGGGGTCATCTGGAAAGGCAGCAGAGCCCACCTCTGCCTGCACCCAGGATATAGAATAGGCAAAACTTTCCTGCCCAATTAATATAGATAATTTAAGGGTTTTAACTTGCAGAGCTGAAATGTCAGGCTGGCTAGGCAGGACTCCGCAGTGCTTATTTAGAGCAAAATAATGTACTTTTTTCTATGCAATGCACTCCTGTCACCTCTTTGAAGCCACCTCAAGCCTTGCTTGAATGTCTGAACTCAGCAGGCCCACCTGATGCCTGTGAGCATCCCAGGACAAAAGGCTTCTGTGAGGATGAAGCGGGTGTCCAGGGGTGGGAGTGTAGAGGCCACCAGGGGCACATGTGCAGCTGCCCAAGATCCAAAGGGATGCACCAGCATGATGGGGAAAATTGATGATGATGAGGGAAGTCCATCAGGCTGCGTGCTGGCCCCACAGATTGATGGCCTCTGCAACGAGCCACACATAATGGCCAAGTTCAGGCTGCAGTGGCCAGGAGCTGAAAGGCAACAGCCATAAATAAGCTGGGAAAAAGAGGGAAGACAGAAAGCTGGCAGGGATAAATAAATACCCATGCTGCAGCAGGGCTGGGGGTAGGCATGGGAAGAAGGGCTGCAGCACCAGAATCGGATGCAGCCCACACTGGGATGGAGATGCTGCCACAGAAATGGCTGGTTTGGAGTGAGATCTCCCCATTCAATAACACTGAGTTGTTTCCTCCCCAAACCATCTTTTCACTCAAAACCACAGCCAGCTGCCAAGTGTGGGGAGGGAGGGTGTCACATGTCCTCCCCCCAAAATATAGTGCAGGGGGACAAAAGTAACCAAAGGGGCTTGGGACAAGGGATTTTAGGGTTATAATCCCACTATTACCAAAGCTCCAACTCACTCTAAGGCTTCCAAGACCTTGGCATCTCAGCAAGTTTCTCCCTGACTGACCTGGCCAGCTGGGCTTTCCTCATCACCTTCCTCAGCCGACAGTATCAACCTCAGACTGTTTCCCCTTTCAGTTATTGCCCAACAATGAATAGGGGAGATGGGGGTAGCGGAGGGATCGGAGATGGAGTTTTCCCTCATTGTCCCCCATCTGCTTCATTCAGGACAGCTACTCTTCTCCGGCGTAAATAAGCCCTTTGCATTTTGTTGTGGTCTTTTCTCTCTTTCGCTCGTCTCCGCCGTTTTGTCAGGAAAAACCTTGCCCAAAGAGCCACTGTGATTTACTGCTGCGTTAACAAATGTCAGAGCTCAGGAGCCTTGTAGGAACCGCTCGCTGGCAGCCTGCCTGGACAAACATACTAAAAGTCAACCCTGGCGTGGATACTTGAGGAATTAGTGTCCATACAAAGATGCATTAAATACAGGGAGAAAGATGGGGGATTTTTACAACAGAGGCTTGAAAGCTTCCTCTGGGCTATTTAACATATGGTGCTTCTTCCCTGCACCTGCCCCTCACTAGAGCAGCTCCTGGATTCCAGTCCTTGTCACTGGACCCAAATGCCACTCGAGTTACCGTTCCCAGTGGGTGCTGCGGGTCTGGCAGGGGCTGATCCACCTGCAGGGTGGGGGTTTGCACATCCATGTGTTAACAGGTAATTTTGCCCCAACCCTCTTAACCAGATGAGCTTTGCTGATAGTGGACACATAGAGCCCTGCTCAGCCAGGCAAAGTTCCCCACTTGCTAACAAAAATATTTTTTTTTATAATTCAACACATAGAGAGAAAAATTTTTTTAAATCCATAAATCAAACATTTTGCTCATGAAATCCTTACATCCAGCTCAGCCATAGGGGAGCACAGACCCAGGGTACAGGCAGGGAGAACCATCAGGAAAACAGAGACACAGTGGCAAAAATAACAATGTTTAAAAGCTGTCAGCATTTCCTCAGTGGCTGCCAGGAGCTCCTTAGCCCTGCCTGTGTTTGGCTGGACCCTTGTTGCCTTCAGCCCAGGCCAATCATGCATCCCACACAACCCCACCACTCTGTTATTGTCATTTGCTCAAATCCCAGGTGCTGCATTAGAGAGGACTATTTTGCGTGTGCGTTGTCTGTATGTTTTAAAAGTTAATTCCTCCTCTACCACCTTCTGCTCAACAGATTTTTCCAGCATCACTGTAGAAAGCAGCCCTGTGCCAGGAGAGATACACTCAGCCTTGCAAAGCATGGCCAGGCAATGTTCCTTGGCTGATGCCAAATTTCCAAAAAACCAAAAACAGAATATAGAAAAATATCACATCCTAAAATTAAAAAATGAAGTAAAATAAATACCCCATGGGGCTCTCAATTGCACAAAACATTTTTCCCAAGCAAGTCCATTCCCATATATGCACTGTCTGGGCAGTGCATGTATGGGAATGAATTTGCTTGGGAAGCAGAGGTGGATGGGGAAGGCTCTGGAAAGGCAGTCGTAAGAACCAATGTGCTGTAAATCTCCCGCATTAAGTGGGATATCATAACCCGTGGTAATTTGGCAACTTAGGAATCATCATGTTTACCCAGCTGACGTGATGTTACCTTAGCTTACCTCTACGTTCTGCCTCCAAAGCAGAACTCCTCACCCATCAGGCAAGACCCACAGGAGCATGCAAATAACCATCCCAGGAGTCCTGTCCCTGCTGGGGTTCATCTTTGGGGGCCTCACAGAGCTGTCTGCCCCTATGCTGTGCCCCTATCACCATTCCCTGGTTAATCCTACACCCAACCCCTCGGCACTGTTGGATCCAGTGCAGGATTAGTGCACACAGACTTTCCCATCTGCAAAGCTTAGTCCAAAGCCACCCTTGCTCTGCAGAGCATTCACTGGCTGAGCCTGCTGTGATCTGTAGGGCAAGGACTCAGGGCAAAAAGCCTATTTATTTGTCCTGCCAGGCCGACAAAGCTCAGCTCGGGCATGAGCCGAGCCCTGAAGCACAGGGAAAGCTCTGGCTGCACTTCCCGCCGCAGGAAGCCCCGGCACCTCTGCGGGGCCATTGGCTCTTCCCCCAGCCACTGGCAACCCAGGTGCCAGCCACATCCGGCACATCCCAGCATCACCAAAGCCACCTCTCCAGCCAGCGCGGGCTGCGGCACCTCTGACAAAGCCCAGTCTGTTCCTCGCCTTTCCACCGGTGCCGCGTATATCACCAGGCTGCCCCTCGGCTATTCCATGGGACACGGCTCCGCGATGAATGGGTCCCTGTTCCGCCCTTGCTATGGGACAAGCGGGAAGGTTTCAGCCTCCGCAGCACTTCCTAACTCGGGATTTTATTAGCCCCCGGCCTCTCCGATTCCGAGAAGCTCTAAAAAGAGACTTTGATTTCCATGGTCTGTTTTTTCATTGGGAGTTAAAATATCTTTCATCATCACGCACAGCAGAGCAGAGTTATAGAAGAGGGGAGGGGAGGGAAATTAAAGTAATTGGGAGAAATTACTGGTATGCACAAGGCCTCTCCAGAGTCATCCCTGCCATGGGAAAGGAGCTTCCATCCCATCTCACTGTGGCAGGAGGAGCTCTGACTGTCCAATAAGCATTTCTCAGCTCATTTGAAGGACACAGAGAAGCTCCTCTGCACAGAGCCAAGGCAGAGGTGTGGTAGGGAGCCCTTAGCAGAGGCTTGGGGCTTCCTGCCATGGGCTGCTTGCTCCCAAAATCCAGCTTTTCAGAGCTTTTACAAGCCCCTAGACTCTCACAGAGGAGGAGCACGGCCATTTAGTCCAGGTGAAAAAAGTTTTTCAGCTGAAAAGTAAGAAAAAGAAACTTAGGAATGCTGACTGGAGTTAATATTGTCATTAAAACCATATAAACAGTAATAAGTGTTGAGAAAGGGCTCTTTAACTTCTATTTTGATACAAATATTAAACCAAAAGTATGTTGCTGTGCCTTAGTGGTTGGAGTACACCCATCAGGTTGTTCTGACAGAGGTCGTGCAGTTTGGCTCTGGAGAGATAAGCCCCATGGCCAAGGTTTTTTATTGAAACGGAATTCTTTAAAAATCTTGTAGGTATATATAAAGATATAAAAAGAACTGGGAAAACAATCTGGCTTCTAGGAATATGAAAATGCTGGGCCAGTCCATACCTGGCTGATGCCCTTCCAAGGTGTCTTACAGGGCAGAGGTGTCTTGGAGGAGCACAGGGTTCCGAGGCTGAAAGCAGGGCTTTAATCCAAAATGCCCTGTAGCAAAAATGCAGCTCCCCAGCCCCGCTTCTGCCAACTCTGTTTCCACGGGTTAGATTATCCTGGGAGGGGTTACACCAACAGTAATCAAGAAGCCACAGGGTTCCCCCATCTGTGTTTTACAGGGCTGACCTTGCCGGGGTGAAAAGTACAGGGGGAGCAGTGGGAAAGGCAGCGCAGCCCCTTCCCCTCCCAGCTGCTTGGATTTTTAATTCACTTTCTGCAAATCCCCACTTCTGCACCAAAGCCAATTCATTGCTGTGGCCTTACCAGGGCCAGCACTGCAGATGTGACAGTGGGAGATGGGATGGAGAAGAGCAGAGAACAGGAGCAGTGCCAGTGGCAGAGGGGACAGACATGCTGCCTTCCCACAGGAATCCCCACGCCAAAGGCAGGCGTGGGGGAATGAGAGGTGGCAAGCATTGTCAGGGCACAAACTCAGGCCACAGAAACCAAAGCTGGCCAGCGCTATAAGAAACGCATGTTTTTCCCCCTCAGACACCTCCCCAACGTTTCTCCATGCACCATTAGCAGATCTTATTTCTGCCTGGGCCAGCCTGCTTGGGAATAGTGCAAATGCAAAAATTGAGCAGTTTGATGAAATAGTAAATTACTGACAAATAAGTAGATGAAGAAATATGTGGGGAGCTGCAAACGATCTCAGCCACTTCAGCAACGAGTCTGGACAGGACAGCCATAGCCATGCCATGGCACAGACCTTCAGGCCGGGAAATGGTCTAAATCAGGCTTCTTCCCTGCAGTATCCTGGGCTGCTTCCTGAGATATTGTTGTTGTTCTTCACCCTCTTGATGTATTGTCCTGCAGCATATTTGGGGGCTCCCAGTGTGTGCCAAGAAGCCTCTGGCTGTGACGCATCAGCCTGTTTTAGGCAGCCAGCAGCCGCTCCTTCCTGCAGGAGCCAGGAAGCCAGGGTTCCCCAGGGTTCCCCCACCCTCTGGTCCAGGGAACCTGATGCATTCATTTTTAACACCATCAAGGGCTGTGGAAAATGGCAATTTGAGGGAACGAGGACTATGAGCAGCATCTCTGTGGCCCTGTGAATTGTCTGGAGCTGTCTGAAAAGCAGGGCCCATTGCGCTGCTCCAAAATGTAAGCCATCCCCTGAGTTTTCCTGGATTTGGTCAAATAAAGATAGGGAAGGAAAAAAAAATAAAAACAAGCCACACCTTTCCTCAACGTGGTTCCCAGACAATAAAAATGTCTTGGAGCAGGAGCCCTGGCTTCACAGCTTGGCCAGTGACGCAACTGTGCTGTGAGCCAAGGCAGCGGGGAGCTCACCTACATTGCTTGGCTTTGCTTTTCCATAAGGTGGATTTTGAGGATCCCAGTTCCCAGGCAGCATTGGCAGAAGTCATTTGAGTAAGGAAATTAATGGTCTTCCCTTCCTAATGCTCCCACGGACCCCTTCTCCTCCTCCCTGTCCATCACCTGCTTGGAGCACTGGTGAACCCCTGCAAAATCCCATAGCTCTCTTGGGGACCATACACCCGGGGCACATTTTTCCAAGTGTCTCTCCAAATATATATGTCAGCTGCAGAGAGGGGAGGAGAGCAAGAAAAAAAGCATTTTGTGAGTATCCGTCTGTTTGCAGATCATTAATTCTCCCTGGGGAGTCCCAGAGCTCTTTCATCTGCTTTTTGCTAAGTTCAGGTCACAGAGGTTTTTGGGTGCATGTGTGGTTCAGGGAAAGGCAAAGGCACTTTGGGCTTTAACAGATCACTGAGGAAGAATTTGGGCAGGCAACAGGAAAGCTCTTTCCCCGGCTGGGAGGCATCCAGTCAGGACAGAAACAATCCTGGCTGCTGGAGGCTTTTACAAAAGTAAGAATAGATGTTTACTCGCAGGAAAGCGAGGAACGGAAAAAGTTATCAACACCATTGTTTGCCACAAATAATTTCACCTTCTCTAGTCATACGGTGCATTCAAAAAAAGCCCTGCTGTTTCTTATTTAACATCTCATACCGGGGGCAATTACGTAGCCCTTACGTAGCTGGGCTCACCCCGGCCAGCCCTGAGGGCTCAGCTCGAGCCCACCCCACGGCAGAGCCCGATTCCCATCACCTCTACATTGCTTTCTTGCTCCCCAGCGCCTGGTGGCCAAGACGACCTGACCTGAGATCCGGTTTTATGACGAGCTGCCCCTCTGCGGCTGCATTTAGGGAGCTGACAGCTCTGTAATTGCCTTTTATGAAACACCCTTGCACAACCCCGAGTGCAAGGAACTTCTCAGTGCTCAGCTAAGAAACCGTCTCTAACACATGCTGGCTGCAGCATCGTTTGCCTGGAGTCCCTTCCCCAGACTGCAGTGGGTTTTGGGGTTCATGAGCGAGCTTAGGCAATGTCAGAGCCGCAGGGGACCAAAAACCTCCCCAAAATACTGCTCTTCAGGCAGAAGTTGTGGTCTGTCCTTCTCTGAGGCCTCCCCGGCATGTTCCTCCTGGGGAAAGGTCCTTCCCGGTCTGAACCACAGCTCCCTGCTTTTCCATCAGGACCTTGTGGAGGGCTCCTTCCTCTCCTGCCATGACCTCCCCCGTCCCCTCGCAGCCCGATGGCTCCCTGAAAAAGGCAGCGTGCCCAAAGCCCGTGTCCGGCCAAGGCCAAGGGCGCGGGATCCCAGCACCACCTCCTGGTAAGGCACAGCCATGCACGGCCCGCAAATCCCCCAGCAAGCCTGGGGACCACCTGGAGAGATAACCCGGAGCTGCGCAGACCCCAGTCTTCCGCGTGTCTGGCCAAGCATGGGCATCTTCCCCTTTGCCTAGCACCACGTCCGGCCCCGGGTGGCTGCGGGCGCAGGACCGCCGGTTGCATCCCCCGGTGAGCGGCAGCTGCCTGCTGTGGGGTGAATAGCGGCGCGGCTCGCCCGAGAGGGGACCGAATTTAATTTGAGATGAATGAGCACCTCCCTGCAGCCCGTGACATTTTCATTGCGGGCTAACAAGGGTTGAAAAATCCAATTAGGTGACAAAGACGATCCCTAATCGGCCGTGCAGCCCGGCGTGGGGCAGCCAGGACAGCACAGCATCCCACAAGCGAGCAGGGACAGACCATGGGAAAACAACAAAACACTCCAAAAGATCCCTCTTGCGATAGTGCAGAGGCCATAGTGCAGGATGGCAAGTGCACTCAAAAAATGCATTTATAGCGTTGCTATTTGCACCCCCAGGGTCCCAGCTGTAAGCCTCCCAGGTCACTGAGATAAAGTGCCCCAAAGTGAGCTCGGCAAGGCAGGGACATCTCTCAGCTAGAGATTCCAAGGGCAGGGGTAAGTAACCTGCAGCCAGAAGCATGCTGCTCCTCAAAGAAAAAATAAAATTTAGCAGATTCCTCCCATGGCACCCACCTGCCACCAAATGTTGAACAAAACCAAGTTCCAGGAGCAGGCAAGGATGAACCACATCTGGGTTTATTACCGCGGCAGCTTTTTCAAACCACAAAAGGTTTTGGATAGCCTGGATTGCAGTTTTTTCCATCAACAGGTGCCTTTTGACAGTTTGAATGCATGCAGCCAGCAGTACCATTTATCTGCAAGCTCTGGTGCCTCAAGTGGGGAGGATTGATGGTGGGACCCCCACACATGCAAAGCCCCCTCCTGCCAAAATGTGGGGGCATTGGGGCATCACAGGATGCAGCAAGGGCATAGCAGAGCACTGGGAAAGGCAAGGGGGCACGCGCATAAATAACAGCTGGGGTTTGGAGGAAGGGTGATAAATGGGAATGCCGCAATCCCTCGGGAATTATTAACGGTGGGGGAGGCTGAAACCTTGGCTTTGCCCCAGGAGTCGGGCTGTGTGGAGAAAGCCGATGGGTGGGAGCGGGCAGGGGGAACAGATGGCTGGGGGAGGCCTGGGGGTCCAGCCGGGAGCGGGGGCTCTCCACCAGCACAGTGCGAGGAGCTGTGGTGAGGTACAGCAGCTGCATCTACCCCAGGACACAACTGGGCTGCACTGGGGGAAGGACTCCTGTGCCCTCTCCTCCCTGGAGCCCCTCAGGTGGCTCCAGCCACAGCTCCAGGTGGCCACCGCTGAGTATTGACCCAGTGCTATCTCAGCTCCCACCTTATCAGGGCAAGAGCCAGCTCTGGGCACCAGCACCTGCCCCATTAATCTTCCCCCTGTCCCGCAGGCGTGAGGTCTTGGTGCCTGAAACAACCTGCCCAGGGGGGAGCAGCCGGGCTTGGGCCCTGGTGCCCAGCACCTGGGGATGATGGATTGGTACCTGGGAGATGACAGGGAGAGAGTTTCTCTTTTCCTCTTCAGCTCATGCTATTGTCCCTGCCCTAGAGAGGGGATCACCCTTTATACCAAGGCATATTGGTGGCAACTTTTTCCACTGAAATGTGTGTACTGAAGACTGGGGATGTGGTGCCTTGTGGAAGAGAGAAAATGAGCTCCACTTGTGAACACAGGGTGGGAAGGAGGGGAGAGATAATTCCCCTGCAGTTTCGATCTGAAATAACAAGCTGAAGCTGGGCGAGCAGCCCACATTTCACCCACAGCCTTTAGGCTTAAGGTGAAGATGTGCCAGAGCTGCACAAAGTCCAGGCAAAATCACATCTGAGGCCCCAGAAAAATGAGGTAAAGCCTCACAGCTCTGGCTGAAATGAAAACAAAAGGCAGTGATTCTTCATGGCTGCAGCTGCAGAACCACTGGCTTCAAGGGTTAAATGCACTCAGAAATATCAGTGGGGACCATTAAGCACAAAACTTCTGTGTGTCCCTCAGGGAGAGAAGCCCCATGCTTTGACCAGGCAGAATCCCCAGCGATGATGGGGGGGCTGAGGTCTCATCCCCAGCATTCTGCTCTCGCCTGTGCCCCAGGAAACACTGCTATGGGGGTGTATGGAGCTTAGAGGAGCCAGAAATTTCCTAGTGGGAAAACTCATACTCCTGCTTGTCCCCACATGGGTTTTCTAAGGACATTCCAGGTGCAAGTATAACCAGGGAGGCAGGGTGACCCAAGGAAAGGCAACACTGAGCTTTTGCCATAAAACCCACCAAAGGACACTGTGTGTCCAGCAATGGAGAAAGATGCTGGGGGTGTTACCACACACCTCCTCACTGCCTCCTCTGGGAAGGAAGAGCACCACTAAATGGTCTAAGCTGGGAAGGGTCCAACTAGCCAGCCAGGAACTTGGATTCACAGGCAGACAGGACCTGCTCAGAGATTAGTTAGCACAGTCTAGCCCAGTTCAAAATACAAGTGCACATTTATCTACCCTTCTCCTGTGCACTCTGAAGCCCACAGCTCCCAAAGGGCAATGCAGAGCAGTCTTGTTAGAAAGCAATGCCATCGCATCAGCACTGCAAAGCCTTTGAGCAGAGCAGAGGACACTGTGGCAGAGAGGCCGTGTCAGTGGCTGCTCCTCAGGGAGCTCACTGCTTGGTCAATGCTTTTGTCCTCTCTTTAAAAGCCCCTTAAACCCTCAGGTTGTGTTTCCTTTGACACAGGAAGGCCCAGCTCTTTTGGTGAGGGCACCACATGAAGGCCAGGCAAGGCTTAAGGCAGCTTAAGGGTACTGACACCCAGTACTATACCCCCTCGTGCCCTCCCTGTCTATGCCATGCAGGCGAGATGGAGTTTCCCCCTTCCTTACACAAACTTGGGATCTCTTTTCAGCCATTGCTCTTTTTTTGTATTGATTTTTAAAAGGAGGCACTGCAGCTTTAAAGAGCTTCCCAGACTTGCCTTTGTGACCGGAGGAGAGGGTGGGGTGGTGGCGGAGGTGGGGACCCAGAAGAATGAAATAAAGAGAAGTACAACAAAAAGAAGTTAAAAGTGTGAGTGACAAGTTTTCGGCAACAGGCTTCAGCCCCTGTGGGGTCGTTTGGGCGAAGAATGGCTACAAATGAACAAATGAGCTGGATTTTCATGCTTGGTGGACGGTGAATGAATAAGCATCTTTTAAAACCCTATCAGGAACTCTTTGGATTGTCATTATGGCTGGGAGGAGGGGGGGAAAGGCAGACTTTTGAAGGCTGATCATGTGAAAGAATCCCAATTCTTCGCCTTTTTCTCTGCCGGCAAGCACGGCTACACTGAAACGTGAGGATAGTGCAGCCGCAGCCAAGCATCCTGCCATAGCCCAGCACAGAAGCACTTCTGGGGGACACTGGTGTGCCTCCATGCACTTTGGAAGAGGTGAGAGGGTCTGCTTTGCTTGCAGGAGCCCCCGCTGGTTCCCAGTGTCCTGGAGAGGACAGGCAGTGGTTTGCAACCTCCTCCTCCAAGAAACCTGACTGCAGTGTCAGCGGCAAACAATGTGAGAGGGCAGGAAGCAACTCACTTAAAGCCATATTTAGAGCACAGAGTGGAGGCCTAAGGTCAAAGGAATTGCCCCGGGATTATGGGAATCACCTTCATTTTCTTGCCAGCCTTCAGACACGAGGGAGCCGACCAGGAGCAAGGAGGAGGGGGATGAGTCTGTTGCTGAGGGAAGGACCTGGGTGTTTCCCCTTCCCTGGCCCTGACAATGAGCCTGGCCTCTCTGAACCATGCCAATAATTTACAGCCTGCGTTTTCAGCTGTTTGTTATCCTCAATCCCCCATTTTAACCTAGACTAGAACAGAGCATTGATGAGACAGTTGCAGGAGGCTTCACAGCCAGAATTTGCTGAATACCTGCAAAGCCAGAGTTCAGCAGCCACAGAGGAGAGAGAAGATTCAGAGGGAGACAGGTATAAAGTCTCCTTATTTCTGCAATAAATGATAATACCGTGTATTCAAAAGCTCATAGAATTGTAGAATTGTTAAGGTTGGAAAAGACCTTTAAAATCATCAAGTCCAACTGATATTTAGACTTTCTTGTCTAAACAAAATGGGACCTAAAACTGAATATTGAGGGCATGAAAATATGAGGTTGTAGCGAAGCATTCTCCCCTGGCTGCAAAAATAGAAGTTGAGTTCACCTGGCAACCAAACCTGGCAGGGCCCAGGTTAAGTTGGTTTTCATCCTGTCGCCTGTAAGTATGTGAGGGCACAAGCCTGTGCCTCTGAAATGGTCGTGGTCCCAGCAGCCACCTGTTTCTCCCACATCAAAAAGTCCGGAGGCCGTTACAGCAGCCGTGGTTATAAAAGCCGGGCACTGGCGCTGGGACTGCCCCATCAAGAGAAATGAGACCATCATGCACTAAACATAGAGAAAAGATAAATGGAAAAGGAGTCTTTCAGTCTTCATTATCAAGTTTCCATGGGTTTGCCAAAACCATAGCAACCAGTTCAAGCAATGATTAACCTAATAATGTGGAGGCAAAGAAAAAAACCGCATTCAAGCCCCTAAAGAAGAAGTCACTAGTTCTCTAGAGGTAGTAAATTCGTCCACCACCACCCCCCCCCCCATCCACCCCCAACCTATAGCCCCACGGCTGGAAGACCAGCCACATCCTAAGTCTCCAGAAAAAAAGAATCAGCAGCACAGTAAAACCCACTAAAGTGACCACTCTCAGAAAATATAGCAGTATAGACATCTTTGTGAACTTTTGTAATACCTGCTCTTCACTGGAGGACTGTCGTGCTCTTCTTGCTCCTTTTCTTGCCCATGTCCACCCTGAGCTCTCTTTTGCCATTTTTCACAAAAATTATACTTTTGCAGATAAGTGAGTGTGTTGCGATCCTCCTCAGTCCCACAGTACATGCAGATAGCAAGGACAATATGATACCTCCTGTAGGGAGATATCAGAGTGGAGCTGCCCTAGCAGGGAAAAAACATTAAATGATTTTATCACCCAAATAATGACGGTGTTTCGCCTGTGGCCACACACAGAGGCCTTGGAGCACTTTGCAGACTGTTAGAGTACGAAAACAATACACAATTCAGCCAGAAGGGGGGGGGGGGGGGGAAGGGGCAGGAATACTATTAGGTCTTTCATTCTGCCTATCTGATCTACGACACAGATAGATCACGTTCGGGACTATAAGAGTACACACAGAGATAGGCACACACGGCCTTTTCCTAGTCCTCAGCCTTGCCCCGTGGCCTGTGTTTCTCCAGCAATGTGGGTATTTCTTCTCAAAGCAGTGAATAGGCAAAAGAGGGGCACTCTGCATAGATGGGCAGGTCCCAGAAGGCAGCAGAAAGTGCTGATCTCCAAAAAAGCTCAAGTGGTAAGTGAGATCTGTTCACCTGGCCTGTCAACACTAGCACAGTGATGCCCTTGCTCCCTTCTCATGGGTGTGTGGGACACCTGGAGCTCCTCTCCGTGGGAGTTTGTTGACCGAGGCTGGATCAAGTGCACAAGTAGAGGTCACTGCTTCTCCAAAATCCACCAAGCCCCATGTGTTTTCTGATCTGCAAAATGTCTGTCTGGTTAACACCAGGGCCATGCCGGCCTCTCCCTTCACCGCAGGACTGGGTGATGTCCCCAGACAGCCCACCTGACAGCACCCCAGCAGCTCCTGGGAGAGACGCACGGGGAGCGGCTCTGTATCACCCCGTGTCGGCTCGGGCAGACCCCAAAGGCTGAGCCCCGTCGAGGGGACAACCGCGCCGTGCCCCCGGCCCGCCTTCAGCACCATGGCCAGAGCCCGCGGCGCCGGTGCGGGACGGGGCGCCGGGGCTGCTCCGCGCACCCACCACCACCACCCAGCCCTCCCTACGCCGCTGGGTCTGCCCCACGCCAGCGCGCCCCATGGCCCTTGGGGAGCGGGAGCAGCGCGCAGGAAGGGCAAGGGGGGGAGGAAGGAGCTCCCCGCGGTTGCCCCCCCATCGGGACGGGGGGTGGCAAAGCGGCGAGACAAGACCGCCGGGATGCCGTACCCGGTCAGGTTCCACTCTCTCCTCTTTTGTTGCGGTGCGGGAGGGGGAGGTTGTTAGGGGGGGGGGGGGGGGGAAGTGTGTTTGTGCATCTTTGTTTCCAGTAACCAAATTTCTTTTGTTCTACAAATTGCCTCAATAGCGTCTCTTTGCCGCGGGCAAACGGGCTCAGCTGAGAACAATTAGCATCACAATGGGCTTTTGGCCTCGCGGGCCGCTTTGTCTAGCGGCGGCCGCCCCGCCGGGGCAGCGCGGAGCGGGGAGGCGGCCCGGCCGTAAATCTACCAGCTACAAATTGAGTCCCGGCAGGAGAGGGCCGGGAAGGGCTTACGGAATTCATGCGGGTTCTCTTCTCACCGTGTCAGGGGAGGTAACGCCCTTCCCATCTCCTGCGCTTTTAGCTGGCCTGACTCTCCCCCGCCTCCCCGCTCCAGCCCCCGCTCACGGCTTCAGGTTCCGACTGATACTCCCGGTCCCGCGCCTGCCCCGGCTAAATTCACCCCTGGGGACGATGGGGTCGGCCCTGAGGCGACGCTGCCCCGGGCACCCGCACCGCTCCAGATGCTGAAGCGCTGTGCCCCAGTGACGTCTTCAAAACAGCCCCGCAGCCGGGCACACCTCACCTGGAGACGGTGGAACGGGATCGGCCGCAGCTCTGCGGGAAAAGGCACCTGCAGAGAGAGGCCGGTTTTAAATCCGAACGTGGGCTTCGATGGGCACACGCCGGCGTGCGCACAGGCGCGGGACCCCGCTGCGCCGCTCGTCTCCCGCAAGGGAGCGACCCCGCACCGGGCACACCGCCCGGGATCCCGAGGAAGCCCCCGCGGGGCGGGCGCTGCCCTCCCCGGCATTGGTGCGCGCGATTTTGAAATCCCGGAGAGCGCTCGTTGATAAAAACACGGCGTTGCACAGGTCTGGCCGCGACACGCTTTATTTTCCTCTTCTTCTTCAGAAAACCCAAAATACAGCTGCGGGTACAGACCGCTGGACCACCGCTGCTAAAAATACTCTTATATACAAAATACATATTTGTTACAAAATATAATCAATAAATACCGATAGCGACAAATTAATATAATTTACCGTTAACGAGTACAAAACCGTGATTTGTTTTTGTCCACCCGCTCCCGCTGCGCTTTCCAGCCGAGCGGGACGGGACGGGGCGTGGGGGAGCGGGGCTCCCACCGCCCCCCGGGGCGCAGCGCCGGGAGTCCCCGCTCCGCCCCGCCGGCTCTTTGAAGGCCGCAAGCGGGGGGGACATTGGCCGGGCGGCGGGCTCAGAGGAAGGCGGGGAAGGCGGCGGGGCCGCGGCGCAGAGCGGCGGGCGGCGGGGCCGCAGGCAGGGCGAGTCCCAGGGCCCTGGGGAGGCGGTGGCAGGGGGTGGCGGCGGCGCGGGGGGCTCGGGCAGGTTCTGCTCGGCCAGGCGGAGGCTCTGTGTAAGCGCCCAAATGTAGTTGTGGGCGAAGCGGAGCGTCTCGATCTTGGTGAGCTTGGCGTCGTCGGGAAAGGTGGGCAGGACGCTGCGGAGCGCGTCCAGGGCGGAGTTGAGGTGATGCATGCGGTTTCTCTCCCGGTCGTTTGCCTTCATGCGCCGGCTCCTCTTCTGCTTGCTGAGCAAGCCTCGTTGCGCGCCTTGCCGCGGCCTCGCCGCGTCTTCCCCTTCCTGCGGGCCGCCGTCTCCCGCGGGGCCAGGGCGGTGCGAGCCGGTGAAGCGCCCCGGCTGCCCGCGGAGCCCCCGCCGGCCGCCGAGGAGGGGTCCTCGGCGCCACCGAAATACGGCTGCCCTTCGTCCGGCGAGCGGTCGCTCTGCGGGGCCATCCTGAGAAGCCAAATCCGCGTTGGCCGGCCCGGGAGAGCCCTCTCCCCCGTGGCTGTGTCTGCTGAGCCCAGCCGAGGCTGCAGGGCAGAAGAGCGGCTCTGGCTGCGCGCCCCGCGCAGCTCCCCCCTCCCCGCAGTCTCTCGAGTGCGGGCAGAAGTTGTGCCGCCGGCACACGACTGCCGTTAAGCCCCTATATATAGGGCCGGCAGACAATGGGGATTTCCCCCGGGTGGCGTGTGCGCCCCCCCGCACGCACCCACCCCTTGGCACGCTTTTATCTTATCAGCCCGACGGGAGCGTGCCGGGCCCGGCACCGCCCTCTGCCCCGGCCCCGCCACGCGAGACCCCGCTGGCTTCCACGCACCGTCGTGCCGCGCCGGGACCCCCCGCCCCCGCCCGCCCCTCTCCCCCGGCCCGGCCCCGCCCGCCAGCCCTTCCCTGGACGGGACCCCGGGGCCGAGCCGCCGACCCGGGCGGGGGGGCTGCACCACGGCCGGGGCGGCCGCACTTTCCGGGGCTCTGTTGGGGTGCAGTGGGGGTCGGAGCGGGGTACAGAGCCCCAGCGATGACAGGAGGCTCCCCAGCACTCGGCTGCGTAGCGCAGGGAAGCGCCGGGCCCCGGAATAGCCGGGCACGCACCGCCGCACCAGGCGGTGTCTCCCCCGGTGCCAGACGTGAAGGTCCACATGGCACCATTCCAGCTCCGTTCCCCTCGGCACAGCTACAACCACTTTCCGCTGCTCTGGCGCCGCAGGGCACTCTCGGGACATCCCCTCCGATGCCGGAGGGGAACCCCGCCGCTTCTCGTCACCCTTCTCCTCTCCCCTGCAGCGCCGGAACATCCTCGCGCATCGACCGGCGGAGCTGTGGGCGCTGCGCTGCGGGCGGCGAGCGCCAGCACCGGAGGGGACGGGACGCCATTCTCCAGCCCTCACCCGCGTCGTGACTTTGCTCCCACAAGGGAAATAGGGGCTGGATCCCGCGGGGAAGGCCCTCCCAAGGGCCGAGGCCACCCCAGCCCCGTCGGCCCGGTTCTGGGCCGGGGACAGCCGCGCTGCTGCCGGAACTCAGTGCGCAAAACGTGCCGGGGACTTTTGCGCACTGGCTTCGGCGGCGGCGGGAAGCGGCCCGGGCCCGGGGCACCTTTCCCCGGCGGAGGACGAGGGATCGAGGGCAATGGGGCCGGGGTCCCCCTGCACGACACGATGCCCCCGGGGGTGCGGGCAGGGCCTCCGGGACGGCGCAGCCCCTGCGGGGCGGGAGTCCCCCCTCTCCTTCACCAAAGCGGCGCGGCGGATCCCGGTCCGGGATGCCTGTGCCGGGAGCAGCCGGAGCGGCCCCGTTGGGCCGCGGCGAGGCGGGGGCAGCTCCCCCTGCCCGGCCTGGTCCCTGGCCCCGCGGGGTGGCCTTGGCCGGCGCGATGCGCGGCGGTGTGGGGCTGTGCGCTCTGCCTCTCCAAGAGCGCGGTACGGCGGGCGGACAGCCCCGTGGGGAGGGCGGGGGAGGGTGCCGAGGGGGCCGTCCATCGCGGCGGCTCGGGCGCCCCTTCTCGAGGGGCGGCTTGGAGGGCAGCGGAGGATGAATAGGAAGGGCCCGGCGGGGTTGGGGGTTTTTTTTGTGCCTCTGCAATTGGATGACAAAAAAATCTGGCGAGCGAGTTTCCAAGCCTCAGACTGCCCACTTCAAACGTCCTTCAAACAAAAGCTGAAGAGGAAAAGAAAGCCCCACCTGGTACCGCTGTTTGCTAAAATAATAATAAATAGATTTCGTTTAATAAATAATTACAAGAGATTGTAAAGTGGAGTGCTTTGGGAAGCATTAATCATGGGGCTAGGGGCAGACATCACCTGCTGGCAAACAAGACAACTTTATTGTTAAATCACCTTCCCACTGCCACTTTCCGATAACTCTCTCCCGTCGCCACAAAGCCCGGCCGGGGATGTTTACTCATAGTTAGCATAACAAGCACCATATTACCACGAACGTGATAAAAACCTGCGGGGGCACTGCTGCGGGCTCCTGCTCACACCTGGCCGGGCCGCCCGGTGCGGAGCTGGCACCCAACGGCCCTTCCTGGAGGGGCCCTGCTGCCGTTTACATTGGCCTGGTTTATGCTGCTTTATAACAGGTTTACTGCAATCCCTATCTCCCGGCCCTATTTGTCTTATTTTATTGAAAACATATGGTAACCAGAGCGGCCCCGGCGCATCCCTCGCCTGCCAGGCGTCGGGAACGTTTGGCGAGCCGGGGCTCGGCCGCAGTCCGCCTGCCCGCCGGGGCTTGTTTGCTCGGGAGAGGGAGGGCAGATAAGGCTGGGCCCGCTCTCCGTCCTGGGGTGATCTCAGGGTCCGGGGCAGCCGGCCGCTCCGTGCCCTCCACCCAGCCCGGGCCACCGTGTGGCCGCCGGCGGGGCCGGTGATGAGGCGGCAGCGGCGGGCGCACGGCGGAGGCACCTGCCCCGGCGCCTCCCCGTCCTCCCCCCGCTCCCCCCGGCCGGGCTGCTCAGGAGGTACCGTGATTTGCGGTGCCATATGTCGGGCGGGTCGGCGGAGCAGCTGCTGCCCCGGCCCTACCACCCGGCGCATAATACCTGGGAGCCGCAGCCCCGCGTCCCCCTTTGAGAGGGCAGCGCGGCGGGGCGGGCCCGCGCCGCTGTTTTGTGACTTTATTGTGGCGCCCAACAGATGCACGCCGGCCCCTCCTGCCCCTCGCCCCGGTGCGAGCGCGCTGCTCGGGACACAAGGAGCACAGATGCCAGGCGCAAGGTGCACCAGATGCCCCCCTTTGTGAATTCAAACAATATTTCTCCCTTCCTCCCCCCCTTCCTCCTTTTCCTACAAGAGTGAGAGAAGAAGAGGCGCAAAAAGAAATATATATATAAAAAACAAACTGGAGAGGAAAGGCGAGCCCCGGCAAGAGGCGGCTGGAGCGCGTCCCCGGCGCCGCCCGACGGAGCGCACGGGCGGGCGCAGCGGCGCGGCCCCGGGGAGGGAGTCGGCCACGGGCAGGGACCAGGAATGCTCGCCGGGATGGAAGGAGCCGCCTCGGGAAGTCCTTCATTACCTGGTGAGCGCTGAGCTGGGCACAACAGAGCACGGTCTGTCCGTTTAATGGGCAGCTGAGGGGTGGAAGTTCCAGAGCGAGCCAATGTGACCAGTCCTCAGCACTTGTTACATTATCATGCATCCAAATGCCCCTTGGGGCCACGAAAATGCCCCAAGAGCTGGAGAACCTCTGCTGTGAGACAATCTGAGAGACCTGGGGGTGTTCAGCCTGGAGAAGGGAAGGCTCTATGGAGACAATATGTTAAGAGCCCATTCTAGTGCCTAAAGGGGCTCCAAGAAAGCTGGAGAGGCCCAGGCACAGGTTGCCCAGAGAAGTTGTGGCTGTCCCATCCCTGCAATTATGCAGGGCCAAGTTGGACAGGGCTTGGAGCAACCTGGTCTACTGGATGGCATCCCTGCCCATGGCAGTGGGGAGTGGAACTAGATGATCTTTAATATTCCTTCCATCAAAACCATTCTATAATTCTGTGCAAGGAGAAATAAGCCCTGGGATAAGGAATGCTGTCACTTCACCAGAAGAGAAGCCCTGATAGAAAGCCCAAGAGTTTTCAGTGTGCCATCCCACTCTACAATAAACCTCTCTCCATACTTATGTGCCCTTAAAACAGCCTGAAAGGAGATGCCTTCATAAGGCTGCAAGAGCAGACAGCTGTTCTGAGACATTCTGGGTCAGAATGCAACAATCTTTAGCATAGAAAAAACCTGAATTATCTCTGGATAGGAGAGAGGAAGGGAAAAGAAGTACCGTGGAGAGAAAAGGCAGGGAACCAATGCCAAGTACAAAAGGGTCAGTTAGGTTCTGGTCTGTGATGCCTACAGGTGAGTCCCGTGAAACCTGTTATCTTAAAATATTTACTCAACCATCCAAGCATCTACCCAGGTAGAGAAGGATGCTCCTCACTTCTCTGGGAGCCAGTCTCTGCCAGGCTTGCTCACCTCCCCATCGTGGGCAAGTGGCTCCTTGCCCAAGCCTGTCTCATCTGCCAGAAAAAAGGGTTTCTCCTCCACCCTGATGATAACCTGAGCAGGCAGGGTGGGTTACACATCTCCCTCACTTAGGTGTTCCAAGTTCTTTAAACTTCACACCAAGTTTGTGGTGAGATCTGGCAGAATCCAACACCAGCAGCAGCAGCACTCAGACTTCACCAGCTGGCAGTGGTCCATTTACCAGCTACCAGTTGGACAACACAGGCTTGAGGCTTCAGTATATGCTTTCATCAACTCTCCTTTGGCCATCAGTGAATAATTACAGACCATGGATATGTTGAGCTCAAACTGCCACCTTCCTGACCAGCCCTTCATTCCCATAAGGATAAAAACCTAACTTCTAGCATTTTGATGCATGGTGGGGTTATAAGCACAGCAGACTGGTCATATGGGCTCTCTGAAACTCCTCACTCTGCAGCTGCCCATCAAACAGACAGATGGTGCTTCCTGACCTCCAAAAATAAATAAAGATGTGCTTTCCTCTCTTGATTTAGAGGCTCCACCTGTCAGACTTTGAACATAGCAGAATGCACCAGAGCTGGCTTTAGAGAAGCAAACAAGTTGCTAAAAGCCAGGAGTTTGGAAGGAAATACTCTGTCCAATCTGGAAAAAAGGGCAGAGGTGCCCTGATGGACTCACATCACTCACCCCTCTACAGAGCTTCATCGAAGCCCTCAACATGAGGCAGAGCAAGATGGGGGGGCTTTAACCCTTTCTTTGCCAACTGAATTTGGTGCCAGGCCGCTGCCACCACAGAGAGATGTGCCCAGTGTGGTGCAGGGGTCACTGCTTAAGCCAAACCCCTGCTGCCAGGAGGGATGTGACTCAAAGTTGTGGTGTGGATATTTTCCCACTGGCCTCACGTACTTACTGGTAACCCCATCGCCATTCTCAGCTGTGCCAGCCATATCTTGTAGCCTACAGTGCTGTGATGACTGGCCCACAGGGCTGAATGTCCTTGCAGCCCCCACACCAATCCCAGCAACACCCACGCTCCCGGTGCATGACCCCATCCTCTCCCTGACCAGCCCTGTGCCAGCCTGGTCTTTTCCCATCTGCTCCCTTCTTTCAGTCTCAGGAAGCATCATCCCTTCCTCTGCTCCAGCTTTGCTCCCTTCCCCACATCTTTACTCCCCTGTTCTGGTACATCTTGCCCTGGTGTCCCTGTCAGGCAGCCATGGTGCTCCATCGCAGCTTTCCCCAGACATGCCTGCCCATCTGCACACACCCTGTGCTGGTACCCCTCTCCCAACCCTTCATCCAGCACTGGGCTGCCTCTACCAAATCCCTAACCTTTGAATTGGAGCCTTCTCGTGCCCTGCGCTTCTGCAGTGCTGAGAAGACAATTTTAGATCCAGATGGGACCATTTCCTTCCCAAGTCCAGGTGTATAAATGAACCTGGGGAGTCCATAAGTAGCAGAACCCCTCCTGCTAGCTCATGCCAGGACCTCTGCAAAGGTGAGCACCCAGCCTGACTCCTGGATCTCAGTAAGAAATTATGTATTTGCAACAAAAATTAAAAAGAAAAGATCCGTGTATTTTCACACAAAACACTGCAGTTGTAAACCAGTATTTTAGCTGCAGCCCAGCTCTGCAAGACAAGTTACCACCAGCCAGTGTGTGTGATTTTGGTGAGCCACAATCTAAACTCATGCCAATAGGTTGCAGCAGGAGAAAGGCAATGATCTCAAGGCAGGTAACAGCAGGGAAACCTCGAAGCACTCGCCACCTGCGTGCGGCCAGAGCACTGCCACCATCTGCCCCAGCTGCAGGGAGGGGAGCGCAGGACCAGCCCTTCCCGCGCAGCTGGGCTTGAGCACGAGCTGGGGGGGATGCTCCAGCCCTTGTCCTCAGGGGTCCCAGCAGCTTCCTGGGTTTTATCAGCAGCCTCATAATTTTCCTTCATTGTCAGGCGCCCAGCCCCAGCTACCCCCCGCAGCTCCCGGGTACCGGTGTTTCTCGGGGTCTCTGGCTCCAGCAAAGCCCCCGTGCTCAGGGACACATTATCTGACATCCCCTCATCATCTGACATCCCCTCTCTCCGGGGGCTACACCTCCCTCCCCCAGCTCTTCACCGCAATCCCCACCATTTTCCACCATCATTTAAGTTTCTGAAGTAATTTCTTTTTTCTTTTTTTGTCCTTTTTTTTTTTTTTTAAGCAAACCATCTACCATATGTTCTCCCCTGAAAGGGGCAATTGTTAACAGATCATTAAAACACCGTGGCGAGTGCTCTGAGATTCCTTCCCTCAGTCTTACGCATTATCCCGTCTCTGTCACCCTTTCAATGCGGCTTTGAGGGCTCTGCTTTTCTAACTTCCTTCTCGGGGGGAAAAAAAAAAAGAAGAGAGAAAGAGCCACTAAAATGACCCTCTTCACAGCTCTCCTTGCTTTTCAATGTCTTTTGCGACACCCAACAATAATTGGGGTGGGGGGCTGGCGTGCCGCTGCTGCTGTCACCAGGCTGGGGGTGGCAGGGCCACATCCTGCCCTGTTCACAAGGTGCCAGGGTTGGGATAGCAGGATGAGGGGTAACAGGGGTGCTGCAGGCACCCCGTGGGTGCTGACAACCTCTCCTTCCACTGCTGGGCAAGGGGACTGCTTGTCATGGGAGGCTCAAACAGCACATCCCACCCAGCCTGGTGCTGTCCCTGTGCCTGGGGTGGGGGCTGTGGAATGACCCCGTGACACACACGTGTACTGGGCTAAGACAGGCAGTATTCCTTAGACAGCTCATTCCCTCAGGTGCATTGGATGCTTTCAGCAGCACAAATACATTTCATATGGAAATAAGCTAACAGCTGGCTGGGAACTGAGCTAAGCCCAGAGATGGAGCTGTTTTGGGGGCTTGGATATTTCACCTCCCTTTCCTGGAGAACTAACACTATTTTAGGAAACGCCAAATGATGGGAAGCTGGGGACCATCAGGAGATGGACCACTTCTGCCTCAGCTTAGTGGAGCACGGGCACAACACAGGAACCTTCCCAGGGTTGTGCCCATGCACCTCCCAGCCCCACGTGCAGGGAGAGGGACCCTGGGAGTGCTCCTTGGATGAGCCAGGAGGACTTGCAGCTTCATGGCACCTCACCACCAAAGTGGGGCAAGGAGAAGACCCAGCAGGGGCAAAGGCACATCCCAACCGCAGCATTACATAGGCCCAATTCCAACGTGAGGGCTGCCAAACTCACCATGAGCACCAGCAGCATTTGGTTGAGGGGCACTTCCTGCAGGCTCTGTACTCTTGTGATCAGGAAGGACAAGGCTTTCAGAACTCACACAGCAGTTCCTTACCTGCATTTTCTCCCCTTCTGCCATGGATTTGGCCATTCCTCCAGAGGATCATGTTCCCTGACCCATCCAGCCAAGCTCTAGGCACGGTTTGTACCTCTGCTCTGGCACAGCCACCTTTCCCAGCAACCAGCATGAGGCCCTTTGAATTTGCACTTCCCTATCCCAGCAAAGGAGTGTGCTGCATGGGACCGGAGAGAGCACAACACCCCAGCTGGCAAAGAGGGGGAGAGGTAGCTGTCCCAGTCCGCAAAATCCAGTTATGTTTGAAAAACCCAGAAACTTCAGAGCCCTGCACACAGACTTCTCCCAGAACCAGTATTCCACAGCAGCTCAGCAACTTTGCCAGTGCCTGCATGTAGCTCCAGGGACCTCAGAGGGCTCCCTTCCTCACCTGGCAGCCTAGTCCATTTCCCCCAGCTCTTGCCCTTCAGCCAGGAGGTTTTCCCCAGTACCCTCCAAACCCCTCAGGGTGTTACATTTATTTTAACCCAGGAAGGTGTAGCCTCAAGCTGGGGGAAATGGTGCTGCTCCTGCTTTGCTCCAGCCGAGGGTTCTGCCCTGAACAGATTCCACTGCAGAGTCCCTGAGCATCCTGGGAACACTGCAGCAAAGCGATGCTCAGCTGCTGCCAGGAGATCCTTGTGCTTGCCCAGGCAAAACCTCCCATCCCAGCACCCGCGGTGCTGACCCACAAGGAATTTCCAAGCAGGGCTGAGCACTGTGGTGGGGGTGGGATCAGTAACCAGTACCCAATGCCCGGAAGGATGAGGCAGCTTTGTCCTGGCGTGCACATCCCAAGCAGGTCGGCTCCTCTCCCCCCCTTTCCAGGATGGCAGCTTTTAGCTCTTCATCAAGGACAAAACTTTCTACAGGAAAAAAGTACCTCCTTCAAAGAAGCACACTGGAAACGCAGAGGACTCCCACTTTCCTGAGGGGATTTAACAGCTGCCTTTGCCGAGGGCTCTTAACACTGCTGTGGGGCAAAATGTTATCCCTTAGAGCTGCAGAGACAGACTTCAGGCCAGGAGCTGAACCCAAACCCAAGCAGTACTTTCATCCGAGTGCAAAAACAGATGGAGCTGTGTCAGTTTTAAGCAGCACGATGGACTGAATGTAATTTTGACAAAACAAACAGCAGCGTGGCTCTCCCACTACAGATGAAGACGCCGCTTTCTCGCCCCCCTCTTCCCCAAAAGGCACAGACATTAAATGAGGATGTAAACCCAAAACACTCTTGTCCTTGTGGTCGAGGTGATCTCCCTGGCCCAGCACAACCCACAGGGTCCCAGCAAGTGAGAGCACCTGCCCTCTGCAGTTGAACACCCACCACATTATTTCTTAGCGAAAAGCAATTCCTGAGCCCACACAGGAACCTTTGAATAATCAGCTGGTGCAGAAAAGTTGTGAACATTGGGAAGTCCTATTGAAAAAAAGAGATTCAGGAACACAAATCCACAAAACAACTTTTAGCTAAATGGGCTTTAGATCTTAAACACTGATATTTTTACCCATCGAGGGAAATTAGCTCAACCCACCTCCGAGGCATGTTTCCCGGGTGAAGTTGTAACCAGCAGCTGTATCCCGAGTGTCCCTCTCTGCCTCACAAACAGATGATAATCACTGCAGAGGTTTGGCCCTATCGAGGGATGTCCTTGGAAGCTGTGCCTGCACAAAGGGGCTCTTGAAGCAGAGCAGGGGAAAGGGCCACTGAAGAAACCCTGGTGCCGTATGGATGTAGAGATTTAATTCCCGGCGAGCAGAGATTTAATTAGTGCCTTGCGGTATGGCATATCCACACCACCAGAGGGAGATCTGCTTGGCCTGTCTCCTCCGGATCTGTGCTAGTTAAAAGTTTTTATTAAGTAGCGGCAGCAGCATATGCAGCAGACACTGCGCACGATGCTCCAGCCGGGCACGCAGCTCACCAGCGTGCATCGCCCAGGTGCTGTGCCAAGTCTGTGCCTCTGTGGCCTCTAGTTACTTGAAATAGAGAGGTAAATCTCTTTTTCTAGCTGAATGGTGATGGAAAGCAGGAACACATGGAGCATGAACCACTGGCAGCTCACAGTTGTCAGAGCGCTTTAAAATTATACTCACAGAATAATCCACAGTTCTGGGATTTTGTGGAGTCATCTCAGTCTTTTAAACAGCAGCCAAGGACCATTTTCTTAAATCAGGTTAAGGATGCATCTGTGAGGAGCAGCCCAGCTGTGGCTGCTCCTGCCAGGAGGACAGGGATTGAATTAGATCAGCATTCTTCACCCATCTGAAGTCAATTTTCTCATCAGCTCTCTGGAGAAGGCAGCTGAGCAGAGAACTGCTGCATCTCTCTCCTCCAGCCACCTCCCAAGAGGCATCATCCCTCCCTCCAGTCACCATGGGCATGTAAAGCCAAGAGTTAATTTCCTCAGATTCGAGGGAATGGGAAGGGTCAATAGTTTTTGAATCAATCTATTATTAAACAAAATCACACAGGGCTTACTTTGTGATTGTCAGGGTGACATCACTCCCACCCAAATACTGTGAATGACAGTGAGCACTGGGGATGGCTGAAAATTCAGCACAGCCCATAAATAAAGCAAGTTGCTCCCTTGTATCCCCAAATACTCTCCCCATTACATTTAAACCACCTAAAATTTAACTATGCTTCTGTCACCTCCTGCTTACCTGGATATCTCATATTTCACACCACCACCACATTTACAAGACACTATTAGGTAAAAAAAATACTTTTGATATTTGTCATTCCCACCTTCCCAGCCCACTCTCCCCAACAAACCAACTTCAGCTTCAATTTTCCCACCCTTCCCCAGCAGTCAGCTCCATCCTCCCAAGATGCTCCTCCTTTTCTCCTTCCTCTCTTTGTACACAAATCCACCCTTAAAACATATCTCGCTTCTTAACTTACTGGAACACATTATCCAAGACCGAGACCAGGAAAATTTGGGTGACAAGGACATGGAGCAATTAAGTAAGTAGTAGCCATGTGCAGGGCTCAACGCTAGAGTGTGCTGTGTAGGAAACGACCTCGCACTGCCCGTGCTAGACTGCGATCTCTCTTCCTAGAAACCACCAGGAACACCAAAGAACTGGATGAGTCCTTTTTTGGTTCCTGGAAGCCCATGAAGTTTGCTCAGAAATTCTTGGTGAAGGCAGTGAGTTAAGCAGCAAACGCTGAGTTTTGAAAAAAGCAGAAAAAAATATCCAGGACAAGAACATTTTTAAAAACAACAACAAAAAGCAGCAAGGAGAGAATAGTATCAGATATTGCCCTGTTTTTCTTAGTGGAGTGTTCAGAAAAGCAGAGATTTAGATTCAGGATATAAATCTGCTTTATTCTCATCCTGGCTTTGGTTTAATTGAAATATTATGATAATTAAGTTTTGCATTTTGCCTGCAGGCCTGGCTGGGGCTGGAGAGGCTGTAGAGAAATGCTCAGGACAAAAGAACACCAACAAAAACCCCAGAGCTCTTGGTAGACTTAGAGAAGCAAGGGAGGCACAGATGTTCAGTGACTCTCCAAAACCCCAGGCAGGCAGCACCCAGGCCAGAATCACAGCTCCTGCTATTTCTACCTTTTGATTTAGTGTTTGAGGGACAGGCTTAACTTATCTAAAAGAATAAAAAGCATTTTAAACAAAACCTATGTGCTTTTTTTTTTTTTTTAAGAAAAACAACTCATTGTTTTTATTTTGACAGTAAATTTTAGAAACATCTGACATACAGAACTCCAAAAAAATAGAAGGTCATAAATCATCTAGTTAATTTACTAACGGGGAAAAATACAGTACATCCAAGACTCAAACATCCTGTAAGTTTATACAAAAGCCAGACAGTAATAAACTGCATTAAAAAATATATCAAGCATTACCTGACCGATTTGACATTGGCATTTGCCCCATTATTAAAAGGCACAGAGGACTGAGCAATGAAAGCGATCAGCATCACATCCATTATTGTCAGTAAATTCATAATGATTAGCATAAAACTCCATTATTAAACACATTTAATATTCACCATGTAGATCGGTAAGAAATCTCTCTTCAAAGGAGTAAGAAAATAAAGTTGGAAAAGGACAAACACTTAAATACGACATCCCAAGACGCAAAGACACTTCCTAGAAATCGACGTTCATATCTTCCCAGAACAGATTTTCTGGCTGTGTTATCACTCAGCAATCACTCAAGAGGAGATTTAATGATCCACAGACCCACCCTCCGGCAGCACCGCGATCTCGTCGGCAGCGCAGGGCCCTTCCGGTGTGTCCTGGGTCGCACCCACCGCCGGCTGCTGGCTGGTTCACCTCCCCACAGTCTGCAACAGGCAGCACGAACCAAAGCTGGTGGGTTTGCCTGGGTTTAGCTGCGTTTTGGGTTCCCCAAGTCACCCCGGGTAACACATGCAGCAGCCAGCTCCAGCTAACTCGGGGGCAGATCTGTGCCGCACATCTTCGAACAGGCTCTCGCTCAGCTTGTGCTCTGTGATGATGTCCTCCACCCGAGTGATGTACAGCAAGGACAGCAGCACTCCCAGGAACTGCGAAAGGAAGGGGCAGCCCCAGTCAGACATCACATGCAGCTTATTCCATCAGAGCATTAGAAAGTCCCAGTTGTCACAGCTAGGGGAAGACTCAAAAAAAACCCCAAGCAAAAGCAAATTACCTCACCAAATCCTGCAAAATATCACAGTGATGCTACTAAATTACCAGCGTGCCACCTCAGCTTATCAGTTACATTAAATTCTAAAAGAAAATGACAATTACAGTCAAATGAGATTTCACATACCGTAGCAACAAATCAGATGTTCCCTCTCACAGTTAACGCAGTGGCCCTCTCTTACCTGGGGCAGCAATATGCCGAGCAGCACGCCAGCCATGATGCTGTAGTTGTCCAAAAACCAAATGAGCACAGCATTCGTGCACCCTCGGACGTAGATAACATGCTGAACACTCAAGCGCTGCAAAATATCAGAGTAAGGGTTCAACAGGCAGTTCCACTGGTATGTGATACATGTGGCAACTCAAAGTTCAGGGAGGCAGATTTGCCTTCCCACCTCTAAACCCACTGAGTTTAGCAAAGACCTCATCACTGATTCTTCCATCTGTTGTTAAGCTGTTCCCCACCTCAACAAATTACTCTATTTTTTTTAAGTTATTCTACACTTGAATAAGTTATTTCATTGTCTTAAACCTGTTTGTTGCAGCTATTTTTCTACAAGAAATGCGCCCAATTCTCATTTAAGACCACTTGGAAAGCAGAAAAGTCTCTCTTTAGCTTTCATCTCTGCTTCCAAGTTGAAAGTACAGCAGAGGAAAAATATAAATTGTGGACCAAGTGCTTTGCAAAAAGACCCTAAAAAGGGCAGGAACAAGAGGATCTCGGATTCAGTCCTGCAAGCTGTGTTGCTCTGTGACCCCAACCCATAATATAGAAAGCACTTGAGGCTGCAGAGGATCCTAAGCAGATGAATGGAGTAAAGTTAAGCATATGCTTAAGTGCTCCGTGTTAGAGCCCGGCTGGAGCGTTCAGATGATTAAGCCATAAATCAAGGAATCTAGATGAAGATAAATTGTATTTAAAGATAACCGGTAATCCCAAAAACCAACAACCGAGGCTGGCATTGTGCTCCAAGTGCCTCAAATGAGCTGGGGAGAGGAGCTTTTTCAGACCAGCACCGCCCCCCCCGCCCCCCCCCCCCCCGCCCTGCCCCAGCACTCCAAAGCCAGGAGTGGAGAACTCAGGGCAGATCCAATTACTGATTTCCCTTCTTAATCACTCCGCAATTATTGCCTTGAGCTGGCAGTCTCTCCTCTGGAGTCACTGGGGCTATTCCCAAAAGGGAAGGCTGAAGGAGGAGGCCCCCATCCCACTCCTGGAGGGAGGAGAAGGCAGCCAACACAACCGGGGAAGTCCCACTTCTCTTCCAGGAATAACTATTATAGGCTTAAAAATAAAACACCCACTACTGGGATATAAAATACTTAAGACACAGCTAAATTGGCTTTATCAATGCCAATTTTACTGAGAAACTTTAGCTTTTAATACTAAGAGCTTTCCCCAACTCAAGTCACTGCTTAAAATTAAGAAAGCAGCTTTTTGTGCATTAATTATGCAATTAACTTGGAGAAGTTGTCAACAAACAAGGAATCGTTGAAAATGCAAAAAAGGGAAGATACAAAAATCAAACAAGATTAGTTTTTTCTCATAGATAGAAATTATTCTGGGGAAAAAAAAAAACATTTTAATTGCTGATTTAACTGCATGGCAGATTTAAGCACACAGAAGACAACTTTATAACAGACCAAAAAAAATGCAGAGAAGCAGCCCTCTCTGCCATGACGGAGTGGGCACTGGCTATGTTACCTCTTGGTCGATGGTTTTGTATCCGCACATAGTGTTGATAATGTCTGTCTGAAAAGAAAACAACAAATATTAACTGCAGCAGAAAACTAAAACCACAAAAATATTATTTTTACTCCTTTGTTCACCCAGCTCATGTAACAGCAATGGCAGGGTTATTTCCCAGTCTGATACCAGTTTATCCCAGCAGCCCCAGTGTCAGATTTAGTTAGAGCTCTACACGATTTTAGAGGAACGAGTATTGTCAGCGTGTCACAACACAAGACATTTGAACCATTTCTAGCCAACAAACCCAGGGTGGCACCAGCAACCAACACGAGCTATGACAGAGCTGTGACACAGCTGTTTCCACAGAATGAACAGCTGGATTTCATTTTAAAGCCTTAATAGCTAAATATATCTTATTACTAAAATCAGGGGTTAACACGGCCTTCATGCCAACACAATGACAAATTTAAGCTTGGAAATATCTTCAGTTTCAAATAATTTCCAATATTATGAATGCTTTTTACAAGACTAAATTCATTACAATATAATTTTATATGCCATTATATATATGTTAATATAAAACTCATATATTTAAAAGAGACTGAGTGCTTGCATTCACCACATATTACTAATGCATTTTCTGTAGCCATGTAATGTCTTCCATGGGTTCTACCTTGAAAGCCTGGAAAAACGAACCTGAAAATACTGTCCACTTACAAATCATCCAACATAAAACCCACCAGCATAAAAGGAAGCAGCGAACAAAGCCAAAGACATGCAGGAAAATGAGAATATGTAAATGAGGAAAATAAAGCAGAACGAACCCTGCATTATTGATATACATTCCTAGAATCCTAGAATGGTTTAGGTTGGAAGGGACCTTAAAGACCATCTAGTTCCCACCCTCCTGCCATGGGCAGGGACACCTTCCAGTAGACCAGGTTGCTCCAAGCCCCGTCCAACCTGACCTTGGACACTGCCAGGGATGGGGCAGCCACAGCTTCTCTGGACAACCAAAAACAGTCCTTCAAAATTAAAACAAAATGTAAGAATGAAGATTTCTAAATGCTGGTAGCCTCTGAGCAGTAGCCTGGGGGTGCCAGGTTACCTTCCCAAGAAGGAAGAGGAATGTTTTCCAAAGATGGAAGACGGATGGTACAAAATGGCAGGAGTATCAGTCAGGGGCAAAGTTTTAAAGACCCCGAAAAAAGCTGAGCTCTCACCTTGAACGTGCAACAGTCTGACAAACAAGGTTCAGCACATTTCTAGAAGAAAAAGCTCAGACTGTTCCACGGGGCTGTTGGGAAACTGTGTGGGGTACCTATCTGCCAACCACAGGTAATAAATACACTTGGAAGTCAGTATCAGTATTAGGCACCAGCATGCTGCCTTGGCTGTGAGTGATTTCATGTTCCCAAAACTGCTGAAGCCTGACTGACTGACACATGGTAACTCTGAAAATATGTGACCACAAGGAATGCAGTCCCACCATTTAATCTGAAACACAGAATTTGCTAACAGGACATTGTGGCATAAGCAACTGTATGCAGAGGAGATAAATGCATTGAGAACAGAGGATTATAGGCATTTGGGACTACCTTCTATCTGCTACACTAGTGTAAGTCTTTAATAAATAATTTGACTTAAACAGTTCCTTTAGAGTCCCCCCAGTACGAGCTGGCTCATGTTAGCAAAAGGCTTTTACAGAGGATCAGAATCCAGCCACCAACATTAGCGGGAGTTTTCCATGACTACAAAACCAATGAGTAATCACAAACCATATCTGTAGCTTTGCAGGACAGAAACCAGCCTGTATTTGGACAGATTTGTCAAACATATAAGACTGATGCATCTTCTGGTTGTTTTTCCCCCAAGGCAGCCATGCACACAGCCCTGGTGCTGGTGTCACCGTGCTGCACTGCCCGGACTCCACATGGCACAGCAACAGCATCCCCCTGCTGCAGAGCCACTAGCCCTCACACACTGCAGCATCTGGAGGAACTACACTTCAATTTGGGGCTTCTCCTTGCCTTTCAATTAACTTCTCTGAGCTTAACACTTCATGGGCTACAAGCAGCCTAATCCCCCCATCCCCAGCTGTCAATGAAGCATATGGAGAATATACTCCCCCTTTTTCCTTGAAGAAGTTTTTATTTCAGTGCTTTCCCTTTTCTGAAGGCAAAATCCTGAGTTGTTCTGCTCCATGCAGCTGCAGATCAGCAGGTACTACTTTCACACACACACACTTCTTCCTCTCAAACACCTAAGACTCAAAGCATAACTGTTTAGCTTTGGTTTCTGAGAATAAATCAAAGCTCATTGCAGATTTAAACAGACCCATTCTCACACACCAAAAATGTGTAAGCATACGTAATAAACACCCTCCTATGATACACATTTCTCAGCAACACCTAGCAGGGTTACTGACACAACCATTGCATTTATTTTTCCTTTTTAAAAATTAAACAGCCATGCTCAAGGCAGATGTTGAAAGGGCAGCCCAAACCAGGCAGCAGCAGGATACCCATCATGAGCTCTACTCTGACATACACCGAATCTCTCTGACTCGTGTTCAGACCAAAGCCCAAAACCCAGTGAGACAGGGACTGCCCGTACTGGAGTAGTTGAGGAACAGTTGTTTATCAAATTCAGCATTATATGCACCCCTCAAATGAAGAGCAGTGAATTACAAAATTTAATTAAAACACATTTACATTAAAATCAATGCCTGCTCCTAGGTGCTGTCAGCACCAGTTAGTACCAGTTCATCACAGACTGAGAAACTGGTCCAGACTCCAGTCCTTCCAGGATTTTAGAGGCAGGTAGTTCTCAAGGATGGGTTGGGGCAGACCTGTGCCCACAAGCATGCCCTGACTCTGAGGTCAGTTGCCCACATTTTTTGATTATTCTGGAGATGACAAGGTCATTCTGTTTGGTTTTTAATTCACACAGTAGCTGGAGCACATAACTCTGACCCGCACCCACAGCAGCAATCAGGTCCCAGGCTTCCTGGCAAAGCTGGAGCAGCAAACCCTGGGGAAAACACCAGCAAAACTGAATTTTAAGCAGCTTGGGTTCAGGCAAGCCATGAGATTAGAGGAGCACCCAATATCCCTTCTGGGGCTGGGAAGTGAGTCACTAAAATGGACCACAGCCAACACATCTAATCCATTATTTTCTCCTTTGCAAGCTGTCAAGACCCACAGATCCACTAGGGGAGGGAAGGACCCATTTTCCTTCACTTCTTACCCCAGACTTCCTAAGTCAGATACCTTCTTAAGTGAACACCAGTGATGCTGAGATGCTGGGATTTACCTTATTTCTGATGCAGCAAGTGTAGGGCACCCCACAGGCCAGTGGTCCTGGAGCTGCACAGTTGTGGTACACGTTTTGGGACCAATCTCTATAATCTTCCCCACCACAGCACTTAAACTGGATTTAAAAAAAAAAAAAGATACCAAACTCAATGATCTTAAAGGTCTTCTCCAACCTAAATGGTTCTATGGTTCCAAAAGGAAAAGGAAAAAAAACTTTTATCTTAAACTCTTTGAATAAGTAGAAAACAAAGTAAGAATAAAACAATTTTAAAAACCCTGAGCTACCAAAAACTTCTTTTGTTTTATCAGCAAGGCATGTATGAATGTATATCATAAATACAATTTAAAAGAATTAAAGATATAGGTAATATTCCTCTGTCAGTCATTGAACTATAACCCAGAGTGCCAGAGCAAAGTACTTGGTGCTAAGTTCCACCTTCCATATTTTCTGAGTTGAAAAATTATCTTTCCAGGTCTGGACATCATTAAGCAATGTTTTTACATTGACTCTATCTTGACCTGTAATCTACCTCTGCAGTTGTTTTCAGGATTATGACTACATTTCCAACTGGGCCTAAAAGACAAAAGCGTTGCTATAAGGCACAAATTAATCTCACCAAAACACTGTGGGTGTAATTTAGAAGAACTGAAATCCAGCAAACAAATACTGTAAAATTACACTGACTTAATATAAATATTCTCTTTATACTTTAAACGAAGGGAAAAGGAGGAATTCATTTAATCACTAACATGTACATTCGCTGTACGTATCCATAATTTTGGGCAGTGCATGGAAACTTTAAAGCGTTATGAAGTCTAATGACAAAATTTCCTCAGGATGGTCTGCTTTTGACAGACTTTCCATGCTAACTTTGTTTTTCAAAGCAGGCTGCCATCTCCATAATGATGTCCTAGAGTATATGTATCACTTCCTAAGTCAATTTTTTTTAATAATCACTACTTGGCACGGTCACAGACATCACATGGGCCCTGACATCACATTTCTGAACACGTTTTGCTTCTTCTATGGTCTCTGAACTGCATGGCAGAGCTCTTTAATAACCCAATAAACATTTCAACAGACTAGCCTTATTAAAAAAAAAAGGCTGTGAGCCAACGCCATGTGCCATTACGTAATGCTCAGCTGGGCTCACCACAATTCCTGAATTTTAATTACAGGTAGATACTCTTCCACTGGTATTTCCTCCCAATAACCACCTTGTCGAAGAGCTCTCTGCATGCCCTCAAGCAGCCACACAATGGCCCAGGCTGTAACAGCCTAAATGCCACCTCACCTCTCTTTATCCAATGCCTCCTGTTAACAAGAGGCTTCTCAATGTCTTGGACCAGCCAGAAACGCTTAGTGCAAGGCCGTGGGTGGACTTTAGACTGAATTTGTCTGAATCCAGCTGTGGGGCCCCTATAAACCTAGAGGTTTGTAGGATCTGACCTTGAGCATCTGAATTGCACCTGCCAAGGCAAAAGCTGCATTTTGGCCCTCTCTTTTGCAGTGAGGTAAGAGGGTTTTTAATCCAGCTGGAATGCTGGATGAGCCCTGACCTCAGCAGCAACACCATAAGAGATGACACACGAGATCTCATCCCCCTCATCAGTAACAACTTGATTGTCACATCACTGGAAAAACTCAAAGCTGTGGCTGAGTTAGTCCAAGGAAAAAAAAAAAAACCAGCAAACCTGCTTTTGAACAGAATCCATGATGTTCTTGAAGTCTAAATCATCATAGTAATTCTCAATTCCTCTTCTAATGTTATCGTTCAAAAATTTGATTGTCTAAAATGCAAAAGGAAAACAAGATTTATGCGTTGCACAATGGGCACATGGGCTGGAACAAAATTAGAAGAGCATGATAAAGTCACAAGTGTAACTGATGAGCACAAAAGAAAAGGTGCTTTTTTGGCCTTTTTTTTAGAGGAAAAAACAAAACACTAGTTAAAAACAAACCTTAGCACAACCCTGCAGAGACCAACCATCTGTTCTCTTTTATAGAAGCAGCCTCCCTGCTGGGTTTGGGCTGGGAAGTGCCAGCAGTGCGACTCCTCTCATTGCTGAGACTCTCCAAGCATCTCCCAGAGATGGTCCCATTATCCCCAGGCATGATCCCTCCCACTGGGCACTGGGGACCCTCACCATCTTTTGGGTGACAGAGCAGTGGGTTTGGGTGCTGGATCTTGGCACTGTGGTCTGCACCACGCCCTGAGCGACAAGGCTTGACTGTGTCACCACCATGAATTTTATTTTCCATGAATTTTCCATTAATTTGATTTTCCAAAGAGTCCATAATTGCCAGATGGAGAGCTTTATTCCACATTAAGTGGAAAAAAAGGTGTATCTGTATGTTTTACAGTGGTTGTTTTGAGAAATATGGCAGTGGGGCGATGGCAGATATAAAATGGCATCTCCTCAGCATGGCATATTAGAAATTAAATCAACAAAGTGTTTTTAAAGTTCAGAAGATGAGTGAAAAGAAAAAAAAGAGCATTTAGTTTTCAAGATCCAGCACAATCTCAGCACAGCAAAACCAGAGACTAATCATAACCAGAATGTAACAACTTTTCTTTCAATCCAGCTGCTGAAATGGACAAAGTTAAAGCCTTACAGGTCAGAAAACCTGAAATACACCCACTCATCTTCTCAGTATTACAAACTGCAACACTTACAAACTAACCAGAACAAAAAGGATTATTGCATCAGTGACAAGAAATAACACGGGACCCTCCTAACTGGTCAAGAACCTCATTTAGTCTCTACAGATTTGAAAAGGAAGTAGAGAAAGGAATGGGAAAAATGGATGAGACATGCAAAACAAATAGAACTTAAATAGAGGCTACTACCCTAGCGTCCATAAATGCTTCCTTGCCCTCCCTACACTGACCCAAACTTCTCCATTAACCTTGAAAAACAAGGAGAGAAACCTGTCCCTAAGCACAGCTGTCCAGCTATAAATCAGAGCATAGCAATCTAGTACTTGCCATAGTGAATACATTTATGTTTTAAAGCATTTCTAACTTTAAAAAATAGTCTGCTGCTTTCTGTGCAGAAAAATCAAGGATTTAACACAGTTATAGCGTGCTTGTCAGTGATGGAGTCTCCTATATAAGTTAGTTATGTTGCTTATGGATGTGGGCAGGGAAGAGCTGTCCTTTAACTGAGGCAAAACATTTTGGCCACTAACAAACATCCATCCAAGTCCATCTGGAAACTTCCCAAATCAGCAGTCAGACCCAGACGGCAAAGCAGAAGAAAGCATTTTTTCATACACGAAGAGCTGGAAACTCATTTTGCCTGTATTACACATTTGTAGTTACCAGATTTTCTCCAAGTTCTTTAATCCAGAATTCATCTCCAGAATGGTGGCAAACCCCACCATTGCTGAACCCTGAAGACTCTGTCTGGAAAGTCTGGACCTGTCTTCAGACCTCTATCAATTAGTGCTCAGGTGACAACTTGAACAGCTGTTATTTAGCATAGCTGAATGACATCAAAACCTAAAGCAAGCAGCTCACCTGGTTCCTGAAGATCAGGGCCACCACTCCGCCTGTCAGCTCGATCAGCAAGCAGATACCAAGGATGTACATGAACTGCAGGAAAACAAGTGCAAGTGAGTCATTAGACAGAACAACTCCAATTACTCTTTCAATTAGTGCTCTTACATCTAGCATTCAATTGCCAACAGACTTGGCTTTCAGCATGGCATTTTAAAGGAAAATATAAAATTATGGGGTTGTTTTTATAAAACTGTCAGTGTCACAAGAAAGCCTTTTTTCCTCACTTAAACTGTTCCGGGCTTTGCCCAATTGGCAAGCACATTATTCTTCTCCTTTGAACAGACTCAAAACCATTAGATCTAATTACCCTGCCGAGATACTCCTTTCCACAACAGCATCCCAGAGAAACACATTGAAGGACTGCTACAAACCACACCAAACTTCATGATTTTATGTCCCCTACAAAACCAGTACTTACCTGTTAGCTTCCAATTAGTGGATTAAGCAGCACCTTAGGATAATCCAAACCTACCACATTGCCAGTGCTAAATCAAAGCAAAATTCCAGGCTTTGTACCTTTTAGTGCTTCCCAAATTTATTTACCTGTGTATATACACGTGCTCACAAATGCACTCACACACAACCATGTGTGCACCCATGAGTGCCCACCAAAGCGTGTGTAAAATGTGAAAAATATGAAGAAATCCACAGCACCGTGAGAGAGCTGCAACATGCCAGTACTTTAAACGTTTTTCCAACCCTTCAGGCATAAAAGTTGGGCATTATGTGAATTCAGGTCTGCTGTGTAACAGTGAACTGCATCAGGTGTGAAGTTTTATGATCCCTCATCTGAAAATAATCCCTAATTCTCCCCTCTGAAAGCTGCTTTAACTTCCGTGTGCTCAGTGTCAGTGTCAGGAATTCGCCAGACAGGTATCTTTTCTCCTGCTAAATCTGGAATCAGCCTGGGAAGCTGGCACCAGGGACTTGCTTTGTTGAATACCCAGCTGGGTTTGCTACCAGAATGGGAACAGAAAATGTTCCCGGCATCTGACACACCACCACGCTCAGTGGGAAAGGAGCCTAAGGAGGGGCTCTCAGTAAAATTCCAGTATAACTTCAAAATCCATGGTTATTTCTGGCTTTGCCCTCCATAACAAACCACGTATTTAGCACTTTGTTAGACTGAACTGACATGACAAGGCCAGGCTGGGCTGTGTCTTGAGCAACCTGATCTAGTGGAAGACGTCCCTGCTCACTGCAAGGGGGTTGGACTAGGTGGCCTTTAAAAGGTCCATCCCTTCCAACCCAAACTCTCTGTGATTCTATGCAGGTGAAAACTAAGTTTGCACACTTTAATTTTAATTAGTCACACATGCAGCTTCCATCTGCAACCACAGCGTTACCCAGGAATTTCCCTAAAATTCACCTTTTCAGAGGCACTGGGGAGAAAAACCACGTCCCTTTCATTTCACCCTCAGGGCTCTTCTTGCAAAGGCCCGAGCTGCACATCTAACTTTGAACACACATTTCTCCATCTCCCCACTCATTCCACTTCCCAGGGGAGGACAGACAGACTCCAGCTACACTGGCCTGCCGGACGTCAGCCTGAGCCAGGCTTTCTCTCTTGAGCTACTTCCTCTGGGTTGAAACAAGAAGCCAGCATCAACTGGTACGTCAACAGCTGAGTTTGCACAAGATACACACCGACTGATAATTCACATTCCTGATTATTCTCCATAAAACCTTAACTACTGGGAAGCTGCTTTTCTCAGCACTGGGCTCGGACTCTGGCTGGTTCTGTTGCTGGCAAGACCGAATGTTGCTGCTCCCTGATGGAGGGACCACGGCCACTAAATTCAGATTTAATTAAAATGTTTTAAAAAGCAACTTCAGTAAAATATTTTTCAATGCAGACACAGTTCTGGATATGAATTCAGAGGACAGTGAAAAGCAAAAGCAACAAGCCTCAGAAAGTAGGAACAAAAATCCCAACACTTACTGCTTGCAGAAGGCATAAATTATCTCTTAGAGAAGCCAGTACACCCACAAAGGATACCAGGAACATTATAATGCCCAAAAGTATTAAAATAATTGCTGGGGCTAGAAAGGCACTTTCTAGAGTTTTGTACTTCTGTCTTTCAATTTCTGCATAAATCCCAACAGCAAGGACGAGGGCTCCGATCACCTGGAAGAGAAACAGAGGAGAGCACGGATGTTACTCTTTCTCACAGTAAACACAGAGGTGACAGGTTGTGAGTACACAGGAACCTGTCACTGCTCACTTCAGGATTCATTATAAACAATGAAACTCCCAAAGCAGAAGTTTGGATCAAAAAAATTTTAAAAACCTCAAAGACTAAAGCAGAAAAAGAGATGAGTTGGGAAAAAAATGAAACTTGCTCATTTCAAAAACATATTTCATCATGTTTTAACATTCTGGAAGTTAAACAAATCAAAATGTACATCACTGGCTGAAATGTAATTTATTGCCACCTGAGATCACATATATTACGTATATGAGCAACTGCCATGGCATTAATGACCCTCCTCTGAGTGTCTGTCTGTCTTTCTCTGTGTGTGTGTATAAACATATAGAAATATACATGTGTCTCTAAAATAACACAGTTTCTAAGCTGGTCTGCAAGCAGCCTATCTGTCCCTTCGTATTATCTCCTATTGCCTTTAGGCTCAGTAAATACAGTCAGGTATTTCCTATACCTCCACTCCTCCTGCCATCAGGGGAAAGGCACCAGATAAAAAACTAAAAAAAAAAACCAACCCAGGTTTGAAATTATGTCACTTTCTTGAGCAACTATCAGATAAAGCTGACAAGTGAAATAGGAAGAGACATATTTCATTTAACAAGGTAAAGCTATTTCAATCAAAATAATTAATTAAGTTAAAATCATTTGGTATTAAAACTATGGTGTGCTGCAAATCACTTTGAATTATGCTGAGTTAATTAAAATTAAAAATAGCCCACAATACTTAATCACAAAAATTGCAGTGGAAAAACTTTCCTGCCGACTCCAACAGCCAGACACGTCCTCAGGGAAGAGACCAGACAAAAATCAATCATTTTGGCAACCTGATAAACAACATTCCCCTTTCCTGACCTGACATTTCCACAGGAAACACGAGTCTGCTCTCTGCACACCAATGCTTCTTAATTATGCTTCTTAATTTTTAATTTCACTTCTTAGTTTTGGGTATGACACACTATAACCCGGACAAAGGGCTAGAGGGACCCATAATGTGAGTTACAAGTTCATGAGCCAAACAGGTGAAATACTTTTTAAATTATGAGATATGTTAAAATAAATAACAACTTACTGAAAGTTCTTGATTTTCTATGGGAATGAAAAATAACACCAAAGGACAATATGGAGGGAATGCCACCAGCTTGTCATTTAAAGAGAGAAAATTCTCAGAAGGGTTCATCCATTAAAAGTAAATATACTGGAGCTATTTTAAAAGCAACTGAAAATTTGACCAAATTGAGAGGAACCCCAAAACCAGATTCTCCTGCAAACACTAAAGTGCCACTAACAACAGTAACTCTTGCCTGGTAGATCCCTTGCTTAAAAAGTAAAAAAGCCAAACACTGGACATAAACCTCAAGTATTAAAGCTTGATAGGGATGGTCAGAATTTCAGGAGAAATTCTTGTTGTTTCAAGACGAGAACTTTTTACTGAAATGTCTTTTTCTTAACCTTAGTTTTCTCATCAAAGCATTAAATTTCAAGGGGTTTTTGACTGAAAGGTGCCTGTAAGTAAAATACAAGATACTTCCTACTTTAAGAGCTTAAGATACATAAATGCATCTTTATGTACACATATCTTCACCGCTTTTCACTTCCATTTTTGCCCCCACACCCTCCAAGATTTAGGCTTTCATTACCTTCTATTTTTTTAAGCATTTAATAAAAATCTTTTAAACCTTTAATATGGTCAAACCAGCAGCAGCAATTATTTATGGCAAGCAGATGTGCTAACCCAGAAGTCATCCCTCGAAGTCTCTTCTCCGATCTGTGCTCTCCCTTCCTGTGCCTGGAGGTGGAACACAACTCTTACATCGGGAACCCACTGACACACAGACTGTTTACATCCTGCATCCTTCACAACAGCTCCCAGCTTGGCAATTCCAGCTGCGTACACCGGAAACATCAACCGCCCTTGACTCACATTAAATGAGCATCCACCAGCAAATACCAGGGGATTTCTCAGGGGCTTTTGCATGCACAGAAGCTGCTTTCCCAAGAGAAAAGAGAAGCATTTATTTATTTATAAGCAGAGGCATTAACCCTGTATTTACAGTTCTTTTTCTTAAATAAAGCTCAACAACAGCACCTTCTGTTTAAAATGCTGGATTTTGTTTCAGCTGGGCAAGTAAATTACATTACAGCCCCATTCACCAGCAAGAGTTGTCTGGAAAAGTTACAGTGACAACTAGTTTTTTAAAAAGCCCTGGGTGACAGGGGAAGACCACAAGGCCTGTAGCAAACATCCCCTCCAACACTCCCAGCAATCCTTTAATTTTCTTTCTGCTTTGGATAAGGCTGATCTTTATTTCCTGGTGGTTTAAAGCCATCCTGGGGCCTCAAATCTGGGCGTTCATCACTCATAACGTACCAGAGGCACAGCAACAGCAGGGAGGGAATTGAATGAACTCAGCATCCAGCAGGTCAAAGCCCCAAACAGCAGCAGAACATCACAAACCACCCAATGTTCAAGCAAGCCAATACTCCCACAGCCAAGCTTTACTTCTATTTACACTAATCAAAGAAAAAGAAACAAAAAACAACAAACTCAGCAAGAATAACAGTGCTGAAAAGAGAACGAGGCGACTGACATTTACAGCTGATGAGATCTGCTTCGCTAAGCTGGAATAAAAGAAAATTCTGAGAGCAAAGCCCACACGCCTCACACAATCCAGCGTGTGCTCGGCCCCAGCGCCAGCAGGATGCTGCCCAGCGCCAGCCTTCCCAGGGAAATTCCCCGTCATTCCCCATCCTTCCTTTCCCCTCTCGCAGCCCCCATCCTCCCCCCTCCCAGAGCAAACCATCTCCCTGGCACAGCCAACAAATGGAAGCTCTTGCTTGTAAACGAAGGCAGAGCATTGAAAATCCAGAGCAAGCAACTACAAAGAGTAAATAAAATCCTCAGGCTGCCTGAAAGAGGCTTTGTCCTCCGAGGACACTCTGAGAATGGTTTCAGAAGGGCCCTTTCTCTGCCACCAGATGAATGTTTACATCCCACCACCAAGGGCCCTTGCTGTCAGCAGAAAACGCAGAGCAGACAACGCACACGGTCCTTCAAGAAGGACATACTGCGAAAAAGGGGTTTGAAAAATAACAAATTTGAATTTCTCTTTTCTAAAACTCACAACTGCAAAATAGCTGTGGAGGAGCACGGGGAGTGCCAGGAGCCTAAACCTAAGGGTTGGTTTGTCTGCTAAGACAGACAAAGGATAGCCAAGATCCTGAAAAGCCTGAATTACACCTGAACACTTTGCATTTCAATCTTTGTTCATAAAATCATAGGTTGAATCTGACACTCACTATCAAACTTGCAGGATCTAAGCCTCTTCTCCCACGCAGCAAAGCAAAAGCCTTATGCTTCCAACTGGTAAATACCATGTCAGACAGAAACAGACCAGCCAAACTAGAACTTAAGCAACGTTTAAAGTGAAAACGCCAGAAAGAAAAAACCCTGCCTGAGCACCTCTGACATCAGCACCACCTGAAGCCAGCATGTTCCCAATACCCTAGAGACTGAAAAAAAGCACCTTTTAAAATCACGGTGCTTACAGAGAGTACATGCAAAGAGCCCCAGGGGCTCCATCAGCCCACGGGGTGCCTGGTGTGGATTTACCACATGTCAGAAGTCGGTGGTCACAGTCTGGACCCATCATCTGGGACTTTCTGGCTTTACCAAACAGCTGGATGAGGACAGCAAGTGCCACACATCTGTAAACTCTGAAGCGTGGCAGCCTCACCCTGCGAAGGCTCAGGAGAGGACATACCCAACACACCGAGGAGTGACGTTGTAGGGCAAAGGCTCTATTTTCCCACCTCCCCTGCAGGAGAGAGCTGCATTTTAATACGCACATGAATGATTTTTACCTGCCAAACTTCCAACCTCTGCAAGTCCCCATCCGCCAAAACCAGTTTGTCAGTCCCTCGGGAAGGACGGGGCGCTGCACCCACAGCCACGGGTGTGACACCCGCGACCACGGGCGTGACAGCCGCCACCTCAGCCGCGGAAACATCCATCTATTGCTACACCCCGGAGCCTTGCGCAGGGCGGACCGCGCTCCCCGCGGCACCGGGGTGTGGGACTCCCCGCTCCGAGCCGCGCCCCCCGCACCCCCGGAGCGCCGCTCACCCAGAAGGTGGTGGAGTAGGTGATGAGGGTGAGCTTGAGGCAGAGGTAGGAGAGCCGCCCGCAGTACCGCGCCTGCTCGGGGTCTCCCGCCGCCATCCTCCCGCGGCACCTGCCGCTGCCGCCGCCCCGCCGGGCCCTCCGCCCCTTCCCGGCCGCCCGGGAGCGGCCGCCCCGACGGGCGGGCCCGGGGGCGCCGCCGCTTCCGGCAGCGGGGCCGGGGAGCGGCACGCACGGAGAGCGCGGGGGAAACGTCGGGAGCGACTGACGAGCTCTGGCTGCGGCTTCTCCTTTCGTCTTTTTCTCCTCTTCGCTTTTTCTCTTCTTTTCAATTTCCTCGGCAACATCCCGGCCACTCGGTCGGGATTAGCCCCGCAGCTGAGGCGTCAGGAGAAATAGATCTGGCTGCTCCAACAGGAATGTCGCAGTACTGCCAGAGCCCTGCACGCATCCCCAGACCTCTGCCATCGCCATTAAAACAGCCGGGACAAAAATACAGCCATGGGAAGCTGCTGCATGGACGCTCAGATTTTTGGTCGAGCATCCAAAACCATGGGAAAGCAGAATCCCTACACCCTACACCAGCACGAGGAGGCATTACCAGGGCATTTACCTCTCTTTATGTCACCCACGCGATTGCACATGCAAAGAGGGTCACGTCCTGCCAATAACAACAGCTACTGGGCATATTGCACCGGCCACGTTTTGTGCCTACACCGACGTTCATCCACGTCCCGCTGCTGTGACAGTGGGTCGGTGTTGGATCTGACACAGCGATCATGAACTGCAAACGCCATTCATGCCTCCGAGATGAAATAAGCCCTTTCAAGCCCGCAGTACTGCACTCCTGTCCCACAAAGGGCTATTTTCCCCCGGGGAAAAAAGTCTCATTCAAAGTGGCAGACAACTGTCACAGAGTTGGTTGTTTCATCCTGGCCTAGAGCAGAGACAGATGGCATTGAAAATCAGTGTCTGGTGTCAGAGGAGATGAAGTGGGGCAGCATTTATCCTTAAGTTACCTAGCAAACAGACTGGAAAACCTCTGAGCTGTGTATGAGAACTGTGTAAATGTTCAGTCACACATCATTTCTTTAGGTCATACAATACACCAAAACCCCGTTTATAAAGGCTAAAAACAATCCCTGGATAATTCTATTATTAAAAGTACCATTGCTATTGCATGCAGTGCTACTACATTCTGCTTCTGGAAAACAAGCCAGCCCAGGACACTCCCAGCAACAGAATAGCTCTTCACCGCTAATGTCTCTGACAGTAATACAATGTACTAAAGCATTCACCCTCTAAAATATCAACAACTTCCATTTTCAAAGAGATTTGCAAATATCCCTGACACTTAGCAATGGCAGGCTGGAAATCTCATCACATATAGTTGCTGGGAATTAGAGTCTGTCACATGGTCTTCATGTCTCATGGGCATCATTCATATCCAAGCATGTTCCTGTCAGGCATCTTCCTCGTTTGAGTATTTAACTAAATTCATTGTTCTGGTTTGACTTTTTTAATACCTTACCTTGTCATTTGTGCTGATTCCTGCACATGAAATTTCAGGACATGTCCTACTGGATGGGGAAGCTGAGTAAAGCTGTGCCTGTTTTCATGTTGTTTTCCCTCTGAACTGAGCCAATGTATCAAAACAGGTTCCTGTTATGAAACTGCATGAAAAAAATTGAGTAATCCCTTTCTTTTCCTGAATCCCAGACTTCGTCTACACAAACGGCAAGATTTCTGGACACAATTATAGTTTAGCAGCAAATGCTGGTTAAACTAAGATGTTATGAACTGCCTGAGGGTCCGTCATGGCTGTGTTCTCTCCCCCTCAGCCCAGTGCAGCACAGGGCTGCAGTTTTCCAACCAAGAGCCTGGCAGATTGTGCATTACAGTATCTGCTCCTGGGACCATCCAACAGCTCAACTAGCGGTGGTTTTGTTTTGTTAATATTTGTGATATTAAAGATCAGTAACCCTCACATTTCCTCACTCATCTCCAGGGGTTGTCCTAAAGACAGTCACCTAAAGCTATGGACCTCAGAGCATTTGACCCAGGGCTTTAGGGGCTCTGCAGAAAGGAAGTGAACCACAGCTAGCCGTGCACCAAACCATGTCAGAAAGACCCAAAGCCTTTCAGTGCTACCAGAGGCATTTTTGCTGCTTCCTTCCATCCCACATCTGACTGATGAAGTTGCAGGCCAGCTGCACTTTGTCCCACCCAAGGTGGATGCTCATGGTCCTCACATCCTGCTCTCAGAGCTGTTCCCTGAACAAAGGTTCTTCCTCCAAAAGCAGAGTCCAACTTGCAAAACAATTAAAGCCTCTACTGCCTACATTATCTGGTATTATGTTTCCAAAACACCCCTTAATCACCCTTCCTGACCTTGCAGACCCGCATCTTTTGTTTGCATCTCTCACCCTTTGCTCAAACCTGGGATTGGTGACTCAGCACGGTAACTTTTGGCCTTGACAATCCTGCCCGTAATAAAAGCAACAGTGAAACCAGCCAAACCCAAACCCCCTGCTCTCAGACAGTCCCTTTCTCTGGTATAACTCCAAAACCACTGGTGAGGCAGGTTTACCCACTGTCTCAGGCAAATGCGACTTCCCTGAGGAATCTGGAGCCAGCCTGTGTCAAAAATTGCTCCAGTTTTCAAGTCAAAAGTCTGATAGCACACACTAAATCGCTGGCTGGGCTCCAGGATGATAACCTTGTCAATGCACAACCAGCAAACGAATAAAAGGTGTGGGTGTGGATACAGGAAAGCAAATCCCTCCTGACTCATATGATGAAATGTTGACCAAAGGGTGGCTGCTCTTCGATTATCACCTGAGTAACAGATCAGGGACCGGGGCAGATGGTTCAGAAGAAGGTTCCTAAGAAACCTGAGCACCTTGACCATCTTCAAAGTCAGCCAAGAAAGGTTGCAGCTTCACCAGTGAAGGGTAAATAAGTGCAGCCCTTTTTCTAAGTGATTGCTTGTGTTCTACTTTCCGTAACTGATAAAGCACTTTAGTGCACTCCCAGCTGAATGTACGGAGGTTTTGCTCCTATTCTCCTTCAAATTTGCAGAGATTTGAGAGAGAAGATAAAAAAAAAATCTGAAGAACACTATTAGCTGTTGAATTCGTATTGCAAGTCATGAAAGTCACATTTGCCCTCCTGAACTGTGCGGGGAAAGTGAAAGGTCCAAAGCTGTTTAGTGAAGTGTCAGTGTAAGACTTTGAAGAAGCACCCAGAACAGCTTTGCAATGCACATCAGAAGATAGGTACAAGTGCACCTTCTCAGTTTCTGGGTAGGGAAGTGAGAGGGATTACCTGCAGGGAAGTCTCTCGTGAAGAGAAGGAGACATTACATGCAGGACTACAGGTATTAATTTCTTTAAAAACACCACTTGGGCAATATTGTATCAGAGAAAACCTGTTTGAAAGAGTTGGTTAGGTGATGGGTTAACTCAAGGCTGCCTCCAGAAATTAATGAAGCAAGGAAAGATTCCAGGCTGAGCTGGTGCAAAGGATCCTGAACTGATAAACACTGCCCTGTTACAGGAGAGCCTGGCACAAGCTGCAGCTCCAGCAGCTACAGGAGCTGGAAAACTACTGCCATCCCAGCACAGCAGGCACTTCTGAATCCTGAAGGCAGGTCTTCATACCTGAAACACCTTCAGCTTCCCATAGAGCAGGCATGAGTCAGTGCCAAGTACTCTTGGAAATCTCAGCCTCAGTGTGTCCCTTATGTTTATGTCCTTAGCTTCAAAGCTGACAGCAAGCAAGAGTGCTGTGCTCTGAGCAGAGTCAGCGGTTCCTCTTTCCTACAAGAACCTGAAATTTCTGCATGTATGCATTCCTACAGCAGACACTGGGAAAGGGGATGCAGCCATCCAAAAGGAAGGGTCTTGCTGAATTGCACTGAATATAATTTCTCTCTTACAATGGGAGCTCACAAGAAGTCAGGCAGGGTCCTGGAAACACGAGGATTGCAGGACTGGTAAGCCTGTAAAGCCCTGATAAAGCAGCATGGCCATTTCAGAGATTATTCAAAACTAACTGAGAGTGGGGATGTGGGGGGGAAGCTTCATGTACCACTTTGCCACATTTCTTTTGATGTTAAATTGATTGTTTAGTTTCCCCTGCAAGAGACTCCGCCTCCTTTCAAAGTCCCCTTAAAACCTGCAGAGATTTTATCCCAGTGCAACTCCTGCTTCGCGCTTAATAGTTACACAGGGAAAGAGCAGCAAATGTCCTCAGTCCCACTGCAGAGGATTCAGACACCTGGTGCTTTAGAAAACTGCTGCCCTGACAAAGAATTTCTACTTGCATTGAAGTGTTTTTTGGCTTCCATTTATGTTTTCTTGACTCTAAAAATAATTTAAAGGAAGGCATCGCTTGTTGCTGGCCTGGAAAACACCTTCCTTTCCCTTTTTTTTCTTCCTTTTTTAGAGTGAAAAGAAACCTGAAGAAGAGAGTTGTTCTTTAGTTTCTGCTCTTCAAGTGTAGGTTAAAATGCCAGGCAAGAAGGAGGAGGCCCTTGGCATCGCTCATCTCCTCCTGGAACTGCATTGCATCACTCGGAAAACAGGGCGAGAGGACATGAGACAGCTCATCCCGATGTCTTTTTAACAGCTCTTGGTTAAAGGCATGGAAATTCATACCACCAGCATCTACTGCAAGAAAATGAGCAGATGCCAGAAGATTTTCTGTTACAAGGAATGAAAAGCCATGGGTGTGTTTTCTGTTTTTAACACCAGCAACATTTCGCAGGCTGACTCCCTCGAGGACAGCGGCAACTGGACGGCAGCAACCCAGTTCACCCAGCCAGGATGGAGGATTGCTCTGTGGGCCATCACATACTCCTTCATTGTTATCACATCCATCATTGGCAATGCCACCATCATCTGGATTATTCTGGCACACAGGAGAATGAGGACAGCTACCAATTACTTCATCGTTAACTTGGCTCTTTCAGACCTGCTGATGTCCACTTTCAACACCATCTTCAATTTTATCTATGCCAGTCACAATGTCTGGTATTTTGGTGAGGAATTCTGCAGGTTTCAGAATTGGTTCCCCATCACTGCAGTGTTTGTGAGCATTTACTCCATGACAGCCGTGGCTGCAGAGAGGTAAGAGGCGAATGAAGAAGAAAAGGTCCGAAAAGATCCCCTGCAAGTCATAAAAAAATCATTGCAATAGTTTGTGCAATTGGCCCCCACTCTGTCAGATGCCTTATCAGCAAAGTGGGAAGAGGGCCAGACTGTGGGGTTTGATGCCTATTATGGCATGATCTTCTGTTTTATCCCTGGTCTGAAATCACACCTAAATCTGTAAAGAGGGGAAGTGGCTGGTATTTTGTTGTTCCCACATTATTGACCATAAATTTTTTCCCAGTCATCCTGAACACTCTTTTGTGCGTTTGTTGGGTTTTTTTAAACTGTGAGACAGATATACCCGGAAAAAGGAGAATATGCTGCAGGCTGCTGAAACTATCAGCACCCCCAATCCTGCTGTGAGTCCAGCAAACCACTAGAAATAATGGGAGTTAGATCAGAAATGGCAGAATCTGCTCCCCTGGTTCACTAGAATGACTTATTCCAAGAGGGAGGGCAGTAATTACAGTGATCCTGTTTGACTTCTGGGGTAATTTGGTATTTTCATAAAATTCACTTCCATCTGCCAAGTCACTTTTACTTGAACTTTCATTTCTGGAGTCTGACTGTGTTTACAGCTCATTGTTAAATAGCATGAAGCTGTTTTGCTTTTTACAAGAAAGTGACCAAAAGTCTATGGAAATTTCCTCTCTTAAAAGCGATAGTGTGTGCAAGAAGCAGAGAAGGTTATTTCCCTTTAGGCTCTCTACCCTCCTTCCTTCCATCCCTCCATTACTTCCGCCCTCCCTGCTGCAGCCTCACGGTGAAGGACTTCCCTGGGGCAGCCTGACCCGGCACCCAGGAATACCGGCAGTCCTTTATCGAAGCCCTGCTCTTGACTTTGCAGTTTCCTTCAGGTTTCCTGTGATCCTTATCAAGCGCCCATATCCACAAGGGTCCTTCCAGCTCCCTCGGGAGGGGAGCCAGCGTCCCTCTGGAGCCGTCCGAAAACTGAAAAGCATTGCTCCCTGAGCCATCAGGGTCACTTCCCCAACTCCCCCCCCAGCTCGCTGCTCAGATCACCCCGGCACACCCAGCCTCAGGAAGCAATCACGGACCAATCACACCAGATAAACAGGCTAGGAGAGGGAAAAGGGCTTTTCCGCACGTGTAATGCCCGCTGACACCTGTGCAGGAGCTGGGGGCACGGCACAGTACAGGACAGCTCATGAGGACAGGGCTGAGGGACGTGTTTATCAGCCTGCAGTTGTCCAGATGAAAGCAAATCCCTATTTAGAATCAATGGCAGCTCACTTTTAGACTCAAATACTCTTTTGCTGCTCCTGGCTGTAAACCAAGGGTTGTTGATAACTGCTATTTTATACATGTTGTCTGCCAAAGAATACATTTAAAAAGCCTGTCCTCATAGGTTCCTACTCTTGTTCCTTGGGGATTTTTGGTGAAAGCACCTATATAGGCAAAATCTCTTTAGTCACATGTCACGGATCAGAAAGAAAACTTGGCACCTCACTGCAAACCATATTTAGCTATTCTTTGCTTAGCCTTAAAATAGATCCTGACACAGTCTCCTGGAAACTCAACACTTCCATTTATTGTTATGAGAACCTGTGTTCACTCCAGCTCCAATGTTTAACTTTGATAAAACAACATCTTTTGAAGTGGTTTATTTTAAGGAAGGAGGCTAAGAAGTGACAGCTCCAAGTGATTTTTGTCTGCCATGGAGAAGACCCTGGTGATTATTGCTCACCATTGGAGTTTCCCCATTACCAAAGCAGCTGTTTCCACTGCAGCACTCAAGGCAGAAATGGAGTCTTCTCAATCAGCTCAAGTTTCACATTCCAGTTAACAAAGTCCCCTATGACCTGTTTGGAAAGTGCACAGGAGTGTCCAAAATTCAGCTTGTTTCGTCTACATGGATGAGGACCAGAGAAAGCATGCTAAGATTGTGGTCCCAGCATCCTGGGATGTCACACTGAGAGAGGGCACAAGGAGCACAAGCAGCAGGGGAGCAAAGGCAGTGCTGCCACACAGCATGAGGGACCAGGAGATCTCAGCAGGTTTGGTAAATCTCCCAACTTGCAGGAGCTTGCCTTGGGGGTGCATCCCTGGCAGAGTGGGAAAGCCTCCACCCAGCCCTGAAACACCTTTGATGTCTGCAACATGGGCTGCAGTGACAGCACAGTGGCTGGCATCATTTATTCCTGGGACTTGCCATTCATTGAGGGCCACAGATCATAGTTTCAGGCACTTCTGTGGGCAAATACTGGGGAGAATATCCACCAGTGGATTCCTCCCTGACCAGACTCGAGCACTGTGTAACACTGCCTGTGGCAAGCTAAAGAAAAGTGAGGTGACATGAAAATTTTATAGCTAAATAAGGCCCTGCTGCTGTGCAGCCCTGGACTGCTCACTGTGCTGCCTGTCCTGCAGCAGTGGCTGGGCCAGAGCTCCCTACCAACAGCCTGGCCAAGAGACAGCACAGTTTGTCAGATTTTTGCTATGAAAACCAGGAGGCAATGGGCATTTTCCACTCTATTTTGCCTTTGTAACATCCATGACAAAGAATAGGGAAAGCATGACAAGAAATGCATAATTGATTATGTACTCATTACAACACTGTGCATTTCCACGCAGGGAACTTAAAACCAGAGAGCGCCCCGGGCTCATGAGTAATCCAATAGTCAGATGTGCCGTGAGGGCTCGGAGCAGGTGTGGGATGGAAAGACAGCCCTTTCCTCTGCTGCAAGCACAAGTGCTCAGGCAGTCACAGACAGAGGTAGACAGCACAAGTTTTCCACAAAAATCAGCGGGGGAAAAAGTCGAGGTAAAGGATACTCGAGACCCCAGTCTGCTCTTGTGATAATATGAAGCATCAGAGATTGACATAATTAGGAGGAAAGAGCACTCTTGGGTGGGCAATTTTTGGTAAGGCACTTTAAAAAGTAATTAACAAAAAGATCGAGAATACTTTTTACAAGGGCCTGAAGTGACAGGACAAGGCGGAATGGCTTCCTGCTGATAGAATGTGGGATTAGATAGGATACTGGGAAGAAATTCTTCCCTGTGGGGGTGGGGAGGCCCTGGAACAGGGTGCCCAGAAAAGCTGTGGCTGTCCCATCCCTGGAAATGTCCAAGGCCAGGCTGGATGGGACTATGAGCAATCTGGTCTAGTGGAAGGTGTCCCTGCCCACGGCCAGGGGATTGGAACTAGGTGATCTTTAATGTCCCTTCCAATCCAAACCATTCTGGTATTCTGTGAAGAATTCCATAAAGGGAATGCTTGCAAAGACTATATGCAGAAGACATAAAGGACTGCTTCCTCCTCACACCAGAAGCATCCATCCATGTGGGTTTGATGTATCCTGCCCTAAGACTTGCTATCATTCTCTTCAGAAAGAATTTAGTTCCTTATTATTTATGGCCTGGAGCCTATCAAAATGTCTGTATTGATAAAGCCCACTATGCTGTCCTGTGAGTTTTTACACTTGCTGCATTTGTTGTAAAGATTGCCAATTTCACTGTAAAAGCACTACATGTTTCTTGCAGGTACATGGCCATAATTCACCCCTTCAAGCCCAGGCTCTCTGCTGGAAGCACCAGAGTCATCATTGGGATAATCTGGCTGGTGGCATTCGGGCTCGCCTTTCCGCAGTGCTTCTACGCCGAGATCATGATGGACAATGGAACCATGAAATGCATCGTGGTCTGGCCTGATGACGTTGGATCCAAGCACCAGCTGACGTAAGAGAAGTGATAAAACTCCCAATTCAGGCAAAAGTCAACCAGGAAAATAATTTCATCTCCAAACTGTTGGTTATGAGGAGTGCTGGGAGAGAGAGCAGGGGGATGTGGGGCTGGGGCAGCCCATCTAAGCTCAATTTAAGCCAGCTGTGGAAAAAGCTGCCAGGTGATCATGGGTCAGGGTAATCCTGAACCTGCCATCCTCCCCTGCTTTGAAAACTGGTTATATTATCTAGAACCCCTACATACAGGGCTCAGGGAATTGAAAAGAAACCAGGGCAAAAAGTCTCTAAAGAAGCAATAAATCCTGGTTTCAGAGATTCTGGATTTTCTTCCTCCATCAAGCAGGAGGAAACTGGGTATCTTTAATGCTGAAAAGTCACATATTAGTTAAAAATTATGCTGTTCTTTGTGGGGGTAAAAGGAAAATAAAACCCGAGAGCCGCATGTTTCAAACATCCTAAGGTTTTATAGACAGATTTATCTGGGTACACATCTGCGCTCCCGAAAGCTCCTAAGCCTCACAGCTATTTCCTCCTGCTTGAAAGCAAGATTGTTCAAACAGATGAAACAAGCCATGCCCCGCATTTAGGGGATCTGCTGTGATTACTCGTTATTCAAAGCACGCGATGCACGGAGCAGTTTGACAGCTTTATCAAGCAAAATATATTTATACAAAGTAGCAATGGAAGAACTGAGGAACAGCAACAAATCGATTAACAAAGTGGAAACAATTTTTCAAAACCAAAACCCGTTGTGAAGGCTTTTGCCCTGCTCCATGCACGTGGGACATTTTCCCACACTCAGTCTTCATCTCTGGCAGACAGCTGGATGCCTCCTCAACTTAGCTATTACCAAACTAACTGGTTTTCACACTAACATATGCCAGTTCCATGAGCTTTGTATAATTTTGGCCAAGCTGCAGCATATTCAGCCAGTGGTTGTCAGTTGTTCCCAGTTCAGCAAAGAGTAAAATCAGGCTCGAACCTCTCATGTTGGGTGATGCTCCTCCTGGGTGTCCTTGTTGGTACCCCTTGGCACAAGCTGGGGAACAGTGTGCGCCAGGCTCCTGTCAATTGAGGAGGAGGGAGAATAGATAAACACTAATATGTGAGTCACTGATGACTATTTCATTCAGATGAAAGGTGTGAGGTTTATTTCTCCCACATCCATGGCATGGAAAGGACTCAAATGAGTTCCCCAGCATGCTGACAAAATCCCTGTGGGCTGGAAAGGCTGGTCCTGAACATGGCAAATAGCAGGGCAGATTCTTTCTGGGATGTCCAGCTGAAGAGCAGCAGCTCCTGACCAGAATACATCACTCACTAGCTCTCTCTCTCTGAACAGCCTCAGATCCACAGGTTTTCATATCTTTCTAAGAAAGGAAGTTGGAAACATCGCTCCCCAGAAATCATACTGAGTGACAGGTTTGTTGGGACAGATGCCTGCAATACAGACCATGGAGAAAAATCCATGTGCAGCCATTCATATACTAGTCCAAATAACAAGGAAAAGAAGTATTAAGAAACTCAAAGAAAAACAAAAAAAAATTGAGAACTGGGTTCCTATGTTGACTGTGGGTCCTCTGAATCCTTTGCAGTTGACTAAAACCAACTTTCAAAATTTCTAGACTTCAGAACAAAGGAAGATCTTTTTCTGCAGGAAAAATGTGTTTAATTATGACAGAAACAAGTAAAAAAAAAATTTAAAAACCCAAAGAATGCACTACTGACTGCCAGTGCCTGAAAAATATTTGATATAAAGGATATAGAAGTTTAACCAGAGTAAAGAACCTTAACCACACAAGATTGTTTTTTTTTTTTTCTGGTAACAGGTTAACTTTGCAGCAAAGTAGTAAAGCTACAAGACTAAAAGTTTCTTTTTACATGTGCCCAAGCTTAGGCTCCCATCCTCCCTTCCTCCTCCCAGGATGGGAACCCTAAAAGGGCTTTGCTGCACTCCACACACAGTATTAGACCTTCAGAAGAGGCACCACTCTGCAGACAATAAGAAAAAGTGGAAGACGGGCAGGGACAAACTCACCACATTTCACAAATACAGTATTTTTCCTTATGCAGCCACCAGTCTGGTATTTGCAGCCACCCCGAGGAGCAGATACCCCTGTGGACCCAAACACTCATTCCAACAGTGCTCTGCAAAGCAGCTGACCCCCCTCACTAATGTCAGGAGTAACCCCAGAGCCTTGTCAGACTGAGAAAGACCACTTGCACCCACCCAGCCTTTTGGGGTCACTGCCAGCAGTGTATGCCACAGCCCTCCCGCCTAATCCTGCTTTTCACACTGTTTATGTTAATTTGACAGTTGCTGTAATGGAGTGAGCAGGTTGCTCCCTTCCCATAAATGGTGGTTGCTTAAACTAATCAGCCCCCAGCATGAGGGAACCGGCAGAAGTTTGTGGGGTGACATGGAAAACTGGAAAGGGCTGAGGTAAAATACAGCTGAAGGGGATGCCAGTGCTTTCAACTGGAGCAGTAACTGCGTAGCCTGTTGGTGATACATTAACCATGTGTGCTCACACAAATAAAAACAGCCAGCTACACAAATACAGGCAACATCCCTTCCTCACTGTCTGCAACTTTGTGCACCCTGTTAGCAGCCAGATACCTTCTGCAGTCCCTGATCCAGCTTTTTTTCACTCTTGCCACTACCACATTCATCAAGTTACTCTGTAGTTTTTGGACTATTCCTTTTCCATACCTGTGATTTAAGGGCTTGTACTTTTACAGCTGTCTCTCTCTCCCGACTGCAGTGGGATAGCAAAGCTCAGTGCAGGTGGCCATGGACTGCAACCCTCTGCTAAAAGATAGGTGATGTTACCCTGTCTTGAAAGAGCAGTGAATCCAGCCCAAGGACTCCTCATCACACCACAAGAGAGAGATGAGCTTTTGCTGCTTACAGAAGTCCCTGTAGCAATAATTATAGGCAAAATTTCTTCTTTGTGGTTTTGTTACTAGAAGCCAGCATATATATCCAAAAGACAATTCCTGAAAGAGCCCTCCAAGAGCCATACTGACTGTGAAAATCTGCTTGTTCTTCTCTTTCAGGTATCACATTGCCGTGATTGTCTTGATTTATTTACTGCCTTTAATGGTGATGTTTGTTGCATACAGCATTATAGGAATTACTCTGTGGAGCAGCACGGCTCCAGGCAACCACCTGAACAGAGTCTGCTATGAACACCAAATTAATGCCAAAAAAAAGGTCAGAAGTGAAGCTTAAATATAATTAACCCCAGCACACTAGCCCTGCTAGTTCCAGTTCCAAAATGGAGTTTGTGTTTGATATGAAATCTTGTGGGATTGGGCATGAAAGGTTAACAAAATATTTTGGGTCCAGGGTAAAGGGCATCACCCTGCAAGTTTGAAAAAAATGGTCATTGCATGCACCAGCCAGCCTTCAAGGAAGAAAGACTCACAGCAACAAGCTGGCTGCCAGCAGCCCTTAGAGAGTAAAGTCTGGTGTCCAGTGAATCCACAGGTTGCAGGATAAACCAGGGTAAAACTCTGGACAGGGTGGAGCAGTCTCAGTATAACAGCTGATATCTCATTTCCCTGCACATCTCTCTGATGTAGCTACAAGCAGTTCCTCTACAGAGTCCACTCAGTGCACCAGGAAACATTTGCTTTAACCCCTCCCTGTTCCCATCACCAGGGCACTCCCTCCCTGTTCCCAGTTTTCATTACCAGGGCTGGTTTCTTTGCCACAACAGTCCGGGTCTACATTCTATACACTGCACTTTGGGAGAGCAAACCAGACTCAAAGTGAAACCAGCACTTCCCATTGCCCCAGCAAGCCCAGTCACCCAGAGCCCAGCAATAACCCCTTGCTTTTGTTTTCCTAGTTTGTGAAGACGATGGTGGTAGTGGTGATCATTTTTGCTGTCTGCTGGCTGCCCTATCACATATACTTCATCCTGGGGAGCTTCAAGGCAGACATCTACCAGCAGAAGTACATTCAGCAAGTGTATCTTGCAGTCTTCCTCCTTGCCATGAGCTCGACAATGTACAACCCCATCATATACTGCTGCCTGAACCAGAGGTGAGTAGTGTGCACACATATGCACAGAGAAAACTAAAATCTCAGCCTGAAAAAATGTGAATCTCTGGAGGTGAGAACAGCTGTGAATTTCAACTACAGTTCATAGGCCGAGTAGACAATTTATCCTCTGCTAATAACATGAGGTGGGATACCCTCTGAGTGAGGTTTTGACTCAGCCCTTAAGATTTTCTGTCTCCAAAAAAAAGCACAGACAGTAGGCATAGGATCAGCACAGCCACATTTTCACCCATTTCCACATGCAGACCATCCTACTTGCAAGGGAGGAATCTTTAATCCCTGCAATGCATCTGCTGAGCTAATGCTGGGCTGGCTCAGCCACCTGCTCCTCCCAGGTCGCCCCACCAGCACAGCCGTGAGCCCCCCATGCAGCCCTGGGCTCACCCCCATGGGAAGCAGGAGCAGCCCACGGGTGACCTATGAAGGTCCCATCGGGCCGTGTCACCATGAGGGAGCAGCTAGGGGAGCACAACCCCAGCGTGCCAAGAGATGTCCCTCTTGCTCTGCGCTGAGAGGGCTGCAGGATGCAGAGCGCAGGGAGCTGCTCTGGCTGCCCCGCGGATCTCCGTGCCAAATCCTGCATCCATAACTCCCATCTCTCTTCAGCCTCGCTGCATGCAGTGAGCTCCAAAGGTAATAAATGCTTATCAGCACATTTCCTGCGCAGTTTCACTGGGATTGCACCAGCCAAGTTTAACTCCAGAGCGGTGCTGCAAGGCTCACTCCTTTGAGCGCTTCAAACAGCATCCTTGCCTGTGAGCTTGCAAAAGAAGACAGTTTTGCAGCCTATTCACCCAAACTGCATTTAACAAGAAACACACAAACGTGTCTTCCCCCTCCTCTCTCAGAAAGCAGACAGCTTCCTCATTTAATTATTCATGGTTTTTTAAAAAGCTCCCAGTGGGTAAACACATGTATTTTCCTCAGATGCTCTGTATCTCACAAATGCTGTTACCAGCACGGTCAGCACCATCTACTGAGCACATCAAAGATCCTGCCATTTCACTGATCTTTTATGTTTACTTAAAATACATGGAAATCTGATCATAAACTCCCATTGCACCTCCCTCCACTGTTTTATGCATTTAGCTTTTCACTTCATTCCTTTGATTTCAGTAGAAATATTTATTTCCATAGTCATTCATAGGTAGAACCAAATAATGAGTTTGTTCATTCTCTGTGCAATTAGAAAGATCATTTCACCATTTAATTTCTTTTCTCACTTCTACAGGTTTCGGTCTGGCTTCAAGCTAGCCTTCCGGTGGTGTCCGTGCATAAAAGCAACAGAAAAAGACAAACTTAAACTTATGTCCCCATCTCTCTATCAGACAACTCACAGGAAGTCAAGAACAACAAGTTTCAACACAGAAACTCAGCTGAATGAGAAAGAGAAGACATCATTCACCCTCACCCGATTAACACTTTGATTTCCTGCTCCTGGTTCTGGCTCTATCCCCAAACACCATGCCAAGGCAGCAAATCTGCAGAAGCCTGAGCCTCTTTTTCTCTGGAGCAACTGTTTCCTACAGGACCTCTTTAGATGCCATCAGCATGAAAGGCAGTGTGTTGATAATACTTACATCCATGTAGGTCCAAATATCACCCAGCTATAAACTCATAAGTTTAGCCCTCCCTTACATCAACAGCTGCAATACAGAAAAGACATCATGCCCAGGAGGCCAAAAAATCAGTGGAGCAGATCTGAGGCAGGACCAATCAGTAGAATATAAATTATTCTCTTCTACATTGGGATCTCCTGATTTCTGTTCCACCAAGACACTTAAATTCAGAAAAGAGGCGATGAAGTAGAAAGGCTGGGGCTCACATGGCCCAGCTGGGATGGACCCCCGGGGCTGTGTGGGCAGCTAAGTCCCATGGCTCAGCAGCCCCAAGGCAGATAACATTGTGGACCAAAGCCTGTTTACAACAAAGGCAAATACTAACACATCCAGACTGAAAAACACAGCTTGCCCTCAAAATTTCCTGAATTCTGGGATTTTCATGCCTGCAATTTCACCAGCAGAGAGAAACAATTCCTTAAGACGTTGTCATTACATGAATTTCTACAACCTTGCCCCAAAATATGTTGTTGTCCTATTAAACTGTGCTCAAGTGACTCCTCCTTCACATTAATTGTGGTGCCTAATTTGGAGAGCAAGGCTCTCAGAAGAGTCAGTAGCCAGGGATACCCACTGGCTTGGTCAGGGCTCACGGATCCAATCAGAATCCACCTCCTTTACCTCCTTTTAGTACTAACAGCAGTGACCCATTGCTGTCTTTTTCCAGATAGTCCCTTCATCTTCCCAGACGTACCCCATATTTACCCTCACTGCTCTTCCTAGATACGAAAATAAAAGGCTGAAATCTGTCATCTTCCCAGCCTGAGGCATTATGTGCAGGCATGAAAAACAGGAGAAGCTGAAATATAAACATTATATGAGAGTAATACAGCATTTGATAGTGGTGTGATAAGTTAGCACCTCACAATCACCTTCACCTCTCATGACAGGGTTGTAAACAGTATCACAGAGCCATTAAAAAGCTCCTGTAATGTTGACAAGATCCAGTTATTTGAAATATTCTCCTTTGCTCTGTGAAAACCAAACTACAAAGTGCTGCCAGGCTTAAATTCTGCAGTAAATCCAGAGAAAAGGTTCATGGCTTGAACCAAAACAGTACTCAGGGATGTGATTTTCCCAAGCCTGTTCCAATACAGGAACCAGATGCATGTTCCTTCTCCACTTCTCCACCTCCCTGGCTCTGTGGAGACAATTATGTTATGCAACAAACTTGTCCCACTAATGGACAAGAGAGCACAGGCCCCTCTGAAAAGGTTCATCATTTTAAATCATTCCAGCAGGTAGTTCCTAGTCCAGATGTTACCCAGCCAGCCTTCTCCCCTGGCCAGCCTGCTCTTCCCACAGCTGCACTGCTGGTGTGTGAGCAGGGCAGAGGGAGAGCAGCAAGAGGCATTTACAGACAGCCACCACCAAGCCATTCTGCCAAAGGGATTGAGAACCGTTTGGGAGGGATATTCTGCCAGGCACACATTGCTGGGACCAGGCTAGGCATGGCAAAGACTCCTGCTCTGAGGAACTGAAGGACCTTCTCACAGAGTTCAGTATTTGATACACATGAGCTGTACCTCCCCCTGCCCAGCCGGTGTGATTCTAAGGCCTTTAAACTCTGCAGCTTTCTAATGCAGAGCTTTTTAGACCAAACAGGCCTATCTTGAGCATCCCACCTTCCCCTCCCTCTTCCATCACACCTGAACAGCCACCCAGAGCCTATTCCAGATGCCCTGGTGTCACACATGTGCTGCCAGTGCATCCCCTGTGCAGTCCCTGACTGGCACTGATGTTCTCTGACAGCTCAAGGCATCTCTTTCTCTTGTTTGGAGCAGAAAGCAGAGGATGATTTCTTCATGTTGCAAAAGGAATTCTGTGTCCTGGAGGACTCACAGTGCAGATCCTGAGGTTTCATCCCATAGAAACAGCAATAGCTAAGGAAGCAGAGATACTCTGAGCCCTTGCTATGTGGAAGAAAAGGCAGCTCAAGGCAGGCTACCTTATTCCTGTGATACATGAGGCAACAGGAACACCATGCTCCATAGTAAGTACATGCAATTCTTCATATAAATATAGACAGGACTAAATACCATGCAGCAATAAAGACATCCAGGTCAGCAATAAATCCCTCCTCTGCATGCTTACTCGTGCTCTATGCAGCAAAGCAGTCCCTGCAGTCAGCAAAGAAAAACACTTGAAGAATCTCATTTTTATGGCAATGAAATGAACAAAAAGCACAGAACGGGGTTCAGAAGTTCAGAAACACTTTATTTTGCCTTCTGCTATTTTCTTAAGAAAACAAAACAAAACAAGGTCTGCTTATTTTAAAACCCATTCAAAAGGCTTCTGAGAGAACCCCAGAGGAGTAAGGAGCAGATGACATTACAACAGTGGTATGCAAATAGTCTTTTCCCCAGGAAATATAAGATTTTTGTGTTCATATTGCAGTAATTACAGCTTAACAGTTAAGAGGACTGTGATTTTATTCACCAAGCCTAAAAGCTTAAAGAAAGACATCTCAGTCATTGCTTGGATAACATTGGAGACATTTCTTCAGACAGTTATAGCTTGTGATTCACTTGGAACAGTTTCCTAGGGGTAAGAAGTAGTCTGGAAATGAAAATCCCACCAGGTCTCCCTTTGGAAAAGAACTGCCATGTCTTATCAAGTACATCAACTATGGTCCACGGTAGGAAAAGTTAGAAACACAAACTCACTCCCTATTTGTTATGAGCTGGATCCAATAAACAAAACGACCTATGCCAGCATCTCCAAAATTCACAGTCACCCTGAGACCAAGTTTAACTTCCACTTCTTGTTCACCCTCTATCCTGCACTGAGCCTGGCCCTCAGATGCCGAAGAGCTCCAAACCCAGGTCCCCAGGCACGGCTCACACCACCCCTACAGCACTGCCGACGGCAGGCACAAGATTTGCAAACCTTCAAGCAATTCAAATGCAACGTGTCCCCTGTGCCCAAAAGTTTCTCACCTTCTTCTGTCTCCTGTTTGGGGTCATAGCTGCACATCAAGGCTGTCAGAGATTATTCAAGCTGTAACATAAAATGGGTTATTGGAGAAGCACAGCTTCAGTGTATGAAAAAGGGGCTTTCATCTACAACTCCAACACAGGCTGTGCCAACCAGTGGTATATGAGCACCTGACACCAGGACTCTGCAGACATCAACCCTATGCACACAGGGAGCTCACAGACACGTTGTATCCATCACAAGCCTAATGTAACCACACCACCCTTGGTGCAGCGCCCCGAGGTTTTCCTGCACTGCAGATCCCCCTGCACAAGACAGGGCAGGAGGTGCACCCAGACAAGCTACACAGCCCCTAAGATTTGGGCACTGTCAGCGCTGTGCCTCTGCTGAACTACATTAGGAAACACGAGGCATGGGGACCTGTGTGAATCTGACCCCGAATGCCCGGGAATAAAAACACACACACAAAACACAGGCACCACTGGGATTAGGTTGCAGCTCTCCCTACACAATAGCTCTTCCCAAAGCACTAAGCCACCAGCCAACAGCACCTCTTCCAGAAAGAACCACTAAACACCAGTTAACGCACATCAAAAAAGTTTAATATTTTCACAAGTATCACGTAACACTAGTACCGGAGCTACTAGTGTGCAAAGTAAAAAGACCCTCTACCTTTGCAAAACCAGTTAGGCATGCAATTTTTCAGGTAGACACACACTTAAAGCTGCAATGACTGTTTGTGACTCACAGGTTACTTTACAACATTCACTCACAGTGCACCATAATGCATATTGAAATGTTATCGATAGGTAGGGCAATCCAAATCTTAGGGGAGTGGAACGAGAACAAAGAAGAGTAGCCTGCAAATTTCCATCTACTTTCTGCAGGAAAAGGCAGCAGGGAAAACCATGCGGACATCTCAAATTCATTTTTGGTAGAAGAGTGGGAATTAAGGACTATTGTGTGGTCTCCCTCTTTGCAGAAAGTGGTGTCACTTGCAAATGTTACTCGACATGTACCTTCCTAACTGCTTCTCAATTTAAGTGATACAACTGGTATGCAGATATAATAATGGCATCGACTGGACAGAGGACAGGGTACACCATGTGTAAATGATCCTTGCTGTTGCTTTCATCCTTGGAATAAGCTGCATCCAATTTTGGCTTTGTGGGCTTTTTATGCACCCGGGTCCTCAAAGGCAAGATCAAAACGCAACCCTCCTCTTCCTTTCTGCGCACTAACTCTAGCTGAGTGTTTGTGTTCTGAGTGACTGCTGGACAGTATTAAAGATTAAAGCTCTGTGTGGAAGCAAATACCCATTTAAGGCGAGAGACGGGAGTAGGCGCATCTGAGGGACGCAGTCAAGCTCCAGGTTCGATGGAAGGGCAGCTGCAGTGCCCTGACCCAGACTAACAAGAAGAGAGAGGAAATACTTTTTGTAAGAACCTAAAGAGAAGAATACAGCACAGCCGTGTAGGGACCATAGATCTACCGATTTCACAGGTCTGGAGATTTGGATTACCCCAGTCACCAACCACTTGGCTTTACTCTTTAGGGATTTCTCGCCGAAACGTGACAGATTTCGCCCAGTAATACAACACTACTCACATAAGCAATGGGGAATACCAGTGGAACCAGATCTGTGGGACAAGGGCATTTACTTTCACCATGACAAAAGAGGCAAGAAGGAAGCGAGTAAGTCGCGGTGTCAAGTCCCACTATAGAGTTACGTGCGTGCACAGTGCTGACACACCATAATGTGTTCACAACCGCTTTAGACGAAACAACAGCAGGTAGATATGCAGGAGGGAACTGTTGCTTCCCCTTCACTTAAAAGCATCAACACCCAGGTCTGGTGGTCAGCGTGCTGGCAGTGCGCTTAACAGGGATGCTGCAAAGAGCACGTTTGGTACGATGCAACGGTAGCTCTCAATGCACATCACTTGGGGGCAATTTCGTCTCAGACAACAACTGATTTTTGACAACTGCAGAAATTATAGACTGTTTTTTCCATGACCTACAGATGGGGAAGGTACCAACAAGGTGAGTAAGAAACATGCAGATTGGGGTCCAGAAACAGGAGATATTATTAACAGCACACATTCTATCTTGTATCCTATTTTTTTATGTCATTAGTTGTAATTTTCTTTTCCCCTGATAAAGCAGTGAGTTCTGGGTTTTTACCAGTTCTGACTATGCAGTCGCTGCTTTATGAGAAACACAAGACAGAATTGGGGCCAGGATTGTGGAATTCAGTTCTGCTCAGCCTCACGAAGCCTGCATCCCACCGCTGTGATGAGCGCTGCCCCTTTCCCGCTGCCGTCCTCCGACAGCAGGAAGGTCACGTCGCAGTTGGGTGCCAGGTCTTTGACTGTTTGGTGCATGATCCTCGAAAAGCTGTGAAAGGAAACAAGGGCAGTGGGTGAGGAAGGTCCTGCAGCACCTGTGGAGTGGAGCACTGCCACGGGCATTTGCACTGCATCCCCTTTCACTAGGGTAAGAACTAAAATACTGGAAACTAGGGTGGATTTGAAGCCTGGGAGCAGTAGGAGCTAAAGGAAAAAAGCACTTGCATCCCAGCCCTGCCTGCGTGAGGTTAACTGGGATCACTGATATCACAGGAAACGGAAAAGAACAGACCACATTAGCCACCTTCTTCCCACCCATCTGCCTCCATGCACACCAGAGGTGGGCACTAGTTCTCTTCTCCTGCCCCCAGCTCTTTTAGACTCCTGCCCTCACATGCATTGCTCTGCAGCAGCTCTTCTCCGCTGGACACTGAACAGAAACATCCTCTAAAGAGGTACCGGGCATTTCAGCACTGCTCTGTCATTGCCTGTCCAGAGCCAAGAGATCCTTCCCTTGCTATACAGCTTCCAATTCACTCAGCAAGCTGTGTCCCCTTCAGTTTGTCACCACCCCAAGAATCTTTCACAAGTCATTCTTGATACTCTCATTGCCCTTCAGAAAGCTCTAAGCCCCCTGATTAAGACCTTTTTTTTTCCTGGCTCTTATCCCAGCAAGTGAGAGAGTCCAGTTTGGTGCGTCAAGAGGAAGGACGTACACGCAACACGCTACAGGCAAACGAATGCTGAGAAGGCAAATACTCACTGTGGGTGTAGTTTGTACAGGGTGCCATCCACACCAACCGTTATCTCCAGGTGCTCTAACCCTCTGTTCTCCCTGATTTTATCTACGATGGCAGCCATTCCAGCACCACACAGCTGAGCTGCTCGCCTTGACACTGCTCCGCAGACTGTCTTGACAATGATACTGTCATCACAGGTGCTGTTGAGCCCCAGCTGCTGGAGGATGGTTCGCACCTGCAGCAAGGCTAACCTGTCACTGTAGGAGGAAAACACGGTGTTACAGGTTTCCCTCAGTGAAGCCATAAACCCCACTGCACTGATGGCATGCATGGATCCATGCACCCACAGCAGGCAGCAGCCTCTACTGACAGCACAAGTGACCTCAGAGAATACAAATTCAGTCACCCTGCACTGTGCTGCAAGCAGCAACAGAGGCTCCAAGTCCAGCTCCACACTGTCTCCCCTTCTCTTTTTAATTACAACCTTGGGGGGTTTTTCCCCCGTGAAGCCTCAGAGATTGCTTTAAAATACAGAGTCCAAGCAATAAAAGCACAAAAACACCCAGTAAGCAGTGCTCACTCAGCTAGTGTTCATTCAATTCCACAATCGCAGCTAAACACACACAAGGGGCCCAGGAAAATGGCTTGATTTCCAAACAAGGAAATAAAATGATAGAGTGAGGGAATCCTTGACAGCCCTTCCCAGGGTTTAGAAGTGAGCATTGCTAGAAATTCAGTTGATGTTGTAAAGAATCCTCCTGCACACACAGACTGAAACAAAAATTATCTCTAGAGAAGCAAGCAATGCTCTCCAGCTGTCCCTCCCCTCCAGCAGTGTCACCAGACGAACACTACCACACTATTTCACTCCAAGCAGCCTCCCCTGCGGTGCTCTTACCTCTCAATCTGAGAAAGGAACTTGGTTTCAAAGATATGTCTGGTCTTCAGTGTCTCTGAAATCTGGCCTCGGAACAGGAAACCCCGTTTGGTGAAGTCGATCAAAATGTTGCGGACTATTTCCCCCAGGTACATCCCACTGATCATTTTCTCATACCTGCAAGGAAAGACAGCAGTCCAGCTCAGAGGGAACCTGCCCATGTTTGCAAAGGCAGCATCACAGATGTGCTATCAGCCAGGTGTCCTACCCACAGAGGGCTGCAGGTAGCAGCGCTGAGCATTGCTCCTGAGACACTCCTTATCCTGTGCTAGAAAGGTCTGCCAGTGGAAGATATTTCTTCTCTCTAGCTTGATGCAAGACAGCAAGTGGGAAACTTGGGTCCTGTGTGCAGAGTTGGGGGCTGAGAGGGCTTCAAGACAGCTTGGTTCCTCCCTGTGGTTTTGGGACTACTGGTTTCCTACTGGAAACCAGGTGCTCAAATTAAATGAAGAGCATAAACCAACCCTGGACCACCAGCTTGCCAACTTGCAGGTCAGTGGTCCTGTGAACAGGCTGGGCATGCCTTTTTCCATCCTTTATCTTGCACAGGGCTGCTTTTGCAGCACGGGACTCCCTTAAAAACACTGCATTTGCAGTGACTGTACCTTATGGCTTCCCTGGAATTTTGCTGCATGGAGCCACTGAGCTTCTTCTGTTTCAAGATCTCAGTTGTGTTTTGCACTCCCTCCCTTCCAGCATCACTCTGGTTTGAATGGAGCATTTTGGGGTCTGTGACTTGTGTCCTTACCAACAAGAACTGAACAGTTCGATTTCTTGAGAAGGACATTCAGTGCTGAATCCTTTATTTCACCTCCTGAAGCTCTACAGCAGGGTTTGTGCCCTGGGTTGAGCAGAGCCCAGCGCACCATCCTGCTGGAAGCAGGCCATGCAGTCCATTTAATACCGTGAACTCTCTCAGGCTTGTACCCAGCAAGTGTCCTCCCTCTTGAGTACCTAACTATCTCTGGAACAAATTATTCCCCCTGGCAGTCTTCACTACTGCCTTTGGCTGCTTACTCCATGCCAACCCTGCTGCTGCATCAGGTTTGCTCCACGTCTGCCTCTCTGGGTCTGTTTGAGCCTCAGCTTCTATAGAGCTTCCCGTGGGACTTGCCAACTTGTCTGTATTCCTCAGGTTTTTGTGGACAGATTTACTCTAGTCACAAAATCTTTTTAAAGGCTCCTGGCATCAAAGCACTGCTGCAAAGAAATGGTGAAAAACTCTAGTCCTAGCAAGCAACAATCTCAGCCCAGTTTTATCAGTGCTGGGTACACACCTCCCTGTCAGCCTTTTCTTGAAGGGGACAGGGAAGCACTTGCCCAAACGCTGAGCCCAAAAAAGGGGACCAAACTCCAGGAGCAAGAAAGGCAGGTCCTCTAACATGACCTAGTCCATCCAGAAAATTGTCTGAAACAAGAGCTGGCAGCAACTTCTAGAGAGCTTCTGACTGCTTTACAGTGAGCAGTTCCAAGCTTTAACCAGCTGGTGTATGTTCAGGATTTCTACAGGCACAGTCCTCTAAAAAGAGCATTCAGCTAAAAGAGATTAACCTGAGACCCTGAGCAAAAGAATGACCAGCCATCTTATCCCCCCTCAGTACAGCACAGGATGAGAAAAAGGGTCTCTTCATAATTTCAAGACTTTTGAAGCCCTCACCAAAAGCCCTGCTGTGGAGTCCCATGGCAGCAAATAAGTCACAAAAAAGCAGTGACCAGGAAAACCACAGAAAGAGGAGATCCCACAGGATAGCAGGACTGCAGTAATTTTCTACTCTTAACCTCTCCTTTCTCAACTGGGAGAAATCCAGTTCTCTCTTAAAAGCACTTAAGGCAGCCTGGCTTATATGCATAGCACACCATTTATCCTGCAGTACCTTTGCTTTCCAGCATTCAGTGAGAAGTCATCAACTGCTTTGTCATATATTGTCCTGATGTCGTCCAGGCACCCGTTATCCCCGAACGCTCCCCACTCCGTGTTCACACACATCCGCCCTTGCTCACCATCCACCATCTCTATGTTTCTCATCTCTTCCATGTAACAAGCATTGCTGCCCGTTCCTGAAAGAAACACACACTGAAATTATTCTTTGGTTGCAACAAAACAACACTAGAGCCAGCACCACAGCCCTGATAAACCTTCTGAGAGATCTCAAATGTGTTTTTTTTCTGAAAGAAGTAGCTGAATCATCATTTGAAACATCAGAAAAAAACCCAAACCCCCACTCTTCAATAATCCTAAACTGAAGGAGAACATTACTGCTGTGGTGCATTGCTCAGGGTGGCTCAGAGAGGAAGCTCACCCAGGCCAGCTGGCTGAGGGTCCCACACAAAACATCACATGCTTCTGACCCCAAAACTGCAAGAAGCAGACAGCTGGGTTTTGCAGCTCGGAACCACCTTCCACAAAGCCCATGGACCCACAGAATTCAGGGGAAAATGTGCTGAACTGAAAACCTCAGCAAGTTCTGAGGCAGCAGAGGTTTTACCAGCTGATTGCTTGGGGGGTTTTTCTGATTTTAACTGCTTATTTTCTCTGGCAGAAAGGTTACTCCCATGTTGAGATGAGGCAATATCTGATACTTCTTACAGGGGATCCTAAGGAATGTGGCTAAATGCTCCATGTACACAGAGGTCTTGTGGAGCAAAGCTTTATTAGCAAAGAGAGGCAGCTTTAGCTGCTAATCAGGGCAAAAGTTCTCTTGGAGTTACTTGAACTCATTTAATCCTGCATCCCATATTCTGTACCAGTTGCTACAGCAAGTCTGTTTTCTTCTGCCATTTTTTAGGGAATTATATCAATACAGTCTGAGCTAAAATAGATCCTCCCACAGTACGCCCCTGCTGCAGGAGAGCTGAGCCACAGCGCAGGGTTTGGCGGGGGGAATGTCTGGGTTTGCAGACTGAGAGCCAGGTTTGCAGGAACAAACCTGATCAAATCCAATTGCGGATTGCCACCAGCATCCAACCTCCCTCAGGTGCCATCAGCCAGGCAATCCAGGCAGGGCAGAGGGAGCTGTCAGGGCCCCGGAGCTTTCATTCCCATTATCCTAGATGTACCCAGGCCACCTCTGACCCCCTGCTCTGCACACAGACATGCTGGCTGCACAGCATATCTGGCAGGGCTGCAGCAGACGGTCCCCAGGGGATGTTCTCAGCACCCCAAGGACACGTTGTCCTTCCTGTAGGGAACTCTGATTCCTGAAAATGCCACCGATGGAGCTGCGCAGACACGGCTTCCTACCCACACTGCACTGTGCTGACTCATCCTGGACATTTTCCAACTGTCTGGAGGAGAAATTGGTGGCGTTTTATTTTCCTATAAGCCACCTCACAACTGAAAGCATTCTTAAAGCTTGCAGGTTCCTTGTCCCCTTCTCTCCCATGGAAAACTCATTTCTCTGGAGAGCTCTGGGAATTCACACTGCCCCGTGACTCAGGCTCCCCAAGCGTGGCATTTGCAAGGGCATCGGCAGTCGCCTGTGGAATTACTTCAGCTGTCTCACTGCCGGGAAGGGAGCTCTGCGTCACTGCACTCAGTCTATCAGAGCTCTCCACCACATGCCATTTGGGAATTGCGGCTGCACTTTGCACGTTTACTCTGAGACACCACATGCTTGAGGGAAGCTGTGGACCACCAGAACACCCCAGCAGGGAAACTCTTACAGGCTAAACTAACAGCAGCTCCAGGAGCCCACATCTGCTCTCCTCCCAAGCAGCACCATGACTTTACCAAATAAAACAGGCAGAATTTATTGAGCATCACAGCCTCTGCTTATCTCAACTGATTGTGGACAGAACCAAGTTGGCTGTTGAATTCTGCTCTCTTTTCCTCCTGGATATCCTAGGTTTATTTTCAGTTAGCCACAGGGATGCCTCCATGAGAATAGAGACAGATGTGTGGATGTGCTGTTTAATAAAATGCAGCTCTAACACATACCCACAATGAGTCCAATCTCACAGTTTGGATCTTCATAAGCACAAGTCATCATTGTGCCCACTGTATCATTCACCACAGCCACCACATCCAAGTCAAATTCCTTTGGGAAAGAGAAAATAGTAGTGAGAACTCTGGGCTAGGGGCAGTCCGTCACACCAAAGGGGACACGAAAGGAGCACACCAAAGGGGAGGCTGCCAAAACACCCTGGAAACAAACAACTGAAATTACCAGCCTAATTTCACACATGCAAAAATAGGAACCTTGTCTACCAGCAGGCAGCTAAGGTACATGCTCTACCTATGACAGACTGTCTTCAGAATGAAGTATATTCCTGGCTGTTCTCCTTGGCTTAGGTGTGTTTAAGCACACATCTTTTACACAGGCACATGGTATAAACATTCAATATCACAACAATTATGTAGCAATTCCAGTAACAAAGGTTTTAAGACTTCCTTTTCACTGGCTGGTAAAAACTGTGCAAAAGTAACATCCTCCTCAAGCTATTTTTCTTCCCTTCCTAGAAAGTTTTGGCTAGACTGGTTGAGGCTTTTTCAAGGTCAAGAAGAGGAGGAGAAAATTGTCCTTTAGGGTGCACTGAGGCGCATTCCTACAATCACCATTTTGAAAACTCCTGCTTTCTCCATGTGTGTCACAATTGCCACAGAGTTTGAAAGAAGCCTTGAAAGTTCAAGCAAATGTGAAAAGCTAGAAGCCTCTGGGGGAAAAAACAACCATCTGTGCAAGACAGGAGACAGCCCATGTCTACAAGGCACACAAATCCTTTGAGAGGGAGCCAGCTTGACCCACAAGGTCTGTCCATTCTGGAGAGGAGCAGAATGAGGAAAAAAAAAAAGAAAAGAAAAATCACCTCTCTTCTTTTAATTCCTTCTCTAAGCAAATATACCACATCTTCTCCCTCACAGTCTGTAGCTTTGAAGCCTTTTGTCCAATTGAGAAGGATACCCTAAAAAGCAAGAAAATAGGTTATCAAGTTGCTAGGACTCAGATGTTATTCTGTACACTTAACATTTCAAATGCTTTAGTGCGATGTTTTACGGAAGAGTCCCTGTGAAAAGGAATATCTCTTTAGTATGTGGAATTGTCATCTAAAACAACTAATTGTGATCGGGCTCTAAATTTCCAGAGCAATGCAACAAACTAAAAGAAATAAAAAAAGTGTGACAGGAACTCAAAAACCCAAAAGTGTTACAGAAATTATGCCTTTCATTAAAAAAATCCCAGCTAATAGGAAACTATTAACAGCTGCAGAGGTTGGGCTGGTGTAAATATGTGACAGTGAAGTTAAACATGTAAGTGAAAAGAACACAAGTCTATTTGTCAGGGATGTGCTTCAGGCCACACTGTCACCCTTAGGGTGACACAGCCCACAGATTCTGGTGCAACCACTCCATCCAGTGAGACAAGATCAGCTGGGAATAGGCGCTGGCAGCAGGGTTGGACTTTTGCTTACTGCTTGCAAAACCAGGGAAGTGTCACACACCAGCAGGTTTATACAGTTGGAAAAAACACAATGTCTTAAAAAAGGGATATGACCACCATGGAAAATTTAAATGCTCTTATCTGTCACAGTCACGGGCTGAGCAGCATTTGCATTACTACCCTTAAAGGAACTATTTATAGGAGCAGCTGCACTGGTCAGGGTCAGAGCATGAACCTTCCCCTTGTATGACCTTCCTGTAAGTGTCACGTGGATGACATGAAGGCAGAGAAATCAGGCCTGGCATAAGCACAAAAGCAGATTCAAAAGGTACTAAGGAACTTACAGCATCCAGACTGGTCTGCTTGCAAGGGAAGGAAAAGGTGAAGCCAAGAGGAAGACGTGCGCCTTTTATCCCCATATAATCCAGGAAGTCAGAAATGCAGGTAACGATGTGATCAAACAGCTTTAAAGAGAAAAGTCATAATATTTGAAGTTGTACATGTTATGTGCTCTTAAGGAGCTATTTAAAAAGCAGCAGTGCAGCCAAAGAGAAACACAAATACCTCTTCTCCTGTTCCCTGCATCACCTCTATGGGAATGGCATAGATCTTGTTGTGCATCTCAACTGTTCTCCTTTTACCGCTGCGGATTTTCACCAGCAAAACTCTGAAGTTTGTCCCTCCAAGGTCAAGTGCCAGAAAGTCTCCATTCTCTGTAAAAAAATATGTGTGTATATTTGAAGAACCACAAGTAAAATCTGAATAAATGCTTCTCTCAAAGTATTTTGATAGAAAATCTCCTAAAAACTCAGTTGGGAAGATCTTCATCAAAAGAGGACTTTAGATGCGGCTCTGATTATTCCAGCTTTCTTTTTTTTTTTGTTTTATTTTTTGTTTTGTCTTCCTTTAAACCAACAAGCAAAAAAGGACCCACACGACTGTTCCAAGAGAAAGCTGGAATTTGGCCAGCCACCCTGAAATGTAAAGTACCCAAGTAGTGTGAACAGGGTTCATGTGGGTTTGGGTTTATGATCCCAGTTGTGGTTTTATGATCCCAGCTGTGCTTTTCTCAGCTCAAGCTGTGACTTTGCTTGCACCCTGAGGCAAGGACAGGGGGCCAGGCTGCCAGCAACCAGCACAGGCCAGCAGGGCCAGTGCTCAGCTCTCCTCCTTTGCACAGCTCAGGTTCTTCTTTGGTCGCACCAGATCTGCTCACCCTCCACCAAACCCCACACTGGGAGCCCGTTTCAGCGCCCTGTAGCTGAGCCAGTGTCCCCACTCCAGCAAAGGCACGCTCTACCTGTCCCATCCGGCGTGCTGCGGACGAAGGTGGGCAGCATCTTCACTTTGGCAGTCTCGTGAGTCTTCTTCTTCAGCCCCGCTTCCATCTCCGCCCTCATTCTCTTCTTCACCTGCAGCAGCTGCTCGTGGGTGAGCTTGAACTCAGCCAGGGTCTCGTCGATGAGGCGGTGCTGCTCCGACAGCCGGTACGCCACGGCCGTCACCATGGCCGCTCCCTTCCCGCTGCCGCTCTCCGACAGCAGGAACCGCACCTCCGAGTCAGGCACCAGGCGCCGCGTGGTTTTGTGCAAGCGCCGGGCGTACCTGTGGGGAGGAGAGGCTGCAAGCCCGGCCTCTGCACTGCCCACGCCCCAAAATCTGCACTGCATCCCCCCAAAATCTGCCCTGCCCACACCGACCCACTGCAAGGGGAATGGGGAGACTCACCATGCCCAAACTAGCTACAGCCTCCCAAGCAGAAAAACTAACAGGGAAGAGCAGTTCTTCCCTACAGCCTCCTTCCTCCTGAACTTCTAAGCAAAGCCAGAAAAATGCAGGGGAGAGCATCAGTCTCATCCCCTGAACCTGATCCTGGATGGGAGAAACTCCCTGGCTGCAATGCTGCTCCAACTCCTTCTCCTGGGGTCCTCTCCTGAACTTGCTGGTTTAGATGGTGTGGGTAGCAGTTAAGAAACCAACAGTGCCCAGTGTTTATTATCTTAACAATCCCCAGACCTTGCCCCGTCTGGAAGAGCGAGTCAAAACAGCATTCTCGGAAATTTTTTTGTTTGCTGAAATTTTATGGGTTTTTAAACGAAGGAAAATATCTTTTTCAATAAATAATGAGAAACTGGAAAAGAAACATTAGGCATATTTCTCCTTTCAGAAGTTCACCCACAAACATAATTTTCTGATTTCTACAAAAATCTATACAGCTGTTTCACTAAAAATGTAACTTTCAAGATGGGGGAAAACAAGACAAAGTCAGTTTGTTACAGGCCATGGAAATCTAAGCACCATTTCTTCCCCTCACCCCAGTTTTCAAGCGTATCTTCAGAAAAGACTGGCAAAAATAGGGTTCAGCATGGGCATTAAACTGGAAATGGAGATGAAGGTGAATTAATTTCCTCAGGTCTCCTCACAGCCCAATCAATGGGCACAAAGCAATGTTTTGTACAAAGAAACTCTCCTTCCAAGAGGTCTCTTGAGGATCCCTTAAGTTATCTATTCAAACCACCATAGTTTTCCCTGACATTGCAGTATCCAGTTACTCAGAGGTTTGGTTCTTTTCTGTGTGGTTTTGTCGGGTTTTTAGAATCTGACACAAATTTTTCACTTAAAAGATGTCTCCTTTCCCCCCTAAGCTCCCCAGCTCAGACCTAAACCCCCATGCCCATGCTTTGGGTTCATCATCTCACAGCCTGCCTGGGTGACGTCTTGGGATGACATGCTCACCATGCTCACCCCTTTGCAAACCAGAGCCCGTGGCAGGTGAAGTGTTAGTGGCAGGAGCAGAGGGACTCACTGTGGATGCATCTTGTAGAGGGACCCATCCACCCCCACGGTGGTCCGGAGGCGGCCGACCCCCTTGTTATCCCGCAGCTGGTTGAGGATGGCACCCAGGGTGGAGGCCACCAGGTTGGCTGAGCGGAAGGACACAATGGTGCAGACGTGCTGGACAGCGATGCAGTCCTCGTGGGACGGCTCCACCCCCAGCCGGGTCAGGATTTCTTTGGCTTTGTTCAAACCTTCTTTGCTCCTGCAAAGTAAAGGGGACTCCTTAGTGGGGATGTACTGGACTGCAGGACTGAGGTGCATCCAAACATAGGTGTCCCTGCCTGGGGTTTGAGAAGGTTAGAAAGAAAATTTCTTAGAGATCTGGACTAGAAAGCTTCATGAGGCTTGAAATAAAATGCTCTAAACATGCATTCATTCACAGATGGAAAAGCTTTCCATTAAAGCCTGGTGCAAACATGCCACCTACAAACAATGCAATTCCAGGTACTACAGCAGCCGCACTACAAGGAGGAACTGGAGAAATTAAAATGCTTTTTCATTACAGTGATGCTTTAAACTGCAAACAGCTTCTCTTGAGCATGAAGCATCAGCCCCACAATTCAGCACGGGCCTGAGCACACACCTAATCCCACACTCATTCCCTCACATGTCTCCATAAATTAAGCCCAGTGCAAAAAACAAAACCCTGAGCTAAGGTTGCCTAAGCAATTTCATGCTAACGGGTCTCTTTTCAGGCTTTTACAACCCCACTGAATCCCTGCCTCTTGCATTGCTTTTTTCCTCATTAGCACCCAGCCTGAGAGCAAAGCTTCTGGCAAAACTTCTCCTTGTCCAGCTCAGTCATTTCCCAGACAAAAACACAAGGAATATATCTTGTCATCCCTAACTATACTCCATACATCTTTTTAAGGACTCTTGCATCTTGCTAGCACTAGCCAGAAATTTGAGGCTGCACAGGAATGTTCCCCCTACTTATAACCAAAGTTAGGTTCAGGAAGCAAGGTGGGATTTCAGGGCAAATTTTTCCTCTTAATAACTGAATTTCTCAACAATTGCATTTTTCTCACTGCTGTTCAACATTACCTTGGTCCACGACACAGACCTCTGTGGTTAAGACAAATGAACACACACATTTAATGGAAAGTTGTTCAGGTAACATGGTCTGCAGGGACAGGAGTAAAATGTGGCAGGAGGAACAGGCATTACAGAAGTTACTGGCTGTTCCCCTAGTGTTGTACTTGCCATTTCAAAAAGAAAATCCAGCCCAATGACTATGGTACAAACTATCCCAGTGATGTGAATTTTAAAAACACGGGGGGAAGAGCCTGTAAGTACTGACCAAAGAGGTGATGACACTCCAAGAAACCAACTGGCACATAGCTCAGAGGTCACCGTGCAGCACCCGGCACTGCCTATGGGACTGAATGCTCTGCCTTGTCATGCTTGTTTTCTTTCTGCCCAGCAATCCCAGGGAAACAGCAAAGAGCAACACAAGTATTTGCTAGGAGGCACTAAGCCAATTCATTTTGTGAGCAGCGAGAGAGGTACTACAGCTCATACCCTGAAAGCTGCATGGACTGGCAGACTTTATAGTTCCTCCCAACACAGAAGAAGGGAGAAATCTTGGGGTGGAGGGCACAGACTGTCTGCTGAGGGTCCCCACACGCCAGCTCTGCACGGGCAGTAGAGGATGGCAGCCACCTCCAATGCAGCATGCCTTCCCACAATGCAAAGAGAGCAGGAAAATTAACATTCAGAGTTGCTGTGAAGTCCAAGGAGTGAAAAGGGATAGATTACTCACTTTTCAATGGCAGAAACATGCTTCGTCTCAAACTTCCCTTTGGTGAGAAGCTCAGGGGTGATTCTCCCCTCAAAGAGCAGCCCCTCCTTGGCCATCTTCACCAGGATGAGCCTTACAAGCTCCCCCATGTATAGCCCACTGACCATCTTCTCAAACCTGCAGGAGAGGACAGCAGTCACCCACAAATCCATGGACAACACTGGGAAGCAGGGCCCAGCTGTGCCACCATAAAGCCTGGCCCAGCCAGAGATTTGCTTCACCACAGGCAAAGCTTTATTGAACTGCAGAATCCCTAACACAAGTGGGAAATGGAGCACAGAGCAGAAAACAACAGAACAGTTCACAAATAACTGCCTCACTCACAGCTGCTTCCCAGGATTAAGGGATCCACGGTCGATCTCTCGATCAAACTCGGTCCTGATGTCTTCCAGCGAGCCATCATCTCCAAAGGCCCCCCACTCCGTGTTAATGCACATCCTGCCCTCATCCCCTTCCACCAGGTCGATGTGCCGCATCTCCTCCATGTAACAGGCATTGGTGCCAGTGCCTTGGGAAAAAGGACAGCAGAAGGTACTGACCAAGCTGGCCAGGCAAAGGCAGACAAGCCCCGCGCCCGCCACAGCCGCAACGAGCGTTACCAATGATCAAGCCAACTTCACAGCGCTGGTCATCAAAGCCACAGGTCATCATGGTCCCGACAGTGTCGTTCACAACAGCCATGATATCCGCATCATAGTCCTGGGGAGGAACAAAGCATTACTTGGACCTCTGGAAAACGCTGCTCATGTTCATCACCAGCCTGCTTTTAGCAAATAGTTTCACAAGGAACAGGAGATAAATCATCTGTCTGAATACCACAGCTCATCTTTTTAAATATTCCCTGTTCTGTCTGCCAGTTCCCCATCCCACGCGCCCAAGAAGGCAATGAGAGCAGACTAATGCAAGCAATGAAACAGCACTAGGATCACTCTAGAGAGCACAGGCCTGCTCTCACATAAGCGCACTTAGGCAGGAAAGAAAAGGGCTATACATGAGGGAGAAGGAACTTTGCACTGAAACATCATGGAACGATTTAGAGCAGTTGCTTGAGGAGTCAATCTAGAAAATACTTCTTACAGAATTCACTTAAACAATCTATGTGTTTTATATGAAGTGAAGATTTTAATACAAAAATAATGCGATTAAATAAATAACATGCAGACATTCCTTTCTGGGTGGAAATTCACTGTGTGGTTCTACCAAGTCTAATGATAGTAACTGACTCTAGTAATGTTGTTTGGTGACAGCAAAATTCAGGTTTCCTTAAGAGTCCACAACTGCCCAAAGAAAGCAAATACTGCCCAGTTTCCAATGAATTTTTGGAGGCTGAGTAATCAACATATCACCAGGCTGCAAGCATTATGCAAACCCTCTCATGCTCAGTGCCTTTTTATTTGTTTAAATCAGCAACCTGGTCACCTTAATTCTCTATAAAGTCAACAGTGAGAAACTCAGGGAGCAACAGCTCACTGAGCCTGAAATCCCCTTCTCTTCTACTCTGCTCCTCTCCTGCTCCCAAGCACAGCAGGTGCACAAGTGAGCTGAGCCCAGTCCATGAGACCAACTTTCTCAGGAATGGGACATGTTGGCGTCACTGAAAGGCCCCAGCACTGCCACATAGCACTTTTTCAGTTTTTGGAGAATGATAAAAATCACTGAAGGTTGCCAGTGAAAAGCCACAACACAGCAACTCAGTTCTCTGCTGTGAGGAAAATCACAGCTTCCACACAACAACTCTGACACGGCTTCATTTTTCCAGCAAACCCACACATTTCATGCAAGAAAGCAGAGTTCCACCACCACTCAGACCATCTGCTCAATGAGTGACATGAAGAGTGGTCCCTGGCAAAGCTGAGATACAGCTAAAAAAGAAAAAGAAGTGCAATTTACCCCACGTTTCTTGATGGCCTTGTTAAGCAGCCTCACGACATCTGCTCCCTCCACTCCGCTCGCTTTGAAGCGCTTTGTCCAGGTTATCAGAATACCCTGATAAAACAAGACAGCAACATTCAACAGGATGCAACCATAAGATACACACTGATCATTTCTCTTCCTTAAAAACGAGATTTTATACTTCAAATGAATCTTCAGACCTCTGTTCTTACATGACCTCTAACAGCCCAACCTGAGACAATTGGTGGTCTTAAGAGTCTAATTACAGTGAGCTGAAAGATAGAAAATTCTTTTCCCCTCCCTTGCTAGAAAATGGTGTGTTTGCATTTTGTATTTTCAGCCTACTCTTCTCCCTGCTACTCCTCGACAGTTTTTCTTGGAAAACCATTTAATCGTTTTGGGCATGGAAATAGACTGCTTTCAGAAAAAGCTGACTCTACAGGACTGACTACAGAGCAGGGATATGATATTGGTAGGTCCAGGATTTGGCTGCAGTGGGGATCAGGCTGCTGCACATTTACTGCCTGGAGTCCCATCTGTCTGGGCTTGTTTAACTGTGGGATCGTGTTTATGGGTTGAGGCAAATGAAAATACTGGAGATGTAACAATGCATGTCCCTATTTTACAGCACAGTTCAGAAAGAAAATCCTGGTATTGAATTCCTTGTCTGCAAACTTTCATAAAGAGCCTGCAAATACCCCAGGGTAATGACTACACTTATTTATTTGCTATTTACATAATGCCTGGCTGAATCAGAGCATTCAGTGTACAGGTAAATAATAACAAAAGAAAGAAAAGAGCATTGACAGTAATCAACTGACAGAAAGACAACTCAGACCAGCTCAGCTTTCCATACCCACCACAATATTCACATCTGTCACAACAGGAGTCCAAGAAGCTAAAAACCAGAAAAGCTGAAGCCTGTAGGCACAAGCAGCCATTGCCCAGGTGTGTGTTTGCCCATATCTCAGCTTAAAAATCAAATTTGCCCTCCAAACTGAGATAGCTACAGGGCAGCTCTTTCCAGACCAGGAGATACTCTCCTACCCCTAGACCACAAACTCAGTTTGTGTAAGTTTTGCCAATGTGCTGCCCTCATGGGCATCATTCAGAAGCCCATCAAAGCCCCATGCTGCTGTGCAGGGAAACTGTGGGCAAAGCCTGCTCTGCTGGCACAGCTTTCATGGGCAAAAGGGCGCCGTGCTTCACAAAACTTTTATAAGAAACTGGTCAAACCACAGTGGCAAAGAGCAGCTCCTCTCAGCATGACTGGCCACTGTGCTGGAAGGAATTTTTCCTTCACCAGCAAGGCCTTGGCAGCAGGAAGGAGCCCTTGGAATGCAGCAGGGTTGAGTGGGGCCCAACCATGTGGTGCCCATCTTATCACCCTTGGAGAAAACAGGGACTACCCTGCCTCCTTCTGCTTACCAAGCACAAGAAAACAGCACCCAGGCAAGCACAGCCTCACAGAAGCAGCAATCCAGGAACAAACCTGGCCCACAGAATCCAGAAAAAATGTATTTTTAAAACACTCAAAACACATCACCAAAACTGTCAGTATTTTTTTGTTGTTGTTGGCTTTTTTTTTTAAGAGACAGCCTCCCTTGTCTCTTTACTATCCCGTTCCACTCTGCCACTGCTCAGGTGTCCCCAGGGCACCCCACATGCTGCCTGCCCCACACAAGCACAATTCCATCCCAGCTGGTTGGAGCAAACCAGCCCACAAACAAGCACCTTTCATCATGCAGCTAAGCAAACCTTTCCAAGGGCAACTCAACTTCACAACCACATCCCCAGCACGGCTCTGCTGTGGTCAGGAGCCTAAGCCTTACCATGCACGATGGCCAGATGGGAGAGCTGCCCCAAGATCAACTCATCTCTTCTAATGTGATGCAGTTAAAGGCAGCTCTCTGCTCTGAACCGCTTTCAGACCCTGAGTTAGTCAGCACCCCTGGGTTCAGCTCTCAGCACTGCTCAAGAAGTATGAAATGTAATAAAAATCATGCCTCACCTGGCCCTCCTCAGCACCAGCATCTGAGGGGCTGTTGCACCAGGCAAACCTAGAGACCTGCAAGCTGGAGAAGCAGGTCGTGCTTTAACAGGGCAACCTCTCCGTGTTTTGTGCAGATTTAACTTTCCGCATTCATTTGCTACACTGTTGCCATGGCAATGCTGTACCGGGAGGCTGCTGAGTCATTTGTGGTAGAACGAGCAAAAGGAGGAAAATACCACAGCATCCTTGGCATGGGAATCTCTCCAAGGCTGGTTATCCCCATCCCTTTGTAAAGCAGGCTGGTTCCAGGGGACCTGTCCGACTGCCCTCAGTGCCCAGCCAGTGGCACGGCTCAGGACTGTTGCTCGGCAGGGACACCTGGATCCGGATCTGTGTGCACTTGCGAGGGTCAGCAAAACCCGAGCAAACCCTGCTGGGCTGGGTCCTTCCCAACCCCACCCTCTGCAGAGGTGAAAAAGGCTGCACAGGAGGCACGGAAAACCACTGCCATGTTTAGAGGGTAAACCATAACAGCAAGGAGCTCACGCAGAGGCAGCACAAAACATCAGATGCCTCCTCCTCATTTGTTACCCAGCTCTTTCAGGCAGAAACATAAACATAAACACAGTCTGACAGTGAAATATAATATTCATTTATCCCCAAAATGAGACCTGTCTGGGACACTGCTTTCATGGCAATGTTTTAATAACATGGCAGCTCTTTTGCATATTAAGAAAATTGTGAAATCTTCTTACCTCATCTAACTTAGATTGTCGACAAGGGAAGGAAAATGTAAACCCAACTGGCAGTTTCTTGTCTTTGATTTGTTGTTTCTCCATAAAGTCTCCCAGGCATTCAGCAACATGATCAAAAAGCTGTAAGAAAAGTATAAAACCACCATGAATATAGATACAGCTTGAGGGAGAAAATGTTTCAAACTCCATATGAAAACTGCTCTGAGTGAGAAGAAAGGAGAAAATAGCTCTCCATATTTTAAAGGATATATAAATGGCATAGCTATGAAAATACTCTGAAGCAGGGTATATTAACACCTTAATAACTAATACATTATGAAATACACTGTCCTTTTACACACCTAATTCTGCAGGCATATTTTACACCCATAAAAAACACTTCCTGAAACAAGAGGCTCAAGGCTCTTGAGTCTGCTGTAACCCTTCCACTTAACATTTGATGAGAACAAAAATGTTCTTTTAACCTTTCAATAACAGGAAGGAGCAAGTCAAAAGAACATTTGGGATCCAGTCCCACAGGAGGTTGAGCACTTTTACAGTGATGTAGAGAAGATAACATCTGCTTCACTCAAGCATTGCTGAGACCAAAGAACCCAGCACTTTGCAGGAGCCACCCAAAAGAACATCATCTCTCAAATCTATTCCTAAAGCACACAACAAACAAACAAAAGGAAACCCAAGGGATTCATCTAAATATTTTCCATGCTACGAGAAACAACCCAAAACGGGGACATTTTTTGCGTTTTCTGAAAGGTCAGCTATGCAGGCAGCCTGCACCAGGCTTGGGGGTACCAACTCCCACCCAGCTGCCTCAATGGCACCTGTGACCATGGCACTATGTGTCCCTGCCAGCCAGGCCAGGAACCAGGGAGGCGCAAAGGCCTCTCACACTGAGCCATTTGGAAAGTCCCTCAGGTAGAGTGCAACGCTCAAAGCTGAAATCAAGCCTGAGCAACTGAAGCAACAAAAATACACATTTGTATTTACCAGCACCAGAAAGCCAGACATGCCTTCAACTGACCCATACCACAAATGGATGGCAAACTATTAACAAGTCACTGCCTGCCCCAGGAGATAACAGTGCTTCACATTTTAACTCCCTGAAAAACAAAGGCCCAAACAAAATAAATCCAATCCTATCTGCAGCATTGTTGGGATGAGAGAACATAATCTGCCCAGAAGACTGGGGATAACTGGGAGGGAGTACAAAAAGACATCTGTTGGTTCCAATTAGCCCACACAGCTTTATTAAGAACAATTAAGAGTCTTGGAGAGACAGGAATGTACTACAGACAGACTGCAGCAATTACAGATGATGAATATTTTGTCCTTCAAAGCAGGTCAAGAAGCAGTGTGTGTAATATTACAATTAAAGTGAACACCTTAAACTCATGCCTTAAATGAGGTCAGATTTGATTAAGGAAAAGTACAGTGGTTTCCCAGGGAGAATGTTGCCATTCATTGTCCTGGGCAAATCAAGGACATTTTTCTGAACCCACACAGAGAAACAACATGGGAATGCAATGTACACTGCTGCACTTCTGGAAGACAATTTTCAACTGTCCAGATGAGGGATGGAGGAAGAGGAGTTACGAAAAGAACTACAGTTAAGTAATAAAATATGGCAACTTCTCCAGGAGGAATACAGAAATAGCAGGAGTGTGTTCTGGTCATGTTTTCCATCTGAAAGTATCTTGCTGAATACTCAATCCTACTAAACTTTCAGCTGCTTCCAGGATTACAAACAAAAAACCAGGGGCCAACCTCAAACCCCTCGGGAGTTCAGAAAGCAGGAAGCAGAAATGTTGACTGTGTATGTTGTTACAAAAATCCCTCTCATGCAACAAACTACGAATGCATAGAGAAAAGACGGGATCTGCTTTGTAAGTCTAAATGCAAAAAATTCCTGGGCATTCCCAATAGACTCCAAAAAGTCCGTGCACCTGCTGCGTTTGCCCACACAGTCCTGGCAGGACCTGCTGAAGCCCACCTATGTGAGTTAGCACTACACTGTAAGGGCAGACAAATGCAGTTAACTATTAGCCACAATTTGGACACTACAGGAGCTGTGTCTAGTCAGTGATGCACGGTCTGGCTGTGCTACTGTTGTTCATAAACCACAGAGGGAAGGCATGGCTCAAAAGCAGAAAAAAGACAGGCATTTATTAGTTTTGCTGCCACTGACACTGGTAAGATTTTTCCTAAAGAGACTCAAGGAAGCGTCTGTGTGTGCCCATGCCCATATTGACATCCAAACCTTACCAGTGCCAAATGACTCTGACTGGATAGTAGAGGCAACATATAAAGTTCCAGTAGAATTTCATTAAAGTAGGGACGGTGCACTGAGGAAAAATCCAAATCTTCTTTTACCCACAGATTTGCAGTAGGGAACAGTGTGAGCCAAATATTTTATCATATGTCAGAGAGATGGACAGAGTGAATGCCACAGACGAGAGGAAAGGACCTGTCTGATTTATAGAGCAACAGACCAGGCTTAATTCCCCTGACCATGAAGTTGCCTGCTCAAGCTGGGCTCCAAGAGGTCTCCACAAGGATGCATTTGGCCAGCAGACAGAAGACTTTGACAAGCAACTGAAGATCCAAGCTCAGGCTCAAGCCCCTCAATGGGGATGATTTAAGGAGCAAGGAAACCACAGTTTCAGATCAAGAGAACAGCCAAATCCATAAGCTACCCCCAGTGGTGGCAGAACACAAAGAGCAGCACCAAAATCAAGTCTCAGGCACATTCCCATTCACTGAGCTGACACAGGAGACAGGTTTCTTACAAATTTTAGACCTGCTATGACACTGCTGAAATCAACAAGAATTTTGCGCTTGACTTTGATAGGGAACTGTCCCTGACTGGCAAAGCTGTCAGCCCATGCCTGACAGATGAACAAAAATGGAAGTCTGAATGCCATGAAGTAGAAAATATCAAAACGAGCCATGCTAGTGAGACGTGAAGCCATAAATCACAATCCTTCAATAAGCTGATTATGCACTAAGCTTTAGGAGTGTAACTCAGCAAAGTTAATGGCACAGCTTGCTGGAAATCATTAGTAGCCTACCCCACACAGGCAGTTCAGTCCAAGTATTCCACAAATCTGGCTCAGACATTTCAGAAAACCTCAAGCATATACATCAGTCATTAGCACCCAGTCATCAGCTGCCTGTCTGCCTCCTGGGCATCCCCCATGCTTCCCTGTGAAGTCACACAGCAAGCACTAGATATTGTCATGGAACAACTTCAAATCCGGATGCTATTCTGATGACACTTCCAAGTTCTCCCCTCATTTTCCTGGTACTTAAATACTGTGCCCATGGGGTCAGGGGAAGCCTTGTTCTCCTTTCTTTCAGCTTAAAAGCCATGACAAAGACTATCAGCCTGAGCTCCACACTGCTGCTTCCCAACAGCCAAATGGCCTTTGGATATTGAAAAATGAAAACACAGATATGACAAAGACATGGAAAGAAAGCAGACCTGATGTCTCCCTTCCTGGCTTCTCCTTACCACCCTTATCATGTCTCCATCAAGAACCCCCTTAAGCCAGCTTGCCTTGCCTCCCCAGCACAGACACTTGGGTGTGCAGACAGCCCTGCTGCCTGTCAGTCTCCAGCTTCTGATACCCATTCATGGACAAGCAACCCTCTGCTCCCAACCTGCCTCTGAGCACCCCTGCCCTCACCAGCCACAGGCAGCTCAGCTCAGCTCCCCTCCAAAAACACCCTGTGGGAAAGCCACTGCGTGACCTTTTGGCCCAAATACAAAGCAATAAGGTTAGGAAAAGTCCTTCCAGGAAGGTTATTTTACTGCTGTGGTCCAGATATCACTGGAATGATAAAAGCAATGCTTTTATCAGTTCTATTGACAAGCACTAATTGCCATCTTACACTCATGGCTGCATGAGAATGCAGCAGCACTTATTACATACAGACAATAAAGGTATCAAGGTAACTACAGAAAATATATTAAAGGTAGAAATGCTGTTCCCATAATTTTTCTTTTTCTCCTCTTTTGTTTATTCTTCTGAAACAAACTTTAAGTTTCCTGCAGGTCTCATACTCCTAAACAGCACCTCATTCTACTTAAAAGTGTGAAAACCTTGCTGTTTCCAACAATGAAAATTACTTGTTTTGCCTTATGCTGACACCAAGACAAATCTGCCAGTGTAATCCACTTCCTGATCATAAAAAAAAAAAAAAAAATTCTTCCAAAGAACTCAATTTGAAGTCCAAGTGAATGGCTGGAAATATTTTCTATTCTTGGAACAGGGAAGACTGAAAAAAAAAAAGCCTTCCAATTATTCAGCAAAACTTATGTTGAAGCTGTGCCAAAACATTCTATCAGCTTCCCGTTATTTTTCTAATGTACTTGTACTTTTCATGAATGCTGAGTTGCTCAGACTGCCAGCACAGATATGTGGCTGTCATGGGGATTTCTATCCCTCATCTAACACTACAATTGCAGGGTTTGGTCATGTTTGTTGCTTACAAAGACTAAGTTGTTTTCCTGCTCTCCATTTGTATTCATGGAAAGTAAGTTCACTATAAAAGTCAGAATTTTTATTTCTAAGCCATCTTTTCCCTAACTTATCCAGAAGTCTCCCACATGATGACAGCAGGTCTGCAGCACCCGTGCATGCTCTGTTAAACTAAGTACTGCTTATTCATTTTCAGTATTAACACTGAAGTTCAGTTTGCATGCTGCAGGTACAACTGTTAAGATGTTAAGCTTATTCTTGTGGGAGGTTTCTAAAATCTAAGCAGCTAATCTTCAGAGAGACACCAAGGAAGAGATGCTTACCCGTGTTCCACTCCCGTGCATGATGTCTTCTGGGGTATTATAAATTTCACTTTCCATCTGCACCGTCTGCTTTTTTTCATGCGATACCTTTACCCGAAGAATTCGGAAGTAAGAACCACCAAGGTCCAGTGCAATGAAATCTCCTTTCTCTATGTGGAAAACAAGACACAAGTGATTAAAAATTGTATGCAACATAAATCTGGGAAACATCAAGCTCGGTTAAGTGCACCACCAAAGCAAATGCCCAGTCCCTACAGCAAGGAAGTTCCAGCTGCAGGACATCCACATGGATCTGATTCCATTGATCTGATTCCCCACAACTTAACATGAGCTTGTTGCAATGGCAATGCCAACCACCATTGATAGACAGGCAACTGCAATGAGGGTTTACCCGAAAAGAATCCAAAACAGTGGACAGTCTGTATCCAGATCTCATGATGAAGCTGGCAGAGCAAAGATCTCAGGAGAAAGACAAAAGAGATGCTGAAAATAGAGACAGTAAAATGAAGGGATGCCAGACCACTGACAAGCAGCCTTTTGCTGTAAATAAACCTGTGTCACTTTGGCAAATAGCATTGAGTGGTGGCTGCTCTAAAATCAACAAATTAAACACAGATATAATTAAAGTAGGAACCACCCCTTATCTCATGTCCAGAAAAGCTGAGAGTCACTGCAAACTGCAGACAGGTAAGAGAAGTCAGAGAAACAACAGCCTAAGAAACCAGCCCTGTACTGCTGCAGGAGTTACTCAGAAGTTGTGATGCCTTGCACAGAGCTCCTAATATCTGCCCAGGTGCCAGGGAAAGAGTGGGGGTACCTCCATCTCCCTCTGTGGTGGAGAGACATGAAGTCAAAGCAGTACCCTCCAATCTCCACAGACTCCAGAGCACAGCTCAGGCAACAGAGGCGCGTGGCCTGGCTATCTGAGGAATGACACCTTCAGCACCCCTGGAGACATATTTGACTGACCTGCTCATGCTATCTCACCTTATCAATGAGGGAGCAAAGACAGCGATTGTCAAAGTCTGCGAAAGGATAGTATTTAGGGAAGCAGTGTGCACAACTTTCTCACACAGGAGTGTGTGTCCAGGCTGCAGTTAATCACCAGGGCTCTTTGCAAGCATTTGTGTCTGTGCACAGCACCCCTGGGCTCACCGAGGCTGCTCAGAGGGCAGCAAAGCAGAGGCACATGGTGTTCTCTCATCCTGCTTCCTCATCAGCTGTGACTTTCAGAAGGCCATTCCTAACATCTCCATTTTTCCACTCCTACCTAAATTCAAACTGGAAAAACCTCTAGCAGCTGGGAAGATTGTTTTGACATGTTACCTAAAACACACTCAGCTCCCAGAGCCTTTTGACCCCAGACTGTCACCAAAATACCAGGTATGCAATTTATCTATGAGGATCTCCAGAGCCAGACTTGCCTCTGAGATTACTCTGTCCAATCTCATATCAAAACTCCTAAAGTCTGACCTAATGATCTGTTCCTCTTCATCACCCCACGCACCTCTGGGAGCCTCATCCCACTCAGAAAAGCTGATGAACTGGACAAGGTGTCCCTCAGGACAGGATCTTTAACAGAAACAGATCAAGAGAGGCAAAAACACACTGCAAATGTCCTTATGGTTTTCCAAGGTTACAGTGTAATAGAGAAGCAAAACACTGTCATGTGAGAAACCACAAACAATAAACTCCATACACAAAAACATAGCAAAATGACAGTGGCAGCCCACAACTTCTAATACACCTCTAATTTTACTGCACTGCAATGCAACTTCTCCTCCTTGCTGCTCAAGACATGGGCAAACCCAGTTTGCCAAAACACAGATCCTGCAGTGCTTCCCTACCTGTTTCTGAGCAGCGTGGCATTAAACACTGCTTTGCACCAGTACAAATGTCATTTAAAGCATGAACATAGACAAGCTGGAGATGCAGTTCCTTTTATTTGGCTCAGCATAAAAAATTCATAACCCCCTTCACTGCAGCACGTCCAGAAGTCAAACACTGACCACAAGTTTCTCATTAAGCCAAATACCCAAATAAGCTTTATCTTATGGGTATCATCTGTTGAGTGCAAGCCATTACCTCCAATCACTAATGGGAAAATCAACATTGGACCAGATGGCCCTTTTTCAAGCCTAAGTGCATACCTCAAACAAACACTACACTTCAGAAATATCTTCCCTGTAAATAAATTAACAGGTTAGGGTGTTTGATTTCCAGCACCATCAAGCTCATCGCAAGGTAAAAAATTATTAAGAATCATCCTTCACACTTTAAAAGATCTCTGAACTAGTGTAAAGCTTTCTGCATACAACTAGAGTTTTCTTTTAGAGTACTTAAGGAATTAAACCCAAAGTAGCAGCATTTAATCTGTGCTTTGTAACACCAAGGTGCAATCAAACCTGCTGTGAATTTATTTAGCGTTTGAAAGCATTTTGAGTTAGCTTGAGGTACCATTCTGGGCACTGTGGACAGAAAATTCTTATGGCTTTTGTGAATTAAACAACTCTGAATGAAGGGGGGAAAAAAACATGTTAACATCAACACCTCCAGAGTCTCCAGAATTACTGCTCACAAATTTCTTGTTGAAAAAGTACACAAGCAGAGATCTGAATCTAAACAACAGTATTTTTCTGAACAGTCAGCTCCCATAATAATAATTGAACTCAGAGGAAAGAGCTTACAAGGCAGTAATTAGAGACAGGCCAGAGAAAAGGGCAGGCTTTCAGCCTCTGGCTTTTACGGAGGGACAGCTGAAGGCAGAAATTGCCATCTTTGGACACATCAACACAGCCGCATCCGTGAGGGGCCCCCGGAACCCTTTGCAGGAAGAGGTAAGGGGGCTCTGCGTCTGTCCTGGCTGCATCTGTGCGACGGCCAGGCCAGACATGACAGGCACACACGGGTGAGTCAGGGAAAGAAATGCCACGACACCCCCTCACAGCAAATATTGCTCATACCTGGGGTCAGAACATAACCTTTCAGAGAAAGAATGGAACGGCTCTGCCTGCTTTTCTAACACCTATCCAAAGAGGCTCTCGCCACCTACACATACAGATCACCACTGAGTTCTATAGAAATTGTCCGGGGCAAAGCACTGCCTTGCTCTAATCCATACTGCAGAGCACTGCCAGCAGGGTGCCCAACCTGGACAGGCTAGCAGGAGCCAGGCGGGCACAGGATCAAGAACTGAGAGCTCTGTACACAATACATGAGGTTCTTTTTTAAGTAGGTGCGTAATGCATGATCTGAAATTAATGCCTTGACATACAGACATGCCTATGCTCAACCAGGGCTACTCACTGCTCTGGCTCATCCTCGGTCCCAGCAGTGTTCAGCAATCTCTCACATCTCTCCTGACCATGTGCAGATCCCTGTTCTCCTGTGCCATCTCTAAGTCTTCCCAGTTCATACAATGTAACAATTTTCAAAATTATTTGACTCACTGCAAGCAGTTCAGATTTGATACCCTGCAGAGCCTGACGAAGCAGGGAACTGGGGACAAGTCGCTACTCAACTGAACCCAAAACAAACATGAATGAAAAAAAAGGGATTTTGGAGCCAGTAGAAATGCTGGGATTCCACTCAAAAGCCCTCAAGTCACCTCACGTGCAAACCCTTAGTGCAACCTCTGCTGGTGACCCAGCTGTGCGTGGCAGCTTCTGGCTTTCTCAATAGGCTGCAAATTTCAACACAACATTTCAACATAACAGCCAGCAGTGCTAAATTAAGGGAAACACAGGATTCAAATACATTGTCCCTTTGGGTCTTTTTCAGACAGCAAATCACATCTCAATGAAATAGCTTAAGATGGCAGAAAGCAACAGCAAAGCAGAGCTATCAAAGAATTCCACCTGCCAGACGGCAGCACAAAGTTATACAAAGCATCTGGCCTCATGTTCTTTCACCAGTAAATTCTCATTTTTAACTCAAAAAAAGAAAGCCTCAAAATAGGTAATAACTCTGTTATGCAGTTCTTGCAATTTCTGCACACAGGTAGGCACCAAACTAGTTAGTTTGTGGTAGGCACGACAGTAGTTAAACAGCTACATGAGAGGGAAATCCAGTGTTACTACTAAATAATAAACACTATCATATAATGTTTATAAATATATTTAGATACACTATATATGGTATTTTTTACAAACATCTAGTATTTTATAAGTAATAACAATAAGTAAGAGAGGCAATCCTGGCCTCAATTACCAACACAACACCTTTTTGGTGTCTGGTAGCAGTTTGTGCCGCTTTTATCTGGTACAGTGGGCATGGAAAAAACAAGTCCTGCATTTAGATGGAAAAAGCTTAGCACACCAGAGCAGCAGCTCTGGAGCCACATGCTACAGCCTCCTCAAGGTCTGTGAGCTTTCCCCCAAGACAATCTGGAAGAGGAAGCTACAAAATGCAAAATGAATGCCAGGAAACTCAAATTCAGCCTGTAATGGTTCACACTTCCACTGGGGAAAAAGTAAGGAGAAGAGATGTTGAAGGAAACAGCAAATGACTAAATGACTTTAAGACTCTAGGTCACATGAGTGACGCATGAATCAAAAATCATTCTATGCAAAGTATTGATTGTTGGCAGACAGGCCCCAGAGTAAATGTACTGACTGATAGTGAATTGACTGCTAGAAGGGCCCTTCCATTGGCATCAAAACAGCTTTGACAAAGGAATCACAAAATCTTCCAGCATCTGCGGGAGCAGACCTGCACGCAAAGGGGAGACTGCCTTCGAAATGCTGTCTGGGCTTGCCAGGAAGTAAATCCCTCTTGTTCTTGGTCGCACATTGTGTATTTCTAACAGGTTTCCACAAAGCATACCATGTTTAATACGGAAAACACTCAGCTCCTTACCTGAACCATCAGGAATGGACCTCACAAACGTGGGAAGCATCTTCACTACGGCTGTTGGGTTAAAATCCCTGGAGAGGCCGTTCTTCATCTCTCTCCTGAAGCGAGCCATAACGTCCAACAGTGTTTCATCAGAGAGCCTCATGGCATAGAGGTACTTATCAATCTGGGAAAGACACACACCACCACGGAGTGAAAGGCTGCCCTGAGGTGCCCAAGCAGGGCTATATCTCTCCTTAATTGCAAGGATAGTGTATAGCCCCAGCATGGCCCCAGGGCTCTGGCCAAGCTGACAACACAGCCACATGCTTCATGCCTTATCTTCTCACTGAAATCATGGAAAATGTACAAGTCTAGGATCTACTGAGGTGAGCTCCATCCTACTGTTTTCCCAAGGCACCATCCAGTCCCACATCACTTTGCCTCCTCTTTTCCACACAAAACCATCTGCTCACAGCCTCAGACTACTACCTCCAGCCCTTGCCCCACTTCTCAGCTTTCCTGACTGTCCATGAGCTAAACAGCTGGAGCTAAAATCCCCTCTTTTGGCACCTTGTCCCAGCTGGGGTGATGCGGGTATCAGAGGTGCTTAGTGTTTAAAGCCTTACATTGGGAAGGACTTGCCACAGTAGTTTTGGGGCTACATCCCAGGCTGAGAAATTATTTTTATGTAGCAGACCATTTTCCCGATCCCACTCCAAAGCTGCAACAACCAGACGGTCTGGAAAGACAGAACTTGACTGTGGGCAGGTGGCACCTTCCTTCTCAAGACAAAATATCAAATTAAAAGTTGTTGACTTCTCCCCTGTGGCTTCCAATGACAGGAGCTTTCTTTACCTCCGTGGAAAAAGGAGGCAGCTCTAGTTTTCCAACAATATTGCTTTCCATAATTATTACAATCACCTTCACTGTCAGGAAGACAGAGATGCTTTGATGCCTGAAAAATACAACATAGCCTTGAGGGGTTCTTGCCAAACACACCTCCCACCGTTTTAACCTCAGTAGCTGGTCTATTCTTGCCTTGTTTCTTTACCTGCCTTGGAAACTTGGTTCTGCAAATGGCTCAGATCAAAACCACACCTTTGGGATCACTTTTGCTTGCAGCTTAGCAAGACTGAAAATATAAAGCCCTGCCCATGTTTTCTGTCCTCAGCAAAACTGGAAAAGCCACCTCATTTTAAAATCCAGGCCAGCTCTGTGCCAAGGCTCTGTGTGTCTCCTTGGCTGCTCTGGAAGCCTTGAGAGCAGCTCATCTCCAAGCTGGCATCACGTCTTACAAGACCAAGGCCACAATAAAACACTTTATGTGAAACATACATACACAAGTGCTCCATATACCAGGGACTTTGAGACGGAAGTGATGAATAACGCCCTTTACCAAGGAAATGCAATCAAAAGGTCATTAAACCCTAAACTGACCATAAAACCGGCACCAATTTAATTGCTCGTACAGAAAGTACTCCTGCCCATCTACTCAAGGTCTCACCAAAGACAGCATCTCCCCGAGCCAGACACCCTCGGCCATGACCCAGCACTTATTTATACAGACAAGGAAGAAGGCATGGATAGTGCTGCTGGGCACAGCTACCCAGCCCAATCCTGAACCACAGGGCTGGGGGTCCCCCTACACCACAGGGGACACAGCCGGAGGCTGCACAAGCTGTGAACTTTTCAATGTCATTGCTTGCAGAGGAACAATACCATGATTGATAATACCACGATGAAATGAGACCATGCATTTTCCCCACAAACCGGTGACGTGACAGTGCAGGCGTACAGCTGAAGGGCAGAAGAGCTGAGCTCAGGTTCCCTGCAACAGAGGCCAAATGCAAGACCCAGGGCAGCATCCCCACATCCCAGCTGTGTCCTGTGCCACCCTCATGGACCGACAGCCCCTTCAGAGCAACAACCACAGCCAGCACTGACATCATTTCCCTCCAAGAATAAAAACCTGGATGGGATGTGCCCTCCCTGCAGCCCCAAACGCTGTGGGGATAGATGCAGAAGCTGGTGTCTGGCTAAGCAAAAAGGTCTCTCCTTCGTGGCAAACCCTGCTATGGTTTTTTTTAGCAGAGTGTGTAAAGCCATGATGTCAGAGCATGAGGATATTCCCTTTTAAAGGAGGGAGGGAACCAACCTCTTTTTCAGGCTGAGCTTTCAGCAGCCCACGCTGTCGCTCAGAGGGATGATTCCCCAGATCTCCCAGAGAAAGCTACAGTAAACATCACTCACAGTCAGACCTCACCGTGCAATTAATACACCCCTCTACAAAGCCCCACTGCTGCATCCTCCTCCCAAAACCAGGGCGGAAGGATTCCCGCTCACCGAAAGCCCTGTTGTGAACGCAGGCTGTGGCGTTTGCACAGTCAGGACTGACGAGCCCATTCTCCCCACCTCTGCCCCTGTGCTGCCCTCAGCAGCGAGGGAAAACGGGAGGGAGGGCTCTTTCTGCTCCCGTGAAAGACCAATGAGCGCTGTCAGCGCCCTTACATAATTGGGCTGGACCCTCCTGCACGCAGGGAGCATCGCGTTTCATGGCACCGAGGCCATCCATCTCCACCGCCGAGATTCCCGGGGCGGGGACACTGAACCCCTGCTTGAAAAAAAATCACTCCTATGTGTTACAGCTTCCAAAACCAGGAAAAATGGGGGGGGAGGGGGGGGGGAGGGTAAGGGGGAATAAAGGCCCGGTTTTTTCTCCCAGGTGCGAAGAGGGTTAGTCATTCCAGCGGTGTGGCAGCGAGGGAGTAAGTGCAGCCCTCCAAGGGAAAACTCCCAGCAAATAGCCATAAATAACTTGAGGCGGGGGGAGTCGGAGGCTGGATTATGGGATGGAGGTTTAATAACTCCCTGCTCTGCCTGCAATAAAAGCCGATCACAAAGCAAATCTCAGCCGTATGCACAGGGAAGCTGTGGAAAGAGTGGCCAGGACAGACAGGAGCTGCCGACACCACCCAGGCAGACCCAAAGCCCCGCTGAGGCTCCCACGGGAGACTGGTGCCAGCCCTTCCCAGGGGATGGCAGAGGGCAGGAACAATTTCAGGCAAGCAGTTGTGTGGGCAAGGAGCAGAAAACACTCCTTTATTTAGCTGCCACCTTTAGATGCCCGAGGAAGGGCATCTTCCCAGAGTGCCACTATGGGAGTCCTCCAAGAGCTCAATCACTTTTTTTTCCTCTTTTTCTTAAAAAAAAAAAAAAACCAAACCAGAGACAGAATCTGTGAGCAATTTTTTAAAAATAGGATTTCATAATCTGAACCACATTCACATAGGAAAGACAGAGTTTGTACTTGGGGAAAAGAAGTTTCTGAAAATCCAGCCACTGCAGCAGTTATAAATAATTATAATGAAACAGGCAGCACGAAAGGCTTAAACCTACTGGCCATCCCTTAAACACATGCCTCATTCCCCGGACACTGACAACAGTCAGTGGTATCCAAGAAGAGAGAACTCCCACAATTTCAGAAATCATTAGCACCTATTTTACTGACACAGCCTTCATACCAAAACCCTTCACCATGAAAACATTCTTCTGCAGAGCTAATCATACTCCTTTCAACATAAGGAAGATTCATCAGGAGGCAAAGCATGTTAAAACAAGTAGTTTAGACATTTTGAAATTGTTCGCGCTTACTTGAGATTTATCAGATTGGTTCCTAAAAAACCTCCATCGGGGCGGGTCACCAACACAGGGCTCTTCTTGATACTAGTTATTACATTTTATACTCCATTCCATCACGTTTTTTTCAAGGTTAAACAACATCTGAATGTCACTCCTGGACTGCAAGATCTTTTTCTTCACTCAGGTAAGACAACAAAAACATACTGTTCCCCTAACAGACAGAAACCAGGCAACACCTAGAGGCTCCCTTTGCTGGAGCCAGCTACTGCAGGTACAAACCTGTTGGAAACAAAAGACAGTTTTACAAAGCTCTCCTGCACACAAGCCAGTGGCACAGATGCCAGGGACGCTCCATGACTCTTATCCCTCAAGATGGGAGTCAGCTCTTCAGAGAAATTGGGGCCTCAGTTCAGTTTGGGCCAAGTCCCCTGTCTGAGCAAGGATACTGAGCTCCTACTGCTGTCCCCAGAATGTCACAAACATTCAGGGAACAGATGTTTGCAAAAACAGCTGGATAATTTAAGCTGCTTGGACCATATGTGTATTTATGCAGTACAGGGCATCACACATGGCCAGCTTGCTGCTGCACACTAGGGTGACATGGAAGTGCCATTATGAGTGGTTTCACTGGAAAATGCTCCCTTGCAGGGGCCACAGGGTTTGTGCAATGAACAACCCCTTCCTTCAATGCTACATATCCACCCTGCCTACTCCTCCTGCTTGCCACGACTCATCTTGAGAAACATTCCAAAAATGACAAATTTGAAAAAAATCACACTGAAACTTAAGGGAGTACATACAAATCCAACAGAACCAGTACAGAAGCACTAGTTCCTAGATGCAGGGTATCCCCAGGGCCTGAAACCACCAGTCCCATTCATGGACCTCGCCAGGCTTCTCACTGTAGAAAGGCAGCTGCAGAGCATTAGTGCTACACAGAGATGGGAATCAAAAACAAGAGAAAAGAAGGTCACAAGAGAAGAAGAATGTTCAGCCTTGGCTCATCAGTACTTTTCACACCCCTCCTGTGACCCACAGCAGCATCCTGAAGGTGACCTGCCACCTGTGCCACCAAACACTGAGCCGACAGCCGTGATGGACCAGCAAGGCAGAGGAGCAACCACGGCATTCAGGAGCCCCACGGGGCAGCATGGAGAGCAGGGACAACGCCTTGGTTGGCAGCCCTCAGCCACAGCACGTACCAGCAGAAAGTGCTGCTCTTCCGGAAGCGGGGAGGAGAGGGAGGGACCTGAAATGAAGCCATGCAGACATGTATCCTAGGAGCAGCACACTGATGGAGCACAAACCTCACAAGCAGCACACTGAGATGGAGCAAGAGCACTTTTGCCCCACGGGGAACCAGGGAGTGGAGCCCACCAGCTCCCCGCAGCTGCAGGCAGCAGAGCCTCTGGCTGCCACAGACACCCTCCCCTACAGGACAGCCAAAAGTGAGGAGGACGGAGTCAATATCCGTTCCAAAAGGATACAAACAGGAAAAGATGTCTTACATCCTCTAAAAACAGTAGCCTGCTTTCTTGACTTGTCAAATGGGTATTATTTTTTTCTTTACTTTTCCAGACAAAACCAGATTGATCCATAAGAACGCTTTACAGCTCCCTGGCCAAACGGTTTCCCGTGCTGTCAGACAATAGCAGCCCCACAGTGCCAAACCAGCCTGCAATAAATAACCTCCAGAACACCGCAGAGTTTCCCTGTGCCTGCATGCTCCTCCTGTGCCTTCCCCACAGCCTTTCTGCCGCTCCTTGGCCACCACACACACTTGTGCTTATCTTGGCTTTCTAAATATAACACACACAGCAAGGCAGAGAAGGCCTTACCCAGGCATGCACGCCTGGCACCAGCAGCAGCACTCACAGATCCTCCAGGAAAAGGAACATAGTGGGTCTGGGGAGCAGGGAGAGCCACGTACGTGTGGCCAGGAGGTGCAGAACGCTGCAGGCTGAGCGCAGCCTCCGGCTCCTCGCGAGAGCCGCTGGGCGGAAAAGCAAAAGACCTGAAGCACGGAAGGAGATGCGGAAACCATGGGGAACCGGCTCAGGTTTTCTCCGAGGGAAGAGTGGGCATGGGTGAGCGTGTGTCCAGTAGGGCAGGATGGGTCACCCACACACTGGAGCTGAGGTCTCCCCAGGAACAGTCAGAAGCCCAAAGGAATGAGGTGCTCTCCTCCTGCTGGGGAGATTCTCAAGTCCCAAGAGCACTACAAATCAGTACTACTAATGCTGTCATTGAGGCTTTCCCAAAATATTTTAGGGATGCCTTCAGCCACACGCCCAGGTGGGTCACACGGCACCGCCGGAGGTGGCAGAGGGGAAGCCTCTGCTTCCTGACGTCAGCCCAGCTCATTGACATTTGCAATTATTTTCCCAATTTGTGTCCCCACATCCTAGCCCCAGGCTCCCCGCTCCCTACAGCTCTGCAGTATGCTCAGCCAGGACCTAACTGCCATGTTTTTATTTATCCTGTGCTCCGCACCCTTTTCCTTGTGGCAGTGCTCGATCCCAGGGCTGCACCAACCACACAGCAGGAACCACCTAATGCTGAAGGAAAAGAAGCCTATGGAAATGCTTCTTTTTAAGCACAACTGACAACCATTTCCTGTAAATTGCGATCCTGCAGCGGCACATAATTCAAAAACTACCTGCTCCTCGCCTGCTGAAGTAGCAATGCTCACAGGTACCCTTGGACAGAAGGGGAAATCCCCTCTCCAGAGATGCTGGTGCCTACGAAAACCAGGAAAAGCCAGCACCTCCACCCCTCACTGCCAACCCCCCCCCAGGTCCTGCCTGACCGGCCGCTGTGCATCCATCACCCACACCCCACTCCCAGCTCCACCGGCGATGCTCTGGAGCGCTTAAACCCGGGGTTATCTCTCCTTTCTCCCGCAGCTGGGTGGCTCTGGGGACAAAGCAACAAAACCAACGTACGGATAAAAAAAAAAAAATTTAAAATATTTTTTTAAACAATTCAAAAAATAAATAAAGAGTGTGGGCGGGCGGCGGCCCTCGGCCGGGGGATGTCCATCTAACCTTTTTGACCTGGTCCTCCTTCAGCTCCGTGAAGTAGTAGGCCAGGAGCTGGGCGGCGATCATCCTGCCGGCTGCAGCGGCGGCTCCGCGCACGCAGCGATGCGGGGCCCGGGGATGGCCGCGCCGAGCCGAGCCGAGCCGAGCGCCGCCCCTTCCTCCTCCTCCTCCTCCTCCGGGCTGGCCGCGGCCCCGCCCGGCGGGACGTGCCGGCTGCGCGGCGCGGAGCGGAGCGGAGCACCTCGGCACTCTTCCCGGCCCGGAGGAGCAGGAGGGCAGTGCCCTGCCGTACCCCAGAGGCGCTCTGCAGCAGCCATGGAGACGGGCTGATGAAGGTTCCCTGGGGAAAAAAAAAAGAAAAGGAAAAAAACAAAAAACCTTCTTGGTGGCCAAGGCCAATGGCATCCTGGCCTGTGCCAGGAATAGTGTGGGCAGCAGGACCAGGGAAGTGATTCTTCCCCGGTATGCAGCACTGGTGAGGCTGCACCTCGAGTGCAATGTCCAGTTCTGGGACCCTGAATTCAAGAAAGGTCACTGAGGTGCTGGAGCATGTCCAGAGAAGGACAAAGGAGCTGAGGAAGGGTCTGAAGCCCAAATCTGATGATGAGCAGCTGGGGGAGTTGCGGTGTTAAGTCTGGAGAAAAGGAGGCTCTGGGATACCTTCTCACTCTACAACTCCCTGACAGGAGGGTGTGGCCACGTGGGGGTCAGGCGACGGGACGAGAGGACATAGCTTTAAACTGTGCCAGCGGAGGTTTAGATTGGACTTTAGGAGGAATTTCTTCATGGAAAGGGTGGTCAGACATTGGAATGGGCTGCCCAGGGAGGTGGTGAGTCACCTTCCCTGGAGGCATCTAAGGAAAGACTGGACCTGACACTTCATACCATGGTTTGGTTGACATGGTAGTGTTAGGCCTAGGTGGTCTCAGGCACACAGTGTGATTCTTGCAGCAATCCTGAGCAGAGCCAGGAATCAGACTCAATGATCCTTGTGGGTCCCTTCCAACTAAGGATATCCTATGATTCTGTGATAATACACTGACAGAGAGGGCCTCTCCTCCCCACGTGTGCTGCTCACAATTTTGCCATGTTGGAGCACATGTCAGCAGCCCATGGGGCTCCTGGCTGCACCCTGTCCATCCACAGGGACAGGAACACACACCCATGCAGAGTGGTGATGCTGGAGGCGTGATTTGCATACAGATTGTCTACCACAGTCTAAGTGATTAAAAATCTGTTTCTTGAGTTTCCGGCTTCCTTTTCAGTGCTGCTTTAATTAAATGGTTTCACTGGCCAAAATCAAGAGCTGCTTTGGCAGACACGTCCTCCTTCAGACTGCCCTAGTCACTGCAGGCGGGGTGGGCAGGATTTCCTTCTCAGGCTCCAAGCTCAGAGAGATTTTCATCAAGTGTTTCACTGCTCTGCACGTGTCACTCCTGCTCATTTTCTTGGCAAACTAAGGAGCAAACCCTCCCGTGGTCCCCGGTGTAGCCAGGCTGCCTCTCTGCAGAACAGCGGCAGCGCCCTGCCACCAGCACAGCTGGAGCTCACGGGTGGCACAGGGACATGGCGCTGAGCTGAATCATCCCAGTGTCCAGCAGCGTCACCCAATCCCTTACACAGACTGACCAAACTCTCCCTCAGATATAATTCACTGCTCAGTCACGCTCCTCCTCTTCTGCTCGTCAGAAACTATCTTTAATTCCCAGCCAGGCTTGCTCCTGTTTTCAATCCATCTGCCATCTGCTAAGCCTTGTCTTTCATCTGAAATCACTCTCCTCACTCTCGGGTGTTCGCTTTCTATAAATACACTGAAAGTAACCCTACACATTCTCAGCTTTTGCTTCACTAGGTAAGACAGTCTTAGCTCTTTTTGGTCTGAATGCTGCCTGATCTTGCTCAATTCCCACAGGTTTTATGTTAGTGGAGCTGCCTCTGCGTGAGGTTTACAAGTGCTACTATCTTCCCCCTCCAGCTCAGACACCCTAAACACCACCTACATATACAACACTCCCCTCAGTTACCTTGCTGCAGGAATGCTTATTCATTTAAAACACTTGGACACAAGCTCAAGTTGTTTTCAACTAATCTTTTGACCAAATGAAAGGAATTCAAAGCATCCCCTCTGGCTCTCAAGGAAGGAATTTGAATCAGACAACTAAAATATTCACAAGTGGTCTTCTCTTTAACATGACACCTGTTGTAAAAACAGGCAAGAGGAGGACATTTGTTTTCTTTGTCTGCCAAAATTGTGACTTGGAAGTGAATTGAGAAAGTCATAGATCACAAAAGTGGCCTTTGGCTCCCCGATCATTTGTATTATAACATATTTCCAAACTCAGAAACAACAGTCTCAGGTTTCCTTTAAGAAGCAAAAAGGAAGTTCAAAACATCACTAGACAAGCCCTCTTGGTTCTGTGCAATGAAAATAAAACCTGCACACATCACAACCCCCCAGATAAATTAAACAATTAAGTATACACTGAAGCAGGAGGGGGTTCATGTGACAAAGTCTAAAGCAATTAGGGGATGGTAAAACAAGTATTGCAAATAATTGGGTTTGTCTTCAGTTGTTGAGCATGGCATTCAGGAACAATGAACTTGACAGAGTGAAAGCCACTAGAGAAAATGTAACAGTCCATCCAAGGCAAAACAGCTGCAATATTTAAATGTGTGGTATTTTTAAACTGCTCCGTACAAGGATAAGAGCACATGACCAGCTTTGATGCTGTAACCAACACTGGGGTGAATGAGCTTTCCTCCTGCCAGAAAGCTGGAAGGAAATGTCCCTATGGACACCCCAACCCTTGGCAAGCCCTCCTTGCACTGCCAGGCCAGCAGTGAGGCACAGGTGTTATTTTTGGGGGGCCTGGGAGGAGCTGTGCACGGGCTGCCAGGCAGGAGCAACCAGCTCTTCACCTCTGCCTCCCTGAGTCTCGTGCTGCCATAGCATTGAGCCCTGGGTTTTCCCTTCCGCTTTACTGGAAGGGATCAGCTCAGCAGCCAATTAATTACCAGCACCTCACATACTCTGCCAAGCATCCAGCAGGCTGCTTTGAAAGCCAGTGTCCTTTAAGACAAATTACTGGAGGCTGAACGTGGCACCTGATGACTTGCAGCTATTTTGATTGCGCTCTAATCTTATTGGTCATGTTTAACGCTACCCAAGTGTTTCAGCTGACTGAAGTAATTCTGTGAATCAGCTCTCCTGGATGTGGGTAAGATTTTTCCCCCCTTTGCCTATTTCTTCATTAAGCATACACTACATTCCAATTGAACTATACGAGGAGATTTTTTTGTTTAAATCTTATCACATAGTTTTGATGTACATAGCTGATAGATGCTTCCTACTTTTGTAAGAAAAAAATAAAGTTGTAGTTGTGTTTGCTGGGGTGTTTTTTAGGTGTCTGGAAAATGCTTGATCCCCTTTTCTCCCAAATTGCATTTTCCTTTCACAGTTCTCAAAGCAAAGTGAAAGAAAGCAGCATCTCTCTAATAAACAGTAAGTTCCCAGTTCATGACAGCAGCTCTGAGTAACGAAGGAAAGCTCCCATTCCAGGGTAGGAAACCAAGTGCTTGCACAGAAGAAATCACCATTCCTTTGTGCTGAACTTAGTGCAGAAGCTGCTAAGAAAATCTAAAAGCAGCAGATACATCAGTTTGATGAGCAATTCAGTCGAACCCACATTATGCAATTTCACCTTGCCAGGAGGCACGGCGAGCAGGCACTACCATACAGTCAGTCAGGATGCTCTCTCTCATGTTTTGTCCATGAAGAAACCAAGTTAGCTAGGAATGCCTTGAGGGGAGCTCATTCCATGCACAGGAAAGGCCACTCCATGTGCGGACAGAGCAGCGCACACTTAGAAAGTGGTTTTAATGCTCCTGGTGCAGCATTGCAGGAGTATGTTTCGAAAAGATGTTTTGGGCACAAAGACTAACAAGGGGTTCTGGCCTGGGTTTGGCCCATTCTTCTGCAGATGCTCCAGGGGAAGGGTGAGCTACTTTTTAATGAAGTCCCTTTGGAAAGGTTTTAGAACTACTCACCGCGCTGAGCATTTGAGGGCTGAAGACACTACACAGGGCTGTGGGTTTCGAGAATTAAATCCCTCCAAAGACAAGGCAGTATTTCTGTAAGGTGTGTACTAAGCAATTAAGGATCACAAACAGCCATGTCTAGACTCTAGATTGCGGCCGTGACGAGAGCACAGTGGAGGAGGAAGCATATCCAGCAAAGGAGGGGTATTGTCTACTGGTTCACATGGGAACAGACACTCCTGGGGCAGATGGAAATGCTCTGTGCCTCAACTCCCCATACCTGTGCCTCAGTCAGCTGTGTTGGCCTTTATTTCTTTAAACCAGGTACTGTTCTTCAGCATCAGAGGGATGCAAAGAACATAACCCCCACAAAACCAAGAAAACCAGAAAGCAGATAAACACAAGCCCCAAACTCATGGCTTACAATTAAGCCCCATTATTTGGAAGGCCTGGATGATGATTTCTTTCTCAGCCTCTTAGTGATTGCAAGGTTCATCAAGCTGGGGACAAACCCAACTATTCCATCTTTAGTTAACTGCTACTTCCAAAAGCTATGGGCTGCATGAGCAATCCTGCAAAGGACTTCCCACGTCTGCACGTATGTGGGGAAAAGAGGAAATTGCTCCCTGGAGTAACACCACCACAAAACTTGACCTCTAGCTCCTGTGTTGCACAGCAGAGCTATTCTATGCTGCTTTCCAACCCACTGAGGTTTTCCAACACAGGTCCAGCCTGCTGGCATCCCTTGGAACTGTGCATGCAAGTCCACTCACTTTGCTATTCCCTTACACACCAAAAGTGAAACACAAGTGCAATCCATCCAAACTCATCTCTTTTTTTTTCCCCTCCTGTCCCAGATATTCACCACTGCACCTTCTCTCTCTCCAGTGTCAGAAATACAACTGATTTTACATCTCTGCAAAGGAAAGCAATAACTATTCCAGTTTTCTGACTCGGCTTGGACCCTGCACTAGTTAAACATTTTTTCCATTGAGGTGAGAACTGCTGCATCAAGCAAGTATTTTTTATAGTGCATTGGTAGTAAGTCATTATTGCAGCTCATATGCCTATAAAGCAGACCATACACACACACATTTATATGCACACAGAAGCATATCAACAAACTCAGCTTGTAAGGCAATGCAAGGGCATTGGTGTTAGGGGGATGAACCCAATGTCAATGAACTGCCTTTCCTGACCAAAAGGTGAAACGTTTGCTTCATTTCATAAAACACTTCTTGACTCCAGCAAACTGAAATGAGCACAAGTGCAGATTTCTTACATCTACTAAATGTCCAGTGCTAGTAAACAATGTTAAAAGGAATGATGCTGAAGAAAGGGCAAAATACAGAGTGCAAACAGGTTTGAAATTTCAAAAGGGGATAAGTTTGAAGTATTTTCAGTTGTTCAATTCAAATCTATTATCTTCAGAAGAGGCAGTTCAATACCAATTAAAGGATGGCTGCATAACCAGCAACTCAAATAAGCAATAAGGCAGTTACAAAGATTTAAACAAAGAAAGAAAATATAACCTAATTCATTGTACTATATGGAGACAGCTTTCCTAAATCTGCTTTCAGCTCCTCACAGATCATTGAGCTCATTTGTCAAAGTTTAGCTCTAACATACCCACTATGTGGGAAGACTTGCAAAAACAAAGCCAGTCCTTCAGCCCTGCAAAAAGCAGTTAACCTCGGCAGACAGCTGGTTGCTGTGCACTGCTGTGCACTATCCCAAGAGGGCTTGAATGGCAGAGTCCAAACCAGTGTCCTTTAACGACAGTGCACCTTTGCTATGTGAGCAGTAAATCCATAACCAAGAGCCTGTACTTCCAGCGTAGGGAACACAAACTGCCCCTCTTTTTTGGCTTTCCACTAACACCAAGCAAGGTGACACCTCTCAACCCAGGCTAAGAGGCCAGTTTTCGTGAAGGATACACATTTCTCCTTGATCCAGCAATTGATGCTAGCAAAAATCAGTTTGTATCACAAGTCCCAGACTGACAGATGTGCCAGCCTTAATTGCCAAGACTTCAGGTTTGTGCTCCTTTTCCAGCAAGACCCAGTGTAAGAGACTCTCCTCCAAGGCCAGTTAATATTCTCACAACATGGGGCTCTCCCCAGTAAGTCAAGGACCTCCACCCTTTAGCCCAGAAGGGGTGTAAAGCAGGTACTTACTTGACACAATGGGGAGCAGCAGGAGCCAGGTACATCCACAGCATTTGGCTCCTTCCGTGTGGCCATAGCAGGAGCACCATTTGCTATGTCACATGGTCATCACAGGGGACTGTCAACAAGAAAAGAGGCAGGATTGTAGGTTTTCACATCTCCCTCCACAGCCTGGAGATGTCTGTGAAAGCCATACACCCCCACAGACAGGTGCTCTCTTAAAGACCAGTGGCTGGGATACAGCAGACGCACACTCACTGTTAGCATCACCCTAAGGGAGACAAGAAACTGGGGACATTTGGGCTATGGACCACAGAAGAATGGTGGAAATGGAGAACGTGTTGGCTAAGGACTGGGCCTCACATAGCCCCAAGATACAATGGTTCCCTGAGATTCCTGCTGCACACAGAGAAGGAGGACTTAGCAAGCAAATGTGCAATAAAACACCTGAGTTCTGTTAACAGTTTGTTATTCTAATTAAAAGAACCCACAAAGCCTTGAAAAAAACAAAATATTCACATTAAAAATCAGTACAAGAAGACTGTCACAGATGGGCTTGCAGCTAAGAATCATTCAGGAGCAACCACAGACTTTGAGTTGCTTTGTGATAAACTTGTGATACTTTTTTTTTTGTTGTTTTGCTAAGGTCCAAAGCTGTCTCAACAGAGGCTGGAGGCAGATACAAACAGCACCTCTGAGCAAAATTTTGTCTTCTTCAACCTTACAGGCTGCTGTCACAAAACATTTTAGAGTGGAATCAGAAACCCAGTGGAGTCAGTCCCAGCCAGGTCCTTGGGCATCTATGTGGCCTATTTGGGGTTTTCCTCTCTCCCCACACCATTTCTTCCCTCAAGCCACTCTGGCTCTCTCAGGTTTTTTGGGGTGGCAGTGGGACTGAAGGCTCTCTGTGAGGAAAAGTGGGAACTGCCCCAAGCTGGACTCTCCTGCTGCTGGAGTTCCATGGGAAGACTGCAGTGGCACAGGTATCCATACTGGTGGATACTGGTGCACACTAGTAACACTTCTGCAGTGGGAAAGGTGTTGCATTAATTTTGTCTTTGTTTCTTGCCATCCAAATCCATTTTAATTAATATTCCCCAAGTGGAGTCAGTTTTGCCTGTGGTGAAAATTGGTGACCCTTCTCCCACCCTTATATCCAGCCAAGAGATTCTTCCTCCTATTTTGTCCCCCATCTTGCTCAGGAAGAGACCGCAGACAGGCTGGGTGGGTGTCAGGCAGCCAGATCCAGTCAACCTGCCACACCAGGTCAAATACAAATCCAGAAGAGATTCTGAACCCCTATCTTTGTTCTCAGATTTTCAGACACAAAAAGAAAAGTAGAGATGGAATAAACCATTTTCAATAAATAAAACCTCATGTATGTGTCAGAAAGCAAGTTCTTGTTTTAATTGAATAGGTTTCTCCATCCCTCTGACCCATTCCTGGTAGGAAACCTTAGAGTAGGGCTTCACAATATAGCTACAAAGGATGGGTGATAGAGACTTTTTTTTTAGTATCAAAAATTAAGCTTTTCTTGTCATCTCAGTGCTTTAAATGGGAAACCCACCTCTACTGACTTCCTGGTCAACAGCTCTGCCCCCACATTTCAGCTGCCGTCCCAGTACTTGCTACAGCAAGAGATAACCCCATCCTGCTTGTCCTTCCCTTCCTTTCTTGAAGATGATACAATTTTTAGGAAAGCAGAAGTTGCCTCACAGGAGCGCCTGTATCTTAGTCCACTACTACTCATCCCTGCTGGCTCTTTTGACAGCTGCCGAGTTCACCAGTCCCGTCTGGGACCTGACCCAGCATCGCCAGACCCATGGGTGACCCTGTCTTCCAGTAGGATATTTCTACTCTGACATTTGACATCGATACAAACAAATGTTTTAATCACAAGTTTTTTCTATAACCTTGTTTTGGACAGATAACAGCAACAACACCCTGGGGCTATCAGTCAACATTTAGACCCAGAATATACCCTCAGCCGTTTTATCTCCTGCCCTCAGCATCAGATGCTGCAGATTCAGGTTGCCAGCACGAAACTGCCGGGATACAGGTGTGGCACAGGTGAGGAGCTCTCATGCTTTACAGGACCAGCCTGGTCAGCCCCTTCCCTCCCCTCACAGCAGTGTCATTGCACGTGGTTTAACAGATGCTCCCCTGGCTGGTGGGATGAGCACCCTCCTTGCAGAGATTTTTCAGCACCCCAAGGGGACTTTTCCTCACTCTGCAGCACTGCATATTTGGAACAGCAGCATTTGACTTGGGCTCTTAAACTTTGACCAGAGCTGGGACAGTAAATCCAAACGACTTCCAACTGCACAAGAGGAATTTGCTTTAAAAAAAACCCAAATTTTTCACATACCCTTGGCTTTATCTGGAGAGCAGTCTGGACAGTAAGACACAACCACCAGCACAAACAGGATCCCAAATATATTTGAAAAGCAAAAGAGCCTTTCTGCAGTCGAATGATGATGATGCTTCATTTGGATCTGCTTTCCAAACACTTCCACAGCACCCCCTTCCAATCACAACATGCCACTTTGAAATGCCAGTACCACTTAGCTCCTGAGCCTATTAGACCATGAAGCAATAAACCCAGAGAAACAAAAGTAACCCAAATACCTACTTTAGCAGCCAGTTGAGTAGACAGGTGTTATCCCGAGGGTTCCATGGCAAAAGCATCCTCAGAAATGCCATACCTTGACCTTTGCACAATGGATGGCATGAAGCTGGTCTCCAAAAGCCATAGTGTCTTCCCAAAAGGTGCTAATATTAACTATAGCCCTTTGTTTCTTTGCACTCAAGGTTTCTCCCTGTCAGCTTTCTGGCATTTGTCAGCGTGGTGCATGCTTTACTGGGCAGATATTGAGCTGCAAATTCCTTCATACTTCTCTATCCACAGCATTCTGCAGCTAAAGCTCTAGCCGGCCAGCAGATGAAAATGCCACTTACTGCTTATTCCTGCTGCAGTTTGTTGAATTAAAACCTCTTTGTTTGCAAGCTGTAAACAAATTCTTCTTATCTTTCAATAAAAAATGTCAATTATGCTCTCTAACAATGTAACTTCATTGTGATGAAAGAAGGCATTGCTATTGCTCTAATCGTGATAACATATCAGCTGCTTTTAGAGTCAATTCCTTTTTGTGCAAAATTTAATGACCAGGCAATTATTCAAATTTCAGACTAACAGACTGGGCTTTAGACCTACAGCTCTGAAAACCCTTTAGACCTTGCTCTGAAAACACACAGGCTCTAGAGCAGAGTTTCTGAGTTCAGAACAAAAAACACCTTTACAATTCCTTCAGCACAGCCAGACTTGGGCCCACGTTAAACACAGCTACTTCATTGGAGAGCCAGGGAAAGAAAGCCAAATTCTCTGCACGCTATCACAGGCACTTCCCAGGCCCTTGGCTTTCATTTGGCTTCACTGGGAGCTGTGGTTATGTCCAGTTTCCTCGACTCTCTCTGGCTTCAGTGCATTTCCTGCAGAATCGCTGGCCACAGCAGCTGTGCCCTTCAGGCATTTCAACTTTTTTTTTTCCCTCATGCCAGTATTTATCCCATTTGCTTCCAGAATCAGCTGCTGCTCCCAAATCAGCGTCCATAACTTTCCCCTTTGAAGTATTCAGGACGTGCCTGCTGGGAAAGCACCTTCCTTATTTCCCTCCTCAGACCCTCACAGACTTTCCCTCCATGCCCTTCTGCCACCCATTTTCTCCTCCTGCTGAGAGCTCCCCTCTTCGACCAAGTTGTCCATCACTGCTGGCCTGCTCCATTAACCGTTTACATCCCAATCCTAGTCATGCTTTATTTATGCTTTCGTGCAGCCACAGCCAGAGGTGGCTGCTGCCCCAGGATCTCAGCTCACCCCCACAGCTGAGCACTGAAGGGAATGCCTGGGCTAAGCTCAGCCCCACGGGTCTCATCCCCTCCACATCTCCCTGCTCTCCAACTCTTGTGACAACACAGAACAGCTTTTTTTTAGCTCCCAATAGGGGACAAAGCCTGACACGATGAGGACAGTCCTCCACAATGGCCTGGCGGGCAGCAGTCCCAGTCCCACAGCTACACAGATGGCCCAGCATCCCCAGCCAAGCCAGCCCTATAAGAAGGGGGGCTTTCCAGGTGCACAGAAGCCTTTGGCAAGCTGAACATCCAAGCAGCAAATTGAGAACAACAGAAACAGCCCGCGGAAAAGCAATTTGAATCAGTAACACCGGTGGGTCTGAGAACAGAACCCTGTTCTGAAATGCTTGAGGCTGGGAGCTACATCTCACCTCCAAGTCCAAACAAAATGGATGCCAGTAAAGTAACAACCCCACTGCCTCCCCCCCTTCTATCCTGCCCACAAAACAGTAAACACATTAACCGCTTAACTCAGTTAACTCCCTTGAATAGTCCTTGTAATTAACAGCTCTTAACACCTTGCATTGCTGTCATCCCTTTGCTCCACTATTCAGACTTAAACTTGTTCTGATATGCAATAACGAATTTATGGGGAAGCTTTGATTGTCGATGTGCCATACTCTTCACACATCTCTCCCCTCTTCTACAAACAGCCTTTCTCCTTTCCAGCAAAAGAAGAAAATAAAACACAGTGGCAGTGAAACAGACTCAGTCTCCCCTCATCTCTTTCGTTTTGTTTTTTTTTTTTAATATAGCTTTGGTTTGGTTTTTGTCTGGTTTTAACTTAGAATTTTCTAGATAAAAATAAGAATTTGGGTTGTTTTGGGAGGGTTGGGTTGTTTTGAGTTTGGGGTATTTTTTATTAAGCAGTCAGGAAAGATCAAGACTGGAAGGACCTTCTTCCACTCCTCCCAGCAAGCTCCTGCTTGCCAAGATTCCCCCCCAACCTTTGGTTCTTCAACTCCTGCACAGGAAACCTCCCACCTGGAGCCCTTTGTCAACTTTCCTGCAGCCAATTCCTTCTGCCGGGGGAAGGGCGTTCTGGAGGAACCCATGTTTACCAGGTTTCTTACCAAATCTGTTGTTTCTTCACAGAACACAGCTTTTACTGACTCTAGAGGTCTAGAGGCTGTGGGAGGCCCCCGGACACAGAGTGCTGATGAAGTGTAATGGTGAGTAGGAAAGGGGCTGGCATCTGGAGGGTGTTAAAAAAGCACATAACAAGATCAAAATTATTTTGGCATTCCCCTCTCAGACAGACATGACCCATCACATTTATAGCACATTCAGTGTGCACATGCAAGGTGATAGTATCAATGAGAGAAAGGAAAACATTACTTAAAGTTTTGGCGGTTTTATATCTTGCTTTCCTCATTAGCTTTACAGAGTGGATTCAGTGCTGGGACAAAGAAGATATCTACCTTATTCCCCTTCCTCCTCTCACCTCAACAGGCCACCTGTGTACAGGAATAGGTCCCTTATATTATTATTTTATATCTATATATGTATTTATCACTTGACAAGCTACTGACTTGACAAGTCTGAGAAATGCTTTGGATAAGCCCCTGATGACAGTTCAAGGCAGTGGTGGTCCTTTCTAGAGAAACTGTAAGTTTACCTAGAACAGGACAAAATTCAGTCTCCTGCTCTCCCTGCCTCGCTCCCCCTCCATCTAATTCCTATGGTGACCTCAAACCAAAGCCAGCTCATTTCACCAAACACAAAGAAACAAATCAAGAAAGATCGAAGAAACAATACTTTCATTTTGGTATTACCTACATTTTGGCCTCAAACTCCTTTACACTAATCTGCTAATCCTGTATAATATTGACTTCTCAAGAAGGGAGATCCTGCTAATCAGGATTTCTGAAGGATTTCCACATGATCCTATATTTAATTTTGAACGTTGTCAGAGTGACAAAGGGAATATGTCACCACCAAGTTGCTACTGCATTTTCTCTGGGTTACAAGTCAAGGGCCAGCGCTGTCCAAACCTACAGCTACTAAAATGTGTCTCTAGCAGGCAAAACAACATATTTAGGATTATTTTTCCCCCATGGATGAAAGGGTAACTGCAACCATCTACTGGGAATTTCTGAAAGGCACAAACCTTATTTCCTCCACCCAGTAATACTTCTATCACACCTGTGATTTAAAGATCTTTCAACTTTCCAAATCATATGTGTGACCTAGATGTTAAAAAAATGTTCATGTCTTCAAGAAGCATCAAAAAAATTGATAAATTCAAGCCCTAAATGTATTAACTGCAGGGAAAGCAGGCAGAAATGAAGCATCACAAAGCTACCCAAGAAGCAGTAGAAAAGTAAAAGTAGGAAAATAAAAATCTAATATGTGAAACTGGAACAATCCCATTTTATTTTATATTGCCTAACAATGTCATGTGATGAACTGCAGCACATGCTGTGTTACATTTAATAGAAGGCCTCTACTTTTATTGTGATCTAGGGCTTTAAACTGAATCACCAAATATGATGGTAGAGATGGCAGAGAAATGTTTTGCTTCAGCAGTTTAATATCTATACAAGGGAGAATGCAAGTTTGCACCAGTCATTGAGTTTCCACATGTCGACATAATCAGGAACTTGATGCTGCATCATTATCCAGATGGAGAATGTTCTGGTTTAGAGAAAGGCGAAGCATCATGTGGTTATGGGATGCCTGCGAAACCACAAGTGAAGTTTGTATCCCTGGTAAAACCCCAGAGGGGCCAATCCTGCCCTTCTCCAGGGCTGCCCAGCAAACCTCTGCTCACTCCCTTTCAGACAGCAGCCGCCCTCCCAGCGCAGCAGATGTGTATCGGAGCCGTGTGGGAGCTGCCGGGCTCCAGAGCAAGGCAGCTGCCTGCAGGAAAAGCAAGAGCAGTGTGTCCTGAGCCTCAGGGACCTCAGCAAGAGCCACTGAGCACTTTGTGAGCAGTTTCAGGTCCATGTGATCGGATTCCACAACACCCACAGACTCACTAGAAAAAAAAACCTGCACATGCGAAAAAATATTATTGTGTGGGCCTAATCTACTGCAGAAAAGGAATAACTGCAGCTGAGGTGTAAACTGACTTTGTGTGAGTATTTCATTTCCCAAAAAGACTTGAAGGAAAAATCAAAGCAAGATACGATTTCTTTCTAAATGTGAGGAGTTTACCTTTTCTTACTGATTTGCATTCCAATTGTGCAGAACAGGTTTTAGAATAAAAGTACAAAAGGTATTCTGCCCCGTACCCACCTGGCCATCCTGGGGCATCTGCATCACCTCATTCCAGATGTACAGGGACATACTTCATTCACAGGTGCACTTTTGCAGATTAGCAGAATCCATTCCCCCAAAAAGGCCCAAAACCACACAGATAGTACAAGATTTCAGGTGCCAAAGGAAGAAACAGTCCCTGTTTTTGCCTCTGGTCCCTAGAACAGCCTAGGCCCCACATAGCCTCAATACTTGTTTGTTTTTTTCTTCTACACCCAGCCCCTCCAAATTAAACCTGTTCATCACCAACAACAAACTTCCATTCCAGATAACTGCCCTTACTACACAGGAAGCTTTGGTTTCAGCAGCTCTGTGGACTCTGAAATATAAAGAAAAAGTAAAATACTAAGTTTCTTGACAAAAGGAAAAAAATATTAAACGTAATATGACTTCACAACTTGTCTTTTCCCAACTGCTCAGTACAGTGAGCTCAGCACTATGAGGAATTCCTTCAGAAGTGAAAATCATTTGCAAGTATCTTTTACCCATCCAGTAACTCTGACACAGAGCTGTTGACACATTTTGGTTTTTTTAAAAACTACAAAACAGGAAAAGTCTGTAGCTTCCAATCTGGTATTTGTGATTGCTAAATTTAAACCCAGAGGTGGCCTTGTTACTGATTATTACATAAACCCAACTGCTTATTCCCCTGCACCATAGTTACTTTTGACCTAACTAGGCTTAAAGCACATTTCTTGGCCCCACTTTCTGCTGTCAGCCTGCAAGGAAGCAAATACCCACAAAGAGAGGCTTAAAGGAGATACAGGAATACTTGAGAACAGAGAATAGGCAGGATACAGATTTGCTGCTTCTCTGTACCATATTATTGTTTTGGTTTGCTCTGGGTAAATCAGGTGAGGGACATTTGGTCACACAAGGCCATGAGCTCTATCCACAAATGGCCTTCACAATCACTGAAGTGCTGCTGAGTTTAAATTTAGATTTAAAGAAGGCTTTAGGTTTAAAGATTGATGTTTTAAGAAAGCTCCCACTTTCCTGCATGTTCTTCCCACAACGCAGAAGATGCACTAGACAGAGAAGCAAAGGCTCACAGCACCACAGGTTTATTTACAAACAGACTACAAATAGGCAGAGCAGCAGGCAACAGAAAATGAAAACCAAGGATAAGCTCCTTTGCACAAATGGAAAGAATTCTCTCAGGAACAGGCAAGAAGATAACAAAGGGAAAACAAAGAGGAGGCTTTCAGATACTCAGGTGATTTTTTTTTTCTCTCTACACAGCTGTTTTGGTGGCCTCTTTGATACCCTCTATGTAGCCCTGACACAGACATAGCTCAGACTCTGGAGCTCCTTCTACATTCTCTCTTTCCTTCAGTATCAAAGGAATCAGTCACAGTCAGAATTCATCCAGCATTGGTTTAGCTTTATGTGACTCAGATGCACTGACGTATTTTGACACAAACTCATATTTCCTTTACATTCATCTATTAAACATGCCTCCTGTACTCAGGGAAGTATTACATTACACTTGCAACCAGTGCAGCAGCGGGGGGAGCATCATTGACCAAAGTCCATTAATTTATTTCACCTGCAAATTTATTGTAAAACCTGTGAAGCATTGAGAAAAGATATGTCCACTAGAGAAGATGCAACATCAGAATCTCAATATTCCTTGAGCCAGGCCAAGAGAAAACGAAGCTCAGAAATCCTAAGAAACGTGATAAACTCAGTTGTGGTGCGGTAGCTTAATTAGGATGTTGTAAAAAGACACATTTGGGTTGATTTTGTTTGTTTGTTTTGTTTTCACTCTCCCATGTGCATTATAGATGCACTGCAGGAAGTACAGAGCTGAGTAGACTGTGGTTTGCCAAGACATAATGCCAGTGGGGAGCAGAAACACCTAATCCAAGTTACCAAAGGACAAAAATCCACAATCCTGGTTGGTCAAAACCAGCTGCTCTCCAAAAACAGGTACCTGTGTACTGCTGTTTGGCAAAGCTATCTTGAATCACCACTCAGCAAATCCCTACTGCACACGCTTGGCAGTGCTGAAATTACTTGACCGCTCATTTCTACTTCTGTCCAACATTATGCAATCTTTTTGCAACTGCAGTAATGAGGGCAGCTCCCTTCCCACTTCCATCTTCAGAAAGCATGAAAGTCACATCACACTGAGGTGCCAGTTCCTTCACTGTTTCCCGCAAGACCCTAGAAAAACTGAAAGGGAAGGGAGAGAAGAACAGAACATTTTAGCAGCTGCTTTCTGATCTGATATCTTTGTATTCACCTATAAGCAAGGAGCCATAACCTCAGCCAACATCTTCCACAGCATTGCTTTCTTTTGCTTTTCCTCCTAATCATGAAAGATACAAATTTCTGTACACAATCAGACTCTAATTTTTATTTCTCCATTTGAATTTTGTTCAGCATGATGCCACACACTGCCCACATCTTCAGAGATCATGAAGGAGGTTCTCTTAGCCCAGCTCAAAAGCTAATGCATCTATTTGTAGGCCTTGCTCACAAAATATTGACCCAACTCCAAAAACTCAAGACAGCTTTCCATCTGGGAGATTCAGATATTGCAGAAATATGCCAAAACACTGCAAAATAAGCATTAGGTTCATTCAACATTCCACAGAAAACAGCCTCCCAGTGGCAACTGGACTTGCCTTTGCAATTTTTGATCCTTTGGCTAGGCAAGGGAAATGACAAAATGCAGGGAAATGTGTTAGATTCTTACCCCCTCTCAGGATTTTAATTACCTCAGCAGAAAGCTGGTACAGCTTGGTATGTTCTAACAGTGAAAACAAGCAAACAGCAAAGGGAAGTGGTGCCAGGGTACTCACTGTGGATGGAGCTTGTACAGAGTCCCATCTACTCCAACAGTGATTTGCAAGCGCCCCACACCTTGGTTCTCCCTCTTCTTCTCCACAATAGCAGCCAGCCCTGCCCCACAGAGCTGGGCAGCTCTTCTTGACACAACGCCACACACCTCCTTCACAATGATGCTGTCGTCACAGGTGCTGTCCAGGCCGAGCTGCTGCAGGATGCGCCGCACTTGGAGGAGAGCGAGCCGGTCACTGTGCACAGGGAAGCACACAGAGCAGCAAGGCATTAGGGAAAGCTCCAGCAGCTGAGACAGATGTGATTCAAATGAAACAGGACCACTTCAACTCTAACACTCTCCAGCTCTTTTAAGGCAGATTTCTGTCTGAATTCAGATTGAAAACTTGCTCCTGCCATGCCCTTTGCCATGTTAAGCTGTATCTCCAGAAAGCACAAACTGTAGTCATTCATCTAACTCCCAAAGTCATGAGGGAGCAGAGCCAGATCAGCCACCTGACTGTTACTTTAGATCTCAAGGCTGAGACACTTCTTTCAAGGCTTTCCACAGCAGAAAGAGTTTCAAATAACCTGGAGACCATTGCAGTCACGCACAGATTTATAGGTAAGCACATATTCATGTATCACTGACTTCCTACTTTCTTAAATAAGTACTATTCTAAGTCTCACAAGAAACATTTAGCTTGATGGCTAAGGCATCCAAGATAACCCAGTTGTGTGGACAGGAAATAATATTTCATATAATTACAGAATAATTCTGTAACTCCCCCAGTTTCTCATTTTTAACTTTTATTCTGGAGGTGGGGGGGTGCACAAAGAAGAAAACTGTAACTGACTTAATTGACTTCTTGAAGGAAAGGGCTCCACACACTAGCAAAAGACTGTTTTCTAGGTGTCCCAGAAGACTTTAAGGATTTAAACCATGTAAATCTAACAACTTTACCTCTCAATCTGAGACAGGAATTTTGTTTCAAATATGCCTCTTTTCCTGAGTGATTCCGAAATGTGTCCTCTGAACAGCAGCCCTTGTTTGGTTAAGTCAATCAAAATTTGCCTTACTATTTCACCTAGGTACATTCCACTGGTCATTTTTTCATACCTGTTGGGTCAAAAGAGGAATAAAAATGTTCATTTAAAGAGATGGCTCTGTTTAGCTTGAGTGGTATGTACATGCCCTGTGAACTCCAAAAAAGCAGCCCAAGCTTGCAGAGCAATAGTCATTGAACTCCATCTTTCAATCACCAAAAATCTGTTGCAGTGACTTCAAGTGCAAACATTAATTATGATATATTTACCTGTGCCAAATGGTAACAGAAGTAGAAAAAAACTCTTGCAATATTAAGCAGAATATAGTGTTAAAGCCAAAGTCCACACTGAAGTGAAACTCTTCCCTGTCCCCCCATGCATTCACCAGTGAGTCACACCTAACCAATACTGTCTTTACCCAACAAAGAACAGTCACGTTCAGCTTATCCTCTTGCTTGAGTTGTATTCTATCTTTGAAAAATCACCCTAAGAGGAGGAACAAAGCACAGCCTAGACTTTGCAGGGAAATCTTAAAAGCTGCACTGTTTGGTAACTGCTTCAAGATGAAAACAGTGCTGTGGTAACAATGTACATCTTCGTTTTTTCCTTTGGGGGTTTGTTGTTTTTTTGGTATCTAGGTTACTTACCAAACAACAACAAAAAAAAATGCAATATTAAAATTTCCTTCCTGATTATTCATTCATTAAGCACGTTTTAAAAAGCAGCCAGTGTCTCTCAAAGACTGACTTCATCAGGCTCTTGGCATCAGGACCATCACATTTACCTCTGTTTCCCTGGGTTTAGTGAGCCTTCATCTACTTCTTTATCATATTTTGTCCTGATGTTGTCAATACAGCCATTGTCACCAAATGCTCCCCATTCTGTATTAATACACATTTTTCCTTCATTCCCTTCCACTATTTCTATGTTTTTCATGTCCTCCATGTAGCAAACATTGCTGCCTGTTCCTAGAAGGAAAGAAATAACAAGACTTCAGCTGGAAAAGTGAAGCAGCACCAGGAACTCATAGAAGATGACTGCAGTGTTCATCTTAAAGTTCTCTTTGCCATAGCTCAAATTTCAAGGTCACTTCCAACACAGGCCATTCTATGATTCTATGCTTAGATATATTTCTGGATCAAAACTTGGAGGTACCTATTGGGGGAACCATCTAAAAAGCCCAACAAGAATTCATTCAGATTTTTAAAAATATTTGCTTGTTCCATGGTCTGTAACCTGGCCACACAGTAAATATGAATACGCTTTCCGAAACAAGAATTCATGCTCTTATCTGCTTATATCCTTTTACCCTGCATACACTTGCTAGGCACCATCAGAGATACGATCAAAAGTCCAACAGGTCCAGGAACTTACCTGCTACAGATGTTGTTAAGTTTCCTGCTGAATACCACACAAATCTGCCAAGAACCCCAAGCAGCTAGTAACACCATATATCAAACTCAAATAAAAGATGCTGGTTTACAGATTCCAAAGCCCAGCATTACATAGGTGCTTTCTTCTCACAGTGGTCACCTGGCCACCACTGTACCTGCAATAAGGCCAATCTCACAGTTTGGATCCTCATATCCGCAAGTCATCATGGTCCCAACAGTGTCATTCACCACTGCTACAATGTCCAAGTCAAACTCCTAAAACACAAGTCACGATCAGTAGTGGAATGCCAGAGGAAGAGTGAGGGTGCATTAAGTACACCAAAATGAGCAGAAAAAAATAGCTCACATTTCTTCTTTTGATGGCCTCTCTCAGCATATCAACAACATCTTCCCCCTCACAGTCTGTTGCCTTGAATCCTTTTGTCCATCCCACAAGTGTTCCCTGAAACAGAAGAGAAAGAAAGTCATAAGTGAAGAAAAAGAGCAGACTGTACATTGCAAGCATCAGCTTTTTCTTGCCTCCCACCCCAATGTTTTGGGGTTTTTTTTCCAAATAATGTATTTCCCTGGATAGGTTACTGAGAGTGACTAGTGCAGGCTGTGCACATGTATCTTTGTTACCCAGCTGCTGATGGTAGTGACTCCAGGTTTACTCAGCTATTTATCAAGGCACTGCACTCAGTGCCTTCTAAAAATCATTTGGAAAACCTCATCTCATGTCTTGTGCACACAGCCATTGTATTACCTGTGAGGGAAAGACTGCAAAAAATACTTTTGCCATAAATTATTAAACACCCATCAAACATTAATGAACATCTACTGTTAATTTTTCGGTCGTTTACTGAAGGACATTTCACAACTTCAGGCAACACTAATTTGTTTCTTTTCAGACAACAACCTGGCCTGACAGAAGTTGATTTCCAGGTTACCTGAAGTAATTAGCCTTACACTTCCTAAGTGGCTCTGGACTGTGTGTCCAAATAAGAAAAAAAGAAAAAAAAAAAAATAGATGGCAACTGGGAGAAAAAGCTGCTACTGAGAAACACCCTCAAGTTCTAACAATAAAAGACCAAACACACAGAGCAACATATTATGACCCTGACATATGTGTCTCACTCAGTTTGCCTCCAATACTGTGGAATTTGCTTCCTAATCATTTGTCAAGACCTAAATGCTATGCTGTAGGTTGAGAAGGCATATGAATTAATGTCTCCACAAAAGGCTAAGTCCTATTGCTACTCTCTCAGCTGAGCTGAAAACTGAGACAGGGCAGACTAGCTTCCAGGCTTAGAAGCTATTGTAAAACCCACCAGGACATAAAAACATGCAATAAAATAGCAGTCTCTTATTTCCCCAATATCCTACACATTTGACTGGAACTAAGCAGTACAACATCCCCTGCCCCTCTCGGAAATTAATAAAAATAATCTTTTCTTACATAAGATCTGAAAAGATAAAAGATAAGGTATCTGTCAAAAATCCAACTCTTCCAAGCTGGACAAGAAAACCCAGGTCTATCCACTGACACTCAACAAAAATAAGCTAATGTAGTGCGGAAGTTAAAACAGTCAGAGCTGTGCAGCACAGCTTGGAAAACAACCTGGGACTGTAGCTGAGCAAGCAGAAGGAGCCATTTATTATCCCTTGCCACTGAAGAGTTAAGGCAGCCAGTAAGATTCCTGGGTTATTAAAAATATGCAGTTCATTTTGCTGTCATGAGGGCTTAGCTTTATAAAACAAAAGCAAGTCATGTCCACCACTTACCACAGACAAGAAGTGAAAATTCAGATTCCCATAGGCAGATGGATAACATAGGATGATAACTTTCTCGTGAAACACAACTAATTTGCAAAATAAAGTAATAACATTCTCCAAACCAACAAGTCACCCTTGCCCAAAATGATATGATTTACCAAGCAGATGCAGAGCTGCCATTTGACCCATTTTGTGCTGCAGTTCTTACCTTGTCAATGCTGGCTTGCCTGCAGGGGAAAGAGAAGGTGAAGCCCAGAGGAAGCCGAGCACCTTTAATCCCCATATACTCCAGAAAGTCTGCTATGCACTGGACAATATGGTCAAAGAGCTGGAGGGAAAGGAAAAGTATATAAATCTCACAACTAATCCCATACAATGGGCCTTGGCTGGATCGGTTAAACAGTCACTTAAGATTACCTCTTCTCCTGTTCCTTGCATGATCTCCAAAGGAATGGCAAAAATTTTGTTATACATTTGCACTGATCTTCTTCTCCCACTTTTGATTTTGACCAGCAGAACCCTGAAATTTGTGCCACCAAGATCAAGGGCAAGGAACTTTCCTTTCTCTGAAGGAAAAGAAAGGTATTTCATTTTGGTGCTTCTCATAGCACATTTGCCAGTTAGAATGACATACCAATGATAGCACACTGCTCCCTACGGCATTTATCCCATCAAGTCTTTTAGCATGGGGCTGAAGATAACAGATAACATAGCAGGAAGCACCGGTTTGACAACATAAATCCCCCTGGCATTTGCCAGGTTAATTAGCATATTCCCTCTCCCCAGAAAACAGACAAACAGCTTTCCTGAACCACCTTCAAGTGATCAGGAACTAACTTCACCTGTTCCATCTGGTGTCCCACAGACGTACGTCGGCAGCATCTTCACTGTGGCATTGGCTTGTGTCTCTCTCTTCAGCCCGTACTCCAGCTCAGCCCTCATTTTGTCCATAACTTCTCTGAGGATTCCCAGGGGCAGCAGGAAGGGTGCAAGCGTGGCATCAATGCACTGGCGCTGGGCGGCCAGTCTGTGTGCCACCGCTGTGACCATGGCAGCCCCCCTGCCGCTGCCGCTCACCGACAGCAGGAACCGCACGTCACAGGTGGGCACCAGCCTTCTCACCACCTTGTGCAGACGTTTGGCATATCTAGCAGGGACAGAGATTTGCTTTAGGCTCTCACAGGCCTTTTGGGCATGGTTTACTTCATCTCTGCCTGGAATCAGACCTTCAACCAGTTTGGGAGAATAGTTGGAGAAAGTTCCCCGTTTGGGAAAGCACGTGTTCAAAAACAGGGAGGTAGTGGAGGAAGGGAGAAAGAAAGAAAGAAAAGAAAAAATGTGCAGTGAACTGCAAATGTCCTGGAGACCCAGGAGTCACTTGAGAAATCAACTGCATTTCCCCAGACACTGTTATCCCAGGTATCATGTTCTTCCCACCCCACCCCAAATTCTAAAGCTCCTGGGACAGCTTTGCAATAACTAATCCAGTTAGATGTCACCCCAAAGCTGAAGCAAAACTGGCAGTTCTCTGAAAAGCCACACACACATGCAAATGGAGACTCTTGGCAACATCAATATGCAGCCAGCAATTATCAAATCCTCTCTAGTTACTTACTGGGGGTGGGTTTTATAGAGTCCCCCATCAATCCCAACAGTGGTTCGCATCCTCAGCAGCTTTTTATTCTCCCTGAGCCGGGTCAGGATAGCTGCCAAGGCAGCAGCACAGAGGTTGGCTGAGCGGAAGGAAACGATAGTGCAGACATGCTGAACAGCAACACAGTCCTCCTCAGAGGGAAACAGGTTCAGCTCTGTAAGGATCTCTTTTGTGTTGCTCAGACCTTCCTTGTACCTAACCCCAAAACAAAAGAATACATCACCAAATGCAAAGGCAACACATAAATCAATACCTTGGCTTAAAAAGAAATGAGAGGAGACCAGGACACAACCTATCAGGCAGTATCATGATTGGTTCCCATAAACCAGTAATGTCTTTTCCACAGTATTCCCAAAAGTACCCAGGGAGGAGAGTCTGCTTCCTGGGATTCAGCACTTGGTGAGACCAATTGGCTGTTCAAGAAGAGAATGGGATAAAATAGTCCATACAAGCAGAGCACATGAATAGATGTACAGCTTCACTCAATACAACAAAGAAAATAATTCCTGGACTGACAGTGATTCCTCTCAAAACACCAGAATCCAAGTTTTCCATGCAGTCATCCATTAGCTAATCTAGAATCTGTACTACATCTCCACAGCCCCAGTATTCCCACATCAGAGAGGCTGAAAACTGCAGCAATCATCCCACACACAGGTCTCCAGAGAGGTTATTTAAACAACCTGCATCTGTGATGTTTAGCAATATATTTGCTACTGTGGTACTTTGCTAAAACTATCTTACACCAATTCCCACTTACAGAAAGGTCAACTTTTCTCCTAGCCAAAAGCAAAATCAAGCTGTACCCTTCAGGATTGTTCCCAGCACTCACAGATTATACCTACACATTCATTATCAGTGCTGTGCTTGTGACAGACTGACTTTGAGAGTGGCTACTCTCAAACACAGTATTACAGGTTCTTACTTTTCCATTGCAGACACGTGTTTCATTTCAATCTTGCCCTTAGTAAGCAGAGCTGTTGACACTTTCCCATTGAAGAGCAGACCTTCCTTTGTCATTTTTAGGAGAATGAGTCTTACAAGTTCCCCCAAATACAGGCTGCTGATCATCTTCTCAAACCTGGAATGGAGCACAGGAAGGATTACAGGTTGTTCACCTATTTTTAACAACACATGAGCAACTGTAGCAGCAATCCCCTGGCCTGAAGCAGGGAGGTGTGAAAGGTACCCACCCTTCCTAGAAGGGAAAGATCTGGCTAAGACAGAACCAGGATCATGCCATCTCAGGTTCACTTAAGCCAATTCCTGTTTCAAAGGGGCTCTTGGCATACACTGGAAAAGCACTCTGGGAACTCGGACTGCAAGTCAGTCAGGGAATCACTTACAATTGTTTTCCAGGATTGAGAGATCCCAGATCCAGCTCCCGATCAAACTCCGTGCGGAGGTCATCCAAAGCACCATCATCTCCAAAGGCCCCCCACTCTGTGTTAATGCACATCCTCCCTTCATCCCCTTCCACCAGGTCAATGTGCCTCATCTCCTCCATGTAGCATGCGTTGGTGCCAGTCCCTGTGGGTATTGGATAAACTACTGTTTGTTCTAGGTGTGCTCTTTGTTTAACTCCACATGTTTGGGAATAAGTCAGTATATTGACTTTGGAAGAAAATACAAACATATAACCCTGTGGCATAGGATGCTAATATAGGCCACCTGCACCTGTGAAATCATCATTTCACAATGAATGAAAAAACCCTGAAATTATTCTAAGGCTTGTCTTGTTTAAAAATAGTTTTTCCTTTTTCAAATGTACTTCTATGTGCCTAATAAAAGCCACCATGGTGCATGAAATGGACAAACTGTGGAAAGCATAGCTGGTACTAACTACCAGACATGAGGGGAATTCAGCCTTCTCTGGACAGACACAGTAATTTTCTATACGGTCAGCAGAAAAGTTTAGTATGCTGGTCACAACTGAGCCCAGACAAAATGGGGACTGTGGTATTTGATGGCAATGTGATCAGCATAAAAACAGCTGCTTTAGAGAAGGCAGCCAGGCTTGAAAATCCAATCATTGTTTTTTCCATTTTCTTTCTGCTCTTTCCTGTATTGTGAAACTCTCTCCTACTCCAGATTTGTAGTAATTCAACAAATGAGAGGGAAAAAAACCCTTCATGGTGAACAGAAAAAATTACCAATTATGAGCCCAACTTCACAGCGCTGGTCATCATATCCACAAGTCATCATGGTTCCCACGGTGTCATTGACCAGTGCCAAAACATCAACATCTACGTCCTAATAGCATAAAGATGAGTGATTAACAGGGACAAAAGCTTAGAAAGCCTCCTGTGTGATAAAGCACTGGCATGCAGACATACTCCCCAGGTTGCATTTTGAAGGCCTCATTCAGGAAAACTCTTTGACTGAAACACACTACTTCCTTTTACAACACTCTTCCCACAACCCTGTAAAGTTACAAGTATCTCTGAATTCTCAAGTGTTTCACCAGCCTCTTTGCTTGAAGGATTTGTTTTTCCCAAATACCACCTCATTTGCCAGAAAAATGACGTGATATTGGTGTGAATGTTGTGATACTGTGCTTACGGACTGTGTGAAAGGATAACATCCTACCACCTGAGCAGATCCCACCAAATAGGACAGAACATAAATGCAGCTATGGCTGTGCAGCAACACCACACTCAAGCAGAAAGTCCTTCCATCAAGGCTGTGCAGTTTTCCCTTCACATTTCTCAAAGGATTGTTGTAACTCAGATGCCAATGCTAGGAGGAGGCCACACTTCACCCATGAAGCCCCAGATCTTTCGTTACCAATAACTACAAGACTGATGCAGATAAAGAAGTGAACCAAAATCAAGGCTGGATTTTTACCACCTGAGAAAACAGAAGAATTTCCTCTTTACTATGAATTCATCAAGATATGGAAAGATGCCTTGTATTTCTTAGCTGTTGTTACCAATAGCACCAAACATGAAAAGCAAGGCTTTCCAAAATATTAAAACACAGTGTTATTCAAAGGCTATATGCTAGTTCAAGGGCAGATTTAATCATGTCTTACTGCTGACCTTAAAAATTACAATCACTCTGTTCCACAGACTGAAGTGGACAGGCAAACCCTGATAGAGTCAGGTGTGCCAATTTGAGATGACAGTTGCCCCCTACCAAACTTCATCCCACAAGCCAGGCTGTGAAACACAGTATGTGAAACTATTGAGTGTTTCATGTCTCACTCAGTAGGTTCACAAGAGATTCCCTTGGGCTGAGACAGTGGGGCCATACTGGTATGCTGTCACAGCCAGCCTGGGTTACCAGTGTGCAGATGCCCTTGCTGTTACTGGGGAAGCCTGAGTTACAGCTGCGAGAGAGATTCAGATCCACCAGATGTACAGCCATGCTGAACACTTGCTACTGACCATCCCTTAAGGATGTCTGACAGCTCTCAAAAGAACCCACACAAGAAGAGCTGATTTCCCAGGAGGATATTCTGAGGCCACTCAGGTTCAGCTCCTGCAGGTACGAAACTTGCCTTACGCTTCTGGAGGGCCTTGCGCAGAGAGCTGACCACATCTGTGTCCTGAACTCCTCGGACCTTGAAGTGTTTTGTCCACGCAAGAAGAACCCCCTGAAAAGTAACAGTGCAGTGGCCCGAAAGCACACAAACTTTAGCATACAAACCACAAAGCCCGCCAAGACTAAAGTGTGTGGAGAAGTCCACTATGTCTCTCCACTCATTAAAACTGAGCCAAAATCAGTCAGAGCAGAACATCTTACCTTGGGGCACCTGTAAGTACCAACACAACCAAACAGGTACAGTCAAAGACACAATCCTGCAAATGCTTCTCCCTGTGCTTCATTTAAAGCACATGTGGCTTTCCTGATGCTCATCACAATCTAATAGCATTAAGCAAAAAGCATTCGCAGGACTAGGACCCAGAGCACAAACTCTTAGAAATAAGAGAGGCTAGAATGAGAGAACACAAAATAATTGCAACCAGCCCTTTGTTTCCCCAAGAGGTGTCTCAAACAGCTCTGCTACAGGTATTTCCTATTCAGAATCAACTGTAAATAAAAAAAATTGAGAGTGATTAAAAAAGTAAAGACGCTTCAAGACACAAAAGTACGTATCTATTTCTAACAGTGTTAATACCGGGGCACGTGGTTCCTATGGAATTGGGTGCTGATTAAGCAATGTAATAGCTTTAGCTTAAATATCATGGTGCCTTGAGATGAGCAATGAATGGTTAAATGGTAGTCAAGTCTAGTTAGATGCTAATGGTCATCTATGCCTTCTTCAGAGAGCTACGTAAACATGACCCCACATAAAAGCCACAGGGTAACACTCCCATTCAACAGCTTCTCCAGATTCTGCAAGGAGCTCAGCTTGACAAGAGTATTTCTTTATGCATCTTACCTCTTCCAATTTGGTCTGTTTGCATGGAAAAGAAAATGTAAAGCCAAGAGGTAACTTCTTATGCTTCAGGTTTTTGGTTTCCATGAAGTCTAACAGACAGTCAGCAACATAATCAAAGAGCTGCACAAAAGGAGAGGACAGTTGGGCTGTGTCCTGCAGGCAGGTGCTCCAGCACAGCACCACCACAGCAGTGCCCTACCTCGGCTCCGTTCCCCTGTATGACCTCCTTGGGTGTGGGGTAAAACTTGCTCTCCAGCTGGCTGCTCTGCTTCCCATCATCAAACACCTTCACCTGGTGGGCACGAAACTGGGAGCCACCCAGGTCAACAGCAAGGAAGTCACCCTTCTCTGCAACACAAGTGGGCAACCATCACTGGGGATGGCCACGAAGTGTGGCTCAGATGCCATGCTGAAGGCCACAGCCACAGACTCTCCTGCCCCGTCATGGCAGATCCTTATCCTATGGGCCTGGGTGCATCAGAAAGACTGAGAGTTGGAAACCCTAAGCAAGGCTATCAGGTCTCTCCTGTTAGCTTGGTATGTAATAGCTAATTTAATTTTTATTTGGCAGTTTGTCCAACCCTTCTCCTTCCACAGCAGCATATTTTCAAGCTGCAAAAGGATGAGCTTTTCCGCAATAAAGGCCCAAAGCAACTGCAAAGCCAACCAGAGTACACAGGGGCTGCAAAACTGTCACCTGAAATGTGGGAGAATCAGAATGTTACCTGTAGCCAGTAAAGGACGCAGGATTTGCAGGCATATGTTAAGACTCAGCTCTAGTGCAGAAGTCAACTTCCAAGTGGGGCAAAAATAATTTGCTACCTAAAGTCAACCAACACAATCCTTTTCAAATGCCTTTTGGTGTTTCTGTAAAAGTACCATTTTGTTTCACAGGCTTGCTCAAACACATACTTCTCCAGCAGCAGCCTCAGATGGAAGGACAGTTTGGCCTTACTGCTACAATAAAACAACTGTTTATCCCACACACAGGAAAAGGCCCTTCCCAAAAGGAAAACACAATGGTATGTGCCCAGCCTTGCATGATCTTTGTTCCACAGTCCAAACACCTGATTAAATTTTATCAAATCTGGTCCTGAAAGGGAAGGAAGAAGGAAATTCTACCTGTAATATCATGGTCAGCTATTAAAGGTGAGGAGGCAGATTGGGTTACTCAGTAAACTGTGACCTTAGTGAGACCATTAATCCCTAAACAACGAAAACCTGATAATGCTCCATGTGAGACATTTCAGGCAGCAACACTGAGGGCACCAAAAAAATCTTAAAGTTGAATGCTCTTGCAAATGGGGAATAACCATCCAAGTCTGAGCTGTTTAAACCTGCTGGAAGTTTTGTCTAGAAGCAAAAAAACCAACAAGGATTTTTCAAGAGAGCAAAAATAGAAAAATCAATGTGATACTTAGAGTAGGCAGCGTGTCAATAAGATACAGCCCAGCTTGATGCTGCATCATGTCCTTGACACATTGGAATGGCCACGCAGGCCAGGAGAGCACTGTCCAACCTTGGCCTTGAGGAACAGGAACTCTTGCAACAGTGATGACACTACGTGAAATTTTCCAAGTCTGCTGGCCTCAGGGGCCCCCTGCTGTTTCAGGACAGCATCAGAGACATGTGAGACCTCAGGACCAGTGACTGTCACGGAGATTGCAAGGGTTAAGAAAGTACTTCTTTCTCTATGACAAAGGTAGCAGCAAAGGAAGAGTGCCCCCTTCCATCCAGGCAGCTTGTGTATAATTTCTCTCAGACATGCCTCATTTCAAGAGACTTACCTTCAAATACCTTCTTTATGCCATTAAAGCTGTTATTCCTCATTTAACTGCAGGGAAATTACCTTCAGAAGGAATAAAGTCACATGGAAATAAGGTACAAAGCTAACATTACATTTTTCTGCACAGCTAGTTTACACGGAGTCCTGACCTAGGCCACACACAGAATCCTGCAAAAATTTACTTGATTAAACCTGGGAAAAATGTAATTTTCTGTCAGCCTGCACTGCCAGGAGCCAGCTGAGGTGTTACTTTGGATGTGCATACTTCTCCAAACAAGATGGGCTTTTACTTCCTATCTCGCATCACATCCTCCCAGACGACACTACTGCACTTTCTCCCTCTCTGTTCAAGTCTCAGGTGAAGGAGAGCAGACAGTTTCCTGGCAGATCCCACCCAGAAGCAGATCTTCCCAATGCAGAAGGCAAGAAAGGGCAGAAGGGATCGCTTTTTGAGGAATTAGAAAAAGCAGTGCAGAGTTTGGGGATCACAGCTCTGAGGATGCCACGTTGCTGTCACTTGGCAATTTGAGGGGTTTCACTGCAGCATCCTGCCCTCCCTGTAGCTCCAAGAAGGCCAGGCCACACATCCCACAGCCTCAGTACACTGCAGTGCAGGCTCTGAGCTGTAGAGGCTGCCCTTGCCGTGTCCAGCCACAGCTCCAACAGCAAGGCCTGCACTAGGAACAGGTGGGAGAGGCTGTTCCTGAGCACTTACTAGGTCCTTTCCCCAAACAAGCAGCACTAGGTCAAAATCCACCCAGTGCAAGGAAAAAAACTCTCTGCCAGCATTTTCCCAGGCTCAATATACACACCTGCTTTCTCAATGAGATAGGCAGTAACCCAGAGTCACTGGGTGCCCTGTGTCTCTGCTGTGCTATCCTGGAGTATTGGCAGCAACTCATCTTGCTACAGCAGCCGTGCTGTGCTGGAGCAGGGCGACTCACCTGAGCCGTCGGGCAGCGAGCGCACGAACGACGGCAGCATTTTCACTGTTGCCGTGGGGTTCGTGTCTCTGCCCAGGCCCTTCATCATCTCGGCCTGGAATCGAGCCATCACATCCAGCAAGACATCGTCGGAGAGGCGCATGTGGTACAGGTACCTGTCAACCTGCAAAGATGGAAGGTGTTACTCAGAGGCATGCAGGCCCCTTAGTGCTCAGCAGCTACTGATTGTTCATTTCATTTTTGACCTCAGCACCTAAGTTTTCATGACTGCCAGTGCAAGCAAGCTCCAGGTCATCATCAGGACAGTCACTCTTCTAAAAACTTTGTTTTGAAAATGTTTAATGTAGCCCTGGTGAATTACTGCCCAAAAGTTGGCCATCTTTTCTGATGGCTCAGTAACTTGACAATCTACGTAAGCCCATGAGATTGCTTGAGAGCCTGACAAGCTGTTTTCACACCGTCCACTCCTCCTACAGATGTAATGAACTAGAACTACAAAGTATCTCAATCTCATGAGAATTTGACCTCTCTGAGGCAGATCCAGAAAATGCCATCAGTACCCAAGCGTGTCAGCCACAACCTGAAAACATCCATTCAGCTACTGCTTCACTCCATGGACAATTAACTTTGTTGGCATGCCAGGCTAGAACGCAAAGCCTTTTTCTCACTCCAGCTCTGCTCTCCATTCTCTTGTGATTCTAGGATTACATCTAAAACACATTTTTGGGTGCAATCAATACCCTTTGTTAAAGGTCTGTAACTCACGGAATACATCAAAATAGAAGCCAGTCGAATATAAAGGAATTCAAAAGTATCTATGAAGCAGCTCATTTAGATAAACTGGCAGAGAAGCTAATCAGTGTTTTATATACAGCTTCATCAGGGCAAAGTGATAGGTTTTTTCCTTGAGGACCACGCGCTTCTGGACTGACACGTACCTGCAGGGCTATAACTAGGGTGGCCTAGAAACTACATAGCTGGGTACAACAAAGGATTAACACAGGAAAATAAGAATCTGTCCACATCCAGAAGCTTTTCCACTGGGGAGCCAGATTTTGGTGCTGTATGAACATGATACAGGCATAATAATTGTGTGCTCCAAATAGCTGGATGTCCCCTGAAGGGTAATTCGTGTTCACATCCCACTCCCCACCACATGAGACTCTGGGCCAGAGGAGGTGGGCAGGGGAGAGAGGTGAGACAGCTTCCAATGCTTTGCTACTACAGACACGCAGCTCTTGCACCACAGGATATGTTGTTACAGTGCTTTATCTGTTGAGAGCATTTCATCAGTCCAATTTACATAGGGAGGTCTGGAAGGTTGGAAGGACACAAACCAAGTCCCACCAGCACTAAGGCAGGATTTAAAAGGCTGCATTGTCTAAACAGAGGGCAATGCAGGTTGTAGATAAATTGGTCTCTGCCACAGTTTGGACTGGCCACCTATTTCAATGAGGCACAAAGTTAGTTACCTATTTACAGTCCCATTTTAAACTGATGGTCAGCAATGACCCACCTGAAAGAGCCAGGACCCTGAAAGTCACTCCAGCACTTACATAACACACACAGAGGAGCAAGTGTTAAACTAGAAGATACAATTGTCCTAGAGCAGCAGCTGCCTTTGGATACAGCTGTGCCTTGAAAAGGCCATTATTCAGATTTGTCTTCGTAGCCCTCATTTACACAGGTACTTGATTTTCTCCAAGGGTTTTTGAGGCCCCACCACTGCATAGGATCCATCATCTCAGCCCACGCACCCGTGGTGCAGATCTATGCACCAGTACTGCTTTTTTGGAGAAAATACAATGATGGGAGACATACAGCACTCATGCACTCTGACACAGACCCAAATAGCCTTGTGACAGAAAACCCTGTGGGGAAAAAAACCCTCAAGAATAATAAAAATTACTATGACTGTTTGCAGAGAACATGCACTAGCTCCCTGCTGCCCACAGACATTGCATTCCCCACCCTGTTTACCTACAACCACAGGAGCAGACAGTCCTCTCCAAGGAATTAGATACGGCAGAGCCCAGGAAAGCCTGCTGGCTCTCCAGCCTGACTTACCACCAGAGCAAGGCCCTGCTCACATAGCCATTTACTTGTCAACACAGGAATGGCCAGGCTGTGCTAAACCAAACTTGTTGCCTCCCTACCATGGCACCGGAACAGTGCCTTGCCTCATTTATGGAAATAGCACTGTTTTCCTGGCAGCCAGGCTCTTGGTTTTGCCACCACAGAGTAAATAAGCCTGGGGAGGTAGAGGTGGGAAGACATTCCTTCTTTCTAATTAGGGACAAATCAGTTCTGTTCTGTACAGCCTACCCTAGGCTCCTTAAAAGAGAAGTCTGAGAAGCATGTGGTTTCTTGCCTTCAGGAAGGGCTAGTTTGCACCTAGCAGAAAGACTTCGATATTTTTAATGGCTTTGTCAGAATTCCTCTGCCCCCTTGTCTCCATTGTCCTCACTCAACTACAAGCTGGATGTTTCTCTGAAAAGCCCAATACACCCGAGCACTGCTCCACAAGGTCTCTCTCTTTCTTAGTAAAAAGAAAGAAGAAATAGTACTGTCTAGATGTGAGATCAGCTCCTCACACAGGGGAGGGGCATCGAGGCCTTTTTCTGATCACATTAAATCCTAGGGGCAAAAGGGCTATGACTGAGTCAGAGACATCTGATTGTTGAGATACCAGTACCTCTCCTGGAATGCCTCTCTCCAAAATAGAATCAGTGGAAGAAACCCTCCTTGGAACAAGCCACGCCATGTTTTGGGCACAGAAAAGAGAACCCAGAATTGCTTAGTTTGCTGATGAGCTCAGTGATGCAAGTGGATCTATGCACCAGGACCCTGGATCTCCCACCATGCATCCACAGACAGCCCCACCTCCCACTGGTTGGAAAACCAGAGGACAGAGCCTGACAGCAATGGCCACCAGACTGCACTCAATGAAGACATCAGGAATACAGAGGGGCTGCAGGGGACATGCCGACAAACCAGAGGACCTCTGACCCATGAAGCTTACAGGTCTCACATGGTCTTATGACAGACATATGCCCAAAAACCCATTTCAGCATGGCCATGAAAGTAGATTAAGGAGGAGCAACCATTAGGCAGCTCACTCCCAGTACTGATAGCTTCCTATCTGAGCCATCCTGAGCTTTTCCAACTGTAATTAAAGTCACACCTATAAAGATCAGAGTGATTAGCCAGTTTTAGATAACCAGAGAGGAGGCACAGGCACACCAACACCAATTGGAAATCTCTCCCGGATCTCCGCAGACCCAGACCAAACACCACAGAGGTTTCTCCTATCCCTGCTATGTGACTGACTCCTGATTCCTACTCAGATTGAGAAATCCCATCATTCACACTACACTTGCAAAGCGACTCAGCAAGAGTCATCCTTTCTGTCCTCTGGGCTCTACTACACCATGCCAGATAAAGCTCAAGCAGTTTCCCTTAATGAAGAGAATTTGTTCCATTACCGGGAGAGCACTTTTAACAGTGCAGGAAAAACCACAAAACAGACCTGTTTTCATACTCGTCAGGTGGTTTAGGGTTTAAATACCTCTTACCCCATTTGGCTGAATGGTTTTAGTGGATAATGTCATTATATGGTCTGCATTACATACTGCAGACCCCTCCGTATCTGAGTAACACAGTTCTCAAAATAGCAATCAGTCAATGCTACATCTTACCTTTTTTATTTGATCCTCTTTTAGCTTTGTGAAGTGGAAAGCTAGCAAGTGGACAGCAAACATTTTCTTGAAGCAGATGGATGAGTCACTAGTGACAGAGCTGCTGTGAATAACTCCAAAGCGACAGGTCTTTATTCACGGAGCTGGAGCTAGAGAAACTTCAGCAGAGGCATTTTCCCCAGTGTGGAATAGTGGAGTTCCTGGGAAATTGAGTCCAGAAATAAATCCATCCAGTGTGATCGGGTCAGTGATTAAACTTCTGCCTCTTTGTATCACACCCCCCCCCCCCAACCCAAAGTCCCTCCCTCCCCAGCTACACACTTCATTGTGCCAGAGCAGGCACCTGGAGAGCTGCCAAGCTGAAGAGGAGAAAAATCGATTTTGTTACTGCCCCACTTGGGAATTGTTACCACTTCTCAATGCAGTTGCTATGCAGCCTGCCCCGCTTCATTCCGGGGGCTGACAGGCTCCCACAACTGCTGCGTGCAGCAGAGTGCTGCCGGGAATCTGGAAAGTTAGAGGGTTTGAGGAGGTTTCTTCCCTCTGCTCAGTGCTCCCACTTGTGAGACAAGCTCTTCTGCATGAATTAACTTCACTCTAGTTCTGCACATTGCACCCTTATCTGCAGCTTTGTACCAATTAAGCTTCAGCTGTGCAAAAGAGCAAAGAGACACACAGACCCCTGCCCCCAGCTGGAATACCTCTTGTGCAATTCCCAGCAGAGAGGCTTTGGACTGATTCTTCTCCCTTCACCCAAAGTTTCAGACCAGTGAAGATCCTCAGTACTGCAAAACCCAGGGAGAGGACAGATTTACCTGGCAGGCAGCAGTGTGGGTATCAGACTGCCCCACTGGAAGGATGCCTTTAACTGGCAGCACAGAGCACCTACAGCAAGAGCAGCATCCTTACACCATCAGATTTTGACACAGCCTTTAACCATTACTCTCAAATTCATTCTGAATACACAAGTGTTTCCAGGATTTTGTCACTGTATCAAATGATACGGACTATGGAAACATCATCCAGAGAAAACAGTGAAATGCTGACACAAAGGAGAGAAAAAAAATAAAAGGCATTCTCTTGGGGTAATCAGAGGCTCACTCTCAAACTACACCTACACACAGTGTGTTTGCCCCCAGTTACTGTTCACCTGAACTGAGCACAGTTACCGCAGACAATTGTCACCCTAAATTTTGCAGAGCAAGAGAACAATTAAAAATTATTTTGATAGATTGGAAAAATAGCAGGGGGAGAAGAGGAAAGGGGGAGGGGAATGCCAAGTAATGCGAGGAAACACAAAGAACTACTGAGCAGTAGAAAATTGTCTAGAGATCCAGAGAAAGGCAGAGGCAGCCTGTCAGTAGAAAGGATGTCTGGCTACAGTTCATAGCCTAGAGTGCACCCAACAATCTCATGCTATTGTAAAAAGAAAAAAGTACAACTCATCATGGTGGGCTGTATATACAGGAGTATAATCCACAGACACACAAACCAACACTCAATTCCATACTCAGCACCAGTCTCACAAAGAGGACTCTGAGCAGTCCTGTCAGCTATGGCACATCAAGAAGGCATGGATCAGAAGGAGTTTGCTCTGCTGAACATCAGGAGCAGTCCAGGTCACATTTTTTCAGCTTCTGATCACGAGGAAAGATTGAAAGAGCTGAGGGAGGGGAACTCCTTCTGCAAAGACAAATTATACAGAACTCTGCTAGGAAAGGTCTTTTTCTCTCCTCCTGCCCTGCATCAGGGATGAGCTCTGGACACTGGGAGATCCTGCCAGCTCTATTTATTCTTCATTATTCTAGAACAAGAGTAAAGCAGACAGAGTGGCTGAGCACTCCATAAATAGGACTTGTTCTAAAATTAGGCTTATGATCTTCGAGAGAAAGGGAGAAAAGAAAGAAGAAAATAAGCCACACTGCCAGCCACAAAGCACGGTTCACTTCTCCTCTATTCATCTTTTAATAACTGCTGTCTCGTTAAGTCAGACACTGACTCCCAAAGGGACTGTCTCTCTCCTCATTGTTTACCCATGCCATCCGAGTCACAACCCCTCTGGCCAGCAAAATTGAAAACATCACCTTTCAAGCTCCATCCCATTTTGATCCAGAGCTCATTGTGTCTGTAATACAGTAGATTTATTTTTCATTCTCTCCTTTCTTTCTCTGACGGATGCCACTGGAAAAAGGTCTCAAAGATCTAAATGTTCCTAAACTGGCAGCAGGCTCTGTGAAATACCTGACATGTCAGAATCACTGTGTAACTTGTTCACTCATCCCTGGTGCATCCCAGCTTCCGGCAGGCTGTTGTGCAAGAAAAGACAAGACATTATCTCATTTCCACACAGACAACAGTTCAGTGTACCAAGGGCCCAACACCCAGAAGTGTTACAGCCATTTAGTACATATCCTGGCCAGGACAGGGGAACTAATCCACTCCCAAGAGAACAGATCAGCTCCAACTGCATGCAGTTTGGAAGCTTGAGGCGATGTTGGTTTTCCCGATTTTTAGAGCTGCATCCAGTAATAGTTATTCACAAACCTTCCCTCCCCACTTTGCAAGGGCCAACAAAACTTCCAAATTCTAACACTCCTCTCTCTACTTTCTTCTCCTGCAGTTCTGCCTCCAAACCCCATCTTAAGGCACAATGGAGAATCCTGAAGAGTCTGGTGTTCATCTGCCTCCCACAGCCTTGCAGTCAAAGGCCTGCAGAGAAAAGGAGCTCATAGCTACAATGGGGAAGTGCACAAAAATGTCTTGAGTACATCAGCTACACATGCTCTGGTTACCTCCAGAAAGAGGTACCGTATCAATATTTTATTGCAAGATAAAACTCATCTATCTTTGGTGAAGTATCAAAGGCAGTGGCAATACTGGCTGCTGAATTTGGTACCCAGGTTAACAAGGACACAGTGGACAAGGCTACTAGCAAGTCATCAGGCAAAATCCTTCTTCCTTATAGCTTATGATTCCAAGACCAACCCTTAGAACACATTCCCCCCTTCCCTGCAGTAGCACCTGGTTCATTCCCCATTATATTCCCACAAGTTCATCAAAGCTCAGAAGAGAAAGGGATCTCCGTATTCTTCCTGCATATGCCCCTCCTTGAGCAACATCAGGATATAAAGTAAGGCAGAACACCTGAAGGGACTAAATGGAAAAATCAGAAGAGATGGAAACAGCACAGACAGAACACAGCACACTGGGCTTAAAAGACAGAAGGATTTTACCAAGCAGTGCTGTTACAATCAGCATTTTACACTTAAAGGACAGCAAATAAACAATTAATGAAAAACTTCCAAACATCTTTAATTTCAATGCCTGAAATTAATCTGGAAATCTGAACACCTGAAATAGTTTTGCAAATGTGATTCCCAGATCAAGTTGTTGTTGCTCAAAAATAAAGCTTCAGCACAGCCCCACAAGGAAGGCTAAAAGTGGGTAGTTGGGGTAACTCTGCATCACACCAGTCCAGACTGTACCACATGGGACCAATTTGGCAGCCATTCTAATGGGAGTCAATGACAGCCACACCATTAGCTCCAAAGAAAAGAAAACTTTCATAAAGTCAGCCTGGAAACGCCTGAATAAACTTCAGAGCTTCTAAAACAGTTACTATGGAGTCACTATGGAAACAAGCAGAGTTAAGCAAAGCGCTAATCTCAGCAAAATACAAAAAAGAATGCTTATAGTCATTTAGCTTCTTTATTGCAAGGCTTGGTGCTGAAACACAAGGCTGGCTTACACCCTGAAGTCCCAGACACTCTTTCCTTGCTCAAAAATATACTCTAGTACTCAGCTTACTGTACGATAAAAGGATAAATTCAACCTAACAGACTAGAAACAAAGCACAATAGCAGTGTGGGTCTCCTGCAACCCAACCTCACACACACCGGGCAGAGAAAACAGAGTTGTCCATGGTGGACAGCCAAGGTGGTTTCAAGTTGTCCCAGGGGTAAGTGGGACAATACATGTGGTCAAAATGTGCCTGCAGGCTTGAGCAACTTCAACTTCCCTTCCAGTGAGTACCAAGGAACAAGGAGGCAATTGATACCACTCCATCACACAACCCACATCACACAAGCTGTGTGAATAGTAGCAAATGCAACACATTTGTAAGGGTTAATGCAAGCTCACACTGTGCAAGTCGTGCTGCTGTTCAGCAGGACTCTGGGACAGCAAAGCTGAATTACTCATCCACGAAGCAGAAAATCCACAACACTCACATGGCCGGTGCCACACACATAGAGCTGCTTGGTTTTTCTTGGGGGAGGAAAAAAAGATGTAGCTTTGCAGAGGAAGGGCCTAAAACTTTCTCTTCCCACCAGTACTGTACTGAAACCAGCAGGAGATCATGTGGACTAGAAACATTTACGCACTGCTTGCTTTTTAGTAAACAGTGAGGAAAGAGTACATTAACTACCTGAAAACAGCTGTAAAAACATTTTTCAAACTGCTGCAGATTTGTTTCTGAACAGCAGCATAAAGGATTGATACCAGGAGAAAGAAAAGGGGATTCAGAGCAAACTTTCAGCCTGCAGAGAAACACAGTTGATCACTTCAGAAAGTCAGGTATTTGATAGTGAAACTCAACCTGGATTTTAAAGGTTTCCCAGCATTAACACAAGCAGGATCTGTGCTCTTGTACACAGCCAACCCCAGATATATGGTTAGTGTAGCATTATTCTCATCAGGCAGCCCAGCAACAGGTCCCAGTGCTGAAATCCATTTCTGAAAACACACGGCAGTTTCAGCATCTGATTCCTTCTACTCTCCAGTATCCATACTGGGAGCTCAAAAGTACACCTTAAAGCTGCTCACATGAAAACCAAATCACACAGCATCAGTAATTACCACTTAGATTACAGAACTGAAATTTACTCAAAAATTCTTGTAGGCAGAATTCCATCATTCCTGACATATTATCACAAATGCTTTTCACCTCCTTCCACATTTTCACGGGACACAAAGGTTAGAGGCACATGATTCCTATCACCATTCTGAGCCAATTTTGTTCCAAGCTGTTCATTACTTGTTTGTGGTTTGTTAAACTCTGCCCTTTGGGAAGGGGTGGAATGAGTAGCTAATTCATTGCTAGTGAAATATCTGACATTTATTGATGATGAGAGGATATCTTGCAAGAAGACACCACATTCAAATTTTCACATAGCAGTAGATTATACACTTATGCTGAGCACCATGATTGAAAGAGTGTACAGCTGAGCGGTAAAAGCAAACTTGTGGCCTCTGAGCTTTTAAGAGTCCATTTCTCTGAGTGCTTCACATTACTGGTCACAGGAGAAGTAAAATTATCAAGGAGCTGCACCAGTGTAAACATGAAATGCCAAAGAAGTTATTAAAATAGGATTTTATTGTATGAATAAAAACTAAACAGAATTAGGACATGGTTCTATTTTCTCTTTTTCCCTGTTTCCTTTGAACGATGCTGATCATCTCTTTTTGAACCAAAGCCGTATCTACCATTCCTGTGCTGATCCTGCCACTCACTCTCCAGCTGTCTCAGCATTTCCTGTGTCAGAAGTCCCTCCCGCAGCAATCTGTTGGCAAGAGATCCACGTCCATAGCTTTTCAGATCCTCCTGCCTGCTACCAAGCCGAGAGGGTCTCAAGTTCTTTGCTCTTCTCAGTCCTGCAGCCTCCACTGCAATGGACAGTGCCTCTGTGGAGGCTGCACCGTGACGGTCTGAAACTACCCTGGCATCCTTCTTAGTCCTTGAGAGAGGAAAGTCTTCCGACACAACTTCAGCTGTGCCAGGAGCAGCTGCAGACTGGGATGCTCGGATCAGCTTTGTGATGTTGCAGACACCAATCTGTATAATGTCATCTAGTTTTTTCTGAATATCCCTTACAAGGACAGCATCAGGGAACATATCCATGAAGCGGTAACTGAAGAGAGGCAAAAGAACACACAATTAAACCTTCTCACTGGGACAAAAATGGGATACATACTAAGTAAAAAAACCAAAAACGTTTATTACATGTTGCATGGGAAGGTCACTGTATTTTAATTTGCATTTCAGCTGCTCCAATCCAGGATCACCTTATTTCTACCTTTCTCTTTCTGTCAGTCACAAACTGCTCTCTGCAGAACTCACTCCCCTCAACATTGCTACACTTGCATTTGTCAAGATCCTCTAAAGGGCCAAAGGAGCCCATCCTGCACCACATACACACGGGCTTGAAGATACTGTGCTTCTAAGGACTGTAAGTCATAAACAGTAGGAAAACACCAAAAACCAGCTTTCAAGCACAAAGACAATACCTTAACCACAGATAGAGGTCAAAAACATCATGCACAGCTTCAAGGTGTACAAGTTCTTTGATGTTTTTTGGAGCAGCTAAGGGCCACTTGGTGTGCCGGCAGAGCCAGTCAAACGTCAGAGGCTCATTTCTACTGAACTGTCGTGCAAACTGAAAAACAAGCAAATTCAGTCAAGTCTGTCAATTAGCCAGGAAAGAAGAAATCCCCAAAGAGTTAAACTCCCCAGAGTCTGCATACAAAGAATACTCCAGAAAATACCTGCTTTGTTTTACACAACCCAAATGCCACACATTCTTTTACTTAATTACTCAATGCAGGAGTCACCTCTCCTTTCCAGGGCCTCATTAACACAATTTGTCCACGGACCATGCACAGAGTTAAGCAACAAAAGCACAGAGCTATCCAGAAAAGTTAACACTGAAGGCATTTGATTTCATTTAGCAAAGCAGATGGACTTTGTGTCCTTTTTTAATCCTCCTCCTCCTATTTGGTTAATTATCTTGTTTCAGGGTTGCCAGGGTTTAAAATATTAAATGTATTCCCTGGCTTAGGAAACACACTACCCACAACCCAAACAGATTAATCTGCACTAGAAATCCGCCCTTCTGAAACCCAGACACCTCAGCTCCTTAACTAACAGAAAAACAAATCAAATAAGATTTAAATCGAAAATTTTCAAGAGTACTGATGACTTGGAATAACTGCTTCCTAACTGGCTGATACTAAAGTGGGTTTTTTTGGGCAAGGAATGGGACTTAAATTCACACAAGCATTCACAACAGCCTACCTCCCTCTAACACCACACAATGCCCCTCTGCATCTTCACTACTTGGAATCCAAATGCTCAGCATTTTCCTAATGAGGCACTTTTTTCAACTCTTCAATCAATCACTCATTTTTTAAAGATTATTAGCCATTTTTGAAAAGCAGGGTTCTAAGATTTGTGACATGAGGGCACCACATCAGTTTCATTTTTATACTATTTCATTAAAAAAGTTTAATGCAGTCTTTAAAAAGGGAACAATGGCAATACTGTCTAACAAAGTAACAGTCCCAAGTGACATTATTATTAACCCTGAAAAACTGAAACATCAGGTGAATACAAATTCCTCAAAATAATCACTCTGGGGGCACAGCAAAAAACAATTCATCCAGGCCTGAAAAGTAAAGTGACATAATTCTGAGAGCAACTTACAACTCTGTGTTTTCTGAGGTTTAAATTCTATGTAACTGTATTATAGCATCAGCAATCACCCTTAATCCCCACATTCTCTTCTTTTGTTGACAAGCTAACAGCTCGAAGGAGCAGTAACTTGGTTTTTAATAACTGCTTTCCGGAACACTGTACTGCAAAGCTTAGCAGTGCACAAGTGACTAGGGAACACAACTCTCATCTCTCCGAGCAGTTCAGAGCTCACATACAAGGACAAGCAGGAGGATTTCCTGAGGCAAACAGCAGAGGAGCTATCCAAACTTTAATTTACATCATTAGAACCAGTTCTCAGAAGTTAAAAGCTTTGGTCAATAAAAATAGTGAAGAATTCAATTAGGAAAAAAATACATGTCCAGCTATTTTATATATCTTACACTACCTGTGAGCACTTTAAGAATGCTCTCAAATGATCTGATGGCAAAACCCACAACAAATATAGCAACTAGATACAGTCTCAGTGCACCAAGACATGCTTGGTCCAAAATAAACACCATGGCTTTTTGAGGGGAAAAAAAATAGCTGACCTTCAACAAAGTGGTACACACAAAAGGCTCTTTTCTGTTCAAGGGTGCAGTGCAGAAGACATATCGTGATCGCAGATTTAGTGGAATGTGCTGAATCATATCTGCTAGAAATTTAAAGTCGTCAATATTGCAGACAAAGTACATCCCATCGACTTGTGAGAGGCTCACAAAAATATCCTGTGAAAATAAAACCAAATGTAAGAATGTTATTATAGGAGAGGGTTGCTAAACTTTTTATTACCAAACCAAAAAATTATTTAGAGTTTAAAAGGCTAGTTATACTGAAAGAACAGTTAAAAACCATCAAATTTGACCACAGTAATAAAAAAGTGTCCAGGGGAGTTCCCCCTGCTCTTTTAGCAGAATTTGCATTAAATTCTCCAACACAGGATCAGAGGAGAAGACGTAACACTCTACACTTTATTTAAACACTTTCAGTTAGTCTCCTAAATAACAAAGTTCTGGAAGGGTACATTTTAGTTACAAAGAACACCATCACAGGAACCAGTTACCACTATGTTTAGAAATTTCTCCAGTTTTGTCACTTAGCATGACCCAAAAAGCTAACCTTACAGCATAAAATTCAATAATTGAGCTATTTTTAGCTCAATGTCAGGATCAGAGCTATTTTAGGAAGAAAGAAAACGCAAGCTAAATACAGTATTCCAACAGAGGAGTTCAGAGAAAATATGAGACATACTCAAGGTTTGAAGAAACAGAAGATGCAGTGCACCCTGCAGGGGGAATTTTATGGGCCCCCGAAATTATTTCTCTAGTGTACATCTTTGAAGGATTTTTTAAAAACATCTTTAAAGAAATGCTGAGCTATTTAATTCTTAAAAATTAGTATTCAGAAGATCAAAAACAACACAAGGTTTGTATCTTAATATTTCTATGCTAGCCCAGAAACTGCTAATTTTAAAATTTTAATCATGTGCTGTTACCCTACCAGCCTAAGTCTTCCAGGAGATCTCCAGGTACAATCTTTTAGTTCAAGGTTAGAAATATACATTTTGCTAGGTAACAGCACATCAGCAGAGAACAAAAATGCACATTTAAAACGATGAAAGCTGCCAAGAATTTCTCCATGTACTAAAAGCTGTGATACTATTCTTTAAATACAGTATTAGAACCCTTAATTTCTATTTAAAATGTTTAGGTACATCCAAAAGAACTAGTATCTGTCTAAAGAGATCAAACTGATCCCACAAAACCTGTTTTCTGAGAGTTACAAACATACTGTTTTACCACAAAATCCACAGAAGCAGGAAAAAAAAAATATCAGGTCGCTCTCAGATATGTGGAAATCTGGCACGACCAGCCTAGTTTCCCAGGGATTTTCAAATAATTTATCTAAATTTTGATCTCTAATATCTTCAGCCTCAGACCAAAATGTCTACATCTAAAATTCAGAATAGCTGGAATGAAAAAGCTGCTGCAGTCTTAAACAAGTGTAAAAATGACTGACACGTTTCAACAGCTTTCAAGTTTATTGCAACACAGAAAAGTTAAACATTCTAAACCTATCTGCAGTCACTGTGCAGTAGAGAGAAGAATCCAACTGATAAAAAAATACACGCACGGCTGTCTGTCAGGTCTCCCAAGGGCAAGTTTGTACAAAAGCAGCAACTGTTAGTAATGCTCCATTTTTAAAGCAGAAGCTAATATTTTGATCATTCTTACAATTAAGTTGGATAAAGTGGCATCAGGAAGATGATAAGCAAACATTTCTATCTGCTCAGGAGTAGGATGTAGGCCAGCTGCCTAAATGGAAAATAAAGAAAAAAACTTCCATTAATTCTCAATATTGTTTTAAAGTTAATGCACCAGAAACAACATATTGAAAGACAAAATGCAAGAAACCAAAGCACCCTGCAGAGTCCAGTTTATTTAGCACACTTAGCTGAAACTTAAGAACTTTTGTGCTTGAGCTTTTAATTCTTAAAAGAGCAGATTCAATATAAAAGCAACACTGAAGTCTCCAAGTGGGACATACACCCAAAGTCACTCTGGCACAACACGACCCACTTTTATCACTAAATTGGAAACAGACAAAAGGAAAGATAATTTGGGATCAGAATATCATAAGCCAGCCCCAGAGCATGTCTGTACAAACTGGATACTGCAGCTCTCACCTTCACAGGGGGCACAGCCTCACTCAGAATTTCCTTCAGCTGCACGAGGTCATCACGATGCATTGTGGTGACTTCTCCCTGCTTGAAGGAGGAGCCAAAACGCCCAGCCCTGCCTGCAATCTGGAGAGCCTGGGAGGTGGTAATGGAGTCTATTTCCTTCTCTCCCTTCTCGTTGACAGTCGGCTTTACTATGGAGTTAAAAATTATTCTTCTTATACACCTGAAATATTTCAACAAAAACAAAAAGGAATCGTTTTTTTGCAAATTACTTCCAATACAAAGAATTAAAGCTTTTGCTTTTTTATAGGCTTTCTTCTCCTCTATAAATTGGAGTATCATAGATACTGCTTATGGACACAGCATATTCTAAAGGACAGGATAAGGCTGCTGGGTAGATGCAGGAGAATCATCACTCCTGCACACATCAATCATGTCCTATTAGGGTCCCAATCCATTCACCAACACCTGCCTCAGTAGTTTGTAGCAATGTGATTGCATGTCCGTCACCAATGAAATACATCTGAAACTGGGCTGAACTTGCTCTGTATTTCAGAAATACTAGAGAGTGATAACTCTGACAACCTAGCACATTTGACTCCAGTTGATCCAGTAGGCCCTGTCATCCACTGCCAATTATCACATTGAATTAGTCCAAGGGAGTCATTTAGTTCTTGGAATCAGTTTTAAAATTAAAGCTTGGTTCTGCCTAACCAAATTGATCGCTACTTCAAAATTGAAATGTATGTACTGAGTTATCAAGACACAGCAGATATTTATATGAGTTAATCAGACTGGGGAGATAAAAAGCAAGGAAATTAATGTGGCCATCACATCCAAAGGAAAATAAAAGTACCATAACCTGCTGCAAGTACTTACAAATTGAGACCCATTCCAATTGCATCTGTAGCAACTAAAATTTTGCATGGATCATCAGGATCATTGAATTTCTTTGCCTGTTCAAGCTTTGTTCCTAAAACAGAACGACAGAACACTTTGCATAGCAAACTTCATACAAAATAAAGACAACGTGCCACTAAGTCCAATGTCATTATAATAGGCTGAGGAAAAAACCAAATAAATTGGTATTTTATTGGTATTTGGGTGCTGTTGGGGGGAGAGGGCAGGAGGGATTTAAATCATTCCCAGAGCTGTGGATAGATCTCATTTAATTATATCTATCTGAAGATCAAAATTAAGTACATAATAAAGGTCTAATCCCAAGATTAAAACACCAACCAATGAAAGCTGATTACTTTCTCTAGCTATACAGAGAAGCAAAACTAGGAAACTTGCACTGCTTTATTTTAAAATAAAGCAAGCAATACAATGGGTTTTTTCCTAAGAAAAGCAGCAAGAAACAGAACACACTCAACTATAAAAGCAGGAATGCTTTACCTGGTGGCAGACTGCCATATATGACGGCACATTCTAATCCTCTGGCTTCAATCTGTCGGCTGATGGAGTAAATGTCATTCTTACTGAAACAGACAATGCAGTCCCCAGGACGGAGGTTATCCAAGGACTCTAAGGCATAATCCAGCACAGTCAGAGGAGTCAGTCTCTTGTAGTTTCGGACCTAGAATCAAAGTTGTCAAAGATTGTATTTTTCTAAACTCAAATTCCATCATATAGAGAATAACTATCAATACATCCTGTAAAGTCAGCAAACTTGAGAGAACCGTGCCCTCCTGGAAGATCAGAACTGTAAAGAAAGTCCCTAAACAGCTGTAGCAGCTGCAGCATCCCCTGAAGGGAACTCATCAAACCACTTATTTTCTTTCTGTAAAACAGTACCACCATTTGAGAAAGAAAGAACTTTGCAACATCTTTGCTTTACAGAAATTAAGAAACATTGTAACAAGACCTCCTGCAGGATAACTTTGAGCAGTGATACACTCAAAAGACCCTACATTTTTTCCCTGTTTTACAGCAGAACCTGATGCTCTGTTCATAGTTTCCCAGAATTACTTACTTCAACTTCCTCCCCTGTAGTGTACATGAGCTCTGTCACTAAGTCAATAGCAGCAGGTTCTCCACAAACATGGATTTCTTCTGCACAGAGGCCTGAACAAGGTCCAGTGAAATAAAAAGCAAAATGTTACTTGTTTATATACAACAGTAGCTTTAGCTAGCTCTTGAAGTATCCGAAAATTGTATTTTGGTTGCTAAACACAATGAGGACAGTATTTCACCTCCTTCAACGACCCAAACCAGCACCTAAAGCCTCTCCCAGAATACAGTATTTCCTCAGAGCTGCTCTTGTTCTCTTACCAGCAGATGATAATTCATTAGTGTGACAATCAGAGCAGCCAATACCTCATTGCACCCTCTCAGCCAAAACAAGAGGTGCCCTTAGCCACTGAACAAATGGAGCAAAGCTTTGAGTATGTTTCATTTACTACTCATGTTTTACTAACTCCCAAACTATAGCAGAACTGAGGAGTTTTGTTTTCTGCATGAATTTGCCTCTAATTCAGTCAAAACAGAAAAGGGAAAAACAGGAAGTAAAGGAAGTATGACAAATCTGCTGAACTTAGAATCAAAAGCAACGAAAGGAAGGGCGAGGAGGAATCAGATTCCAAACTTCTGTTCCAAATATGAGGAAAAATGCTTCCAAAATTCCTCTTAAAAAATTCTAAAATTACCAAAATAAGCATTCTTCTACGAATGTTAACAGATTCATGCAGCTCTATAAATGAGCCATTTGCAATTAACACTATAAAATATTTTAAATTGCCATTTTTAAGCAGTATCTCTACATAAGGCAGTCTCTTGAAAACTTGTGTTGTTTTCATTGAACAGAAAAGCATACTTCTTGGAAATAGTCAACGTAAAAGGACAGCACAACTTAGTAAAGACTCCGTATCATCCAAGGAAGGAAAAATAAAAGGCGCCTGAATAAAATTTTAAAACCCCATTTGTTAAGTAAAACACAACAGGTAGCCTGTCATGCAGACAAATCCTTTGAGGCAAGTATCTCTCTAACTTGGTGCGAGAAGACATGAAAAAAAAAAAAACCTTTTATTTTGCATCACATATTATAACCACTGATGACTATACTGACTGCTAAGCTTGAATTTCATGTGCCATTAAGCTAATTCATTGCCAACACAAACAAGCTTACCTAGAAGGGCTCTCGTCCAAGCCCAGCCTCTGGCAGGATCTCTGATCATCTGAATTTCATCAATCACAGCAACTTCATCTTAAAACAAAAAAGAAATATATGATGCACCAAGGAAGAGCATCTAGAACAGCAGCACAAGACATGAAGGAACTCACAGGTTTCCTAAAAAAGCTTGCTCAGACAAAGCTAATCCTCTATCACCAAAGAGCTATTCTGAGATGATCCAGGTTTCTTCAACTGCTCTATCATAGTTCAGAAATTGTTCAAGTAAGAGTGAAAAAAAAGACTTTTGACTCCAAGCAATAACACACATAACGATCCCCCAGATGGGACTGAAACAATTATGTGTACTTACAAGGTGTATTAGTGCTGCACATTTCAATGGTACAAGCAACATGAGGAGCCTGTCTGGCATCTTCATTGGCATACACACGCTCTTCTCCTGTCACCAGGTCACATGGCACATTCTAAAGGCATTCAGAAATCTCAGGTTAAGTTTCTTTAATATAAAAGAATCCCATTCCAAAGGGGACAAAATCAGTTCTTACAGTAGTTTCTAGGACAGTATAAGAGAAGCTATTCAGGAAGTAACTACTCAGCCTTGAGAGACTTGTGCCTTGTATTTAAGTCCTATCAGAGTGGAGGTTTAATGAAGAGGTGGTGTCTGTAATTAGATGCCTTCCCCTACTCCTGCAGGAGGTTACATATTCCCCTGAGCAGTTCAAAGCTGTCACCCCTGCCACAAAAGAACTGTTAGAAAAGTACAAGGGGCTCATAAAGCAAGGCCCAGCAGCAAAGGAGCCTTGCAAGCTCCAGCTCCTTTGACAATTGACCTGCTGCCAGCCTCATCTGCTGCCTTATACTCACAGAGCAAGAGCTCATGAGGATCAGCTGTGAGAGACAGCTGAGGCCACCACCCTGCCAGCCCTACACTCCTTGGTGCTGGTGGCTGCTCCATCCAAACTTACAGCCACCTGCAGAGCCCTCATGGAAGCCCTGTTTAAGCCCCAAGGGCCTAAACATGATCCAGGAGACACCAACTGAAAAGTTCTCACACACAGTAAACACGTGGGAGAAAAGTTCAGTAACCACTACCAAGGAACACCACTGCATTGTACCCACTGTCACGATGTGAACACACGTGGTACATCACAGGTATCTCCTAGGCCAAGCCAGTCTTTCTTATGTGTTGCTCAGATAGACTGATAATAGGAGTTACTCATTCTACATCAACAAAAGAGAAATCACAACATCACTACTGTACACACACACAGTATTAAACTGTGCTGTATTAACATATGATATGTGGTTATAATGCTTCAGAACTGGTCTGGTTCCCTGCAGCTGGAAACACACTGGTGAGGAGCCTCCAAAAAATATGCCAGAAGCAATATAAAACACTAATGAAAATTTCCTCTAAGGACCTGATATACAGCACTGTTATTCAACTCAACACATCTCAATCTGCAGAATTTTTCAAGGGTGGTGAAGTGAAATATATTTAAACATTGAAGCAGAAGGCTAAGGGGAATTAAGTAAGGGTAATTTTTTGTGCGTAAGCTATAGTAAAGGTAATAGGCAAAAGAAGTCACGGTCCCTATGCTGAAAACCCTAATAGCAGAACCTACCTAACCCAGGGAACAACAAATTACAGAACAGAGGCAGGTTACAGGGATGATTGCACAGCACATGCTTTGGGGACAGCACTGTTCCACTGGGGGAAACAAAGTTCCATTCTGCTCCTAATGCAGAAATGCATAACTGTTTTCATGTGAGCTGACACCACTGCAAAGCAAAGGCACCTGTTCAAGCACAGGGCTCCAGGGACCACCTGGGGCTTCACAGACACGCATTCATGAGACTGTTCCAGTACTAAGGATGTTGATAAGTAATATGACATACTGACAGCATCATTACTCTTTTGGAAGATCTCATGAGCCAGAAGTTTTAGTGGACCACAGTATATTCCAGATTTGGCTGACAAAAATCTCTGGATAGCATGGTAAGTTTTTCCACTGTTTGTAGGACCAGCATGGAATATTATCTTTCTCTGAATAGCCCTGGCATCTGGATACCTAAAGCAAAGGCAAAAAAAAAAAGCAGATCTGTTGAACATCTATCTGGATACTGATTCAGGAGAAACTAGAAACTGGCTTAAGCATTTATTTATTAATAGATTTTAATGTGTGTTGAAAGCAGAAATACCAAGTTCTTAGAGACAGTATAAAGAGGTTACTATGTCTTACACACTGATCTTCTAAGTCATACAATGCTTTCAAAGATTCCAAGTGGAATTCACACATTGCGTTCAAAATAATTCTCACTACTCGTCCAATTCTCTCTCCTTGAGCTTATCAATATTTCAACATTTTGATGTGCTACTTCCCAAACATATTGTCAGAAAACATCCTCCTGGAAAAGCCACACCAACTCAGTGACTTTCATACTTGATATAATCTTATTTTCTTCTTAATTCACTGTGATGTATCTTGTAAAAAATGTAGGAGTTCCTGACACATATTATTGTAAAAACAGAGAAATGGATCTGCAAATGTAGCATAATTACGCTTGAGTCCACAGTCTATGAAGTTCTATGACACTAAGAAAAGAAAACAATGCAACCACTTCATCACACTGACCAGTTGGGCGGCAGCCTCAAATCGCTGATCTTGCGCAGATCATCCATGCAGTCCAGCATTGGAAAGATCTGCTTTGCATGCCTCAGGAAAAATGGAAACAGATCATCCACGTGACCTAGCAGAACAAATCCTTTTCAGAAAGTTTGTGTGCTTGAGTGTATACTTTCATAATAAACTTTGAAAAAAAATTCTCTACTACTTCCACCCCACACTTGTGTAATCCTTTCAACTTCTGGCTCTCTACAAAGTTCAATAACTTTGAATTATTGAACTCGAAGTTCAGTAAGTTCAATAACTTATCTCAGTGGCAGAAAAGGAAACTAACACAAGTGCATGGACACATTTAGCAGTGGAATACAAACACAATAATATGAAAAAATGCATCTCATTTCAGCATATTCGCTCTGTCAGCCTACTTGCCTAGAGACCCTCTAAGTAAAATGAGAAACTGTGGAAAAGCTGGATGAGAATCAGCTTTTCTGTCCTAAGAAGATTTTAGCCCTTTCTTTCTAAATTCATGTATTGCCTTGAAATAAAGCTTTTAAAGAGCTTTTATGACTAAACAGAGAAAAACAGATTTGCAGATTCTCTAAGATACTGAGACTTAGGAGGCCGATTCCAAATTCTAAGTTTCCAATCCCTAGGAGAGAAAATAAAAATACTAAAATCAACTCAGAAGAGAAATTCAGGTTCATTCTTCTAAATGTTTGCAGAGTAGACATGTGGGCCTTAAAGGTCTCATTTCAGGTCACACTCTGACTGTTCAGCTCTCATAGAATTTCAATGAACTATCTTGATGTAAAAAGCTATTATCAAACATACACACACAAAAAGAAAAAGCAGTAGTTTGGGGCTTGTTGGAGTTTTTTTATTTTGGGGGGAATGTTCTATTTCAGGGGGGAGCTTAAATTGAGAATTATTATTCAATGAATAAAAATTATTGTGGAATTTTTTTTTTAATGTAATATATTTAATTACCATCTTCAGACAAGCAAAACTCATATTAAAAAATTTCAGTATTTCTGAATATGAGTTTTAAGGCATAATGCTCACGTACAACTAAAGGAGTGGAAATAAAATCCTGTGGAACATTTTATGCACATGTAAATAATGAGACAATTTCCTAAGATTGCCAACATCTACACATTTACATTTTAAGACAAAACTAATGGCCACTGTAACCCTTAAATTTCCATCATTAAAACACACACACTATGCAGCTCAAACCCTGGAAGAAAGCTGATTCTGCTGTTCCCAGCTGGCATCGCCTCTCAGTTAAGTGCTGTTAATTAAAACACAGGATGCACTAAGCAGGCAAACACACCTCTGTGAGTGCCACAGGGAAACAGAGCAGTGTCACAAACCTGTCCCTAAAGCCACCTGGCCGGGAGAAAGCTCTCCAAGTGCCCCCTAGTGACTACTGGATTTTTAAGAGAGGAATAAACAGAACAGCACTGTTTTCATTTCAGCCCTGAACAGATGTTGTACAACAACAAGCTGCTTCTTGCTAACACCTCCACATCTTTCATTTCCACTTCAGAAGATTTAAGAACAGAACATTCCCTCCTAGAATGGGCACAAATGTTTCTGATACGGAAGGAGGGATTTTTAATCTTTCTGACAGCATAGTAGGGGGTCCACATGTACGTAGGTAAGTATACAGGGCAAAAACAAATAAAAATGCACATTTTATTTTACAAGCACTCCAGATACTTGCCTGCATCACAGCATATATCATTGAGAATAATATGCAAATCAGCACTCACAGAACTGGATTCCATTATATACTTCCTAAAGCTTATAAATGCTTGGTGAAAGAGGCGAGCTGCAGTAAAGAAAAAAAAAAAAAAAAAAAGGAACAAAATTAATGTGGCCAGGATCAGAAAACTCTACTTGTAAACACTCAATAAAACACTGATGCAGTTCATTAAAAACCTATACCTTAATAAAGGCTATTAGAAGTAAATATAAAGGTTATTTGAACCAAGTAGCAGAGACAACGTAAAAAAAGCAGTGTTGTGATGACAAGATCCCATACAAAAAGATCTAATACCATATCTAAATTAAAACAGATTTCACTCTAAAATAATATATACTTAAAACATTTTCTTACCATCTAGTCCATTTTCTGCTCCTAGTCTTTGAATTTCTTTTCTTTTGTAGAACTTGTTTAAGTTCTTAAGAACTTCACCTGTAGAAAAAGAATAACCTTTTTTTTAGCTTCCTCAAAATTAAATCACATTCTGCTGGCCCAAAGATCCTGGTTACAGTCTCCTTACTCTGGAGAGAGGGCATCTTTCCATGCTGAACAGACTCAAATGAACTCTCCCTACATCAAATACAATCAATGAGTGAGATTTGGACTATTGCAAAGAAGGACAACCTTCAACTGCAGCAGAGTAAGAACTGCCATGGAGAGGTTGCCAACCATCTCCCCCGGTACTTGACAGGAAAGCATAAAGTTTGGAACATGCAGCTAACAAGTCATGGAACAAACTAGTTAATGGTTTGGGGTGGGTTTTTGTTTGCTTTTTATCAGCACCTATCAGGAGGTTTTAATATGAAAAGCAAATCTGCTTGAACTATGTGGTGACAGCTTTTAATAAACATCCTGAGGTATGTTCTTCCATCCATCCTGCTTCCAAGACAGACTCTTTGGAAAGATCAGGTAAACCAGACACAGTATTCCTTCTTTTCTCAGGTTAAATAAAAAGAGGGAAGGAAAAAAACAGAGTTTCTTCATATATATCACAAGTTACTCAGCTTTGTTTGAATCTCTTATAAGCTTATTAATAAATGCTTTCCCTCCCATAAAAGGCAAGTTCAGTGTTGCAACAAAACTGTATTTACTCAAGTACACGCTGATTTTTAGCTCGTTAAATGACGGTGCAAAAAGATGTGTCCCCTTTCCATCTACAGATCAGAAACTCACAAAAAATCTAGCAAATTTCATGAACACCTATTCATGAGCTTACACTATTCTTAAAACTCTATGAAAAGTCTATGAACTCTGCATTGTAAAATGCTAGGAGTGATAAATGTAGCACACCCCTGGTGCCAGCACAAGTCACTGGACACAACACTTTCAAGCTCTGCTCTCTGCAACTAACTCCATAACTGTCTGAGATGACATGGAAACCTCCCCATGAGATCAATCTTAAATTATTGAAAGAGTGCCTCTCTAAAAAGCTATAAGAGACAGTCCACTTGGCACAATGAAAATCACCAGCTGACAAGAATATGCCAAATTTAAATACACATCCCAAGCCCCAGGAACAGCTACAGGAGTCTCTTAATGGATTAACGCACAATCTGAAATGTTCCCAAAGGCAACAAAGCAAGGCCGCCAGCAGGATTACATTTCCTAGGAAGGCATCTACAGCCATCATTAAGGGCCCCGAAATCAAAGACAGACTGGAAAACAGTGCAGTATAAGAAAGCACAGAGCTGAATACTCTTCAGAGCTTCCCCAAGAAGCTCTAGCAATTAACACATCATCAGCACGCAGCTAAATTCACAGCCCATTGGCCTTACTATAAAAGGTTAATGCCAAAACATGTTACTATCCAAGGCAACATGACATTGGGACCATGCAGCCCCACAACCAAGGTCACAATCCTTCCTAAGCATAAACACTTGCCTTAACAGTAAGGTAAATCAAAACAAAATGAAGCTGGCATTGCAGCCCACGTGAGCTTAATCCAACACATACAGGTAGCAATCGGGGTACACACTCAGGAGGACATCTGTGTCCTGTCTCAGTCACCACCTTTTTTACCACTCACTTTCGTTTTGAGATTTCCCTTTGTTTACCATTTCCTCATTCTAGAGATGTGTTTTAGCTCTTACTCCTCAATTACTTTTACTTCTCAGCAGCATTTTTAAGGTTCGCTGTCAAAAGACAGCCCAAATGCAGTGAAGTTCAGGAATTATGCAGTTAGTCTCCAATGTATCAGATTCATTTAGATGTTTCACCCGGTTTGCAGGAAGGCTGTTGAGTTATTTCCCTGTATCTCTGATAACAGTAATCCACTGCAGTCAGGCTGTATGCTATCACTGGGGGCAGCTGAACTGCTTTATTTGAGAATTCCTCCCCAACTATTAAGACTACCATTGTCCAGTCCAAGCAACCTTGGGCATCTAACTGACCCTGCTGAGGCATCTCCTGTTTCTGCTACATGAATTGCTGCCAATACTGGTCCTTCCTGACTTGCACTTCCCACAGGTAAGCACAGCCTCATGGTCTGACAATTGAAGCCACAGAACTGACATTCAATTACAACTGATACAGAACATACATACACCAAAATTTAAAGTATTCATCAGCACTCACAGGGATATACTTCCTATGAAGTCGTGGAAAACAGAGCAGTGAATTCAGTCCAGGTTTCTTATGAAGTTTTTACAAAACTGGCTTTACAAAAGTAAGCTTCTAAAAATACCTTTAGATTTCCTAACAGTGTTTGCCTAGTATGAAAACTATCATCACTCTCACTTGAGCAAGTAACAAGCTAACAAGATGATTCACACTGGAATTACACTCACTAACAAAGTTTCTTTACAAGCTGTAACCGGAAAGCTCATAAATACGCATCTTTCTTTTTTGAATCTAGTTCAGTACTTGGCAGCAGACTCTGAAAAAGCATCTTCGTTTAAAATATAAAAAAAAACAGACGCATAATACTGTGTGTGGTCAGAACCTGAAGAGGGGAAGCAGAGGAAGACTATTTATTTCACTTTTTAAAAATGGCTACATGTTAAGGAAGGTCTTGTCCAGTTTTCTGTAACATTATTTGGTTTCAAAATACCAGTACTTTTAAAATACATTCTTGTTTTTTCAAAATATTGCTGACAGCAACGAAGAGAGCACTAAAGGCCAACAAGCCAGGGGAGCACCACACAGGTCACCTGGCTGCTATTCCTTGCCAGTCTCACATGGAAGAACTTCAGGCTGTTGGAGGTAGTTAATTTTCACCTGTGGGAGCACACCTAATTTTAGCCAATCTGTTCTCTCTCAACAACTTAGCAAAGAGAATCTATATTTATTTTCCTAGAGCATTTTAGCTGTACCTTTGAAGAAATCCAACATAACTGCTCCTCTAAGAAATGAGACAACAGGTAATGTATAAATAAGCCATCATTCATCTTTACTGGCACCTGAGGAATGCACTAGTCATATAAAAGACAAGTCTGACAACACAGATTTTTGCATTACAGCTATTCAAGATTCTTCTCCCTAACTAGGTTTTTTTTAGCTTTCAAGGCCAAATATTCTTTTCTCCACAGTTCTGAACAATTAAGATCATTTTCCCATGCTTCCTATTCTCCAGAGTTAATATAAATAATATGCCATCAAAACACTTAATTAGGAGAAGATATGAAAAATATTTCCATTTGCATGCTTAATGCTTTTGGATCAGCAAACATAGAAAGAATCAAGAACTTCTCTTATTTACCAAATCTTTAAAGACCATGGAGTCACAAGATCACAGAACTATTTGGGTTGGAAGGGACCTTAAAGACCATTTCGCTCCAATCTCCTGCCATGGGCAGGGACACCTTTTCCTGGACCAGGCTGCTCCAAACCCCATCCAACCTGGCCTTGAACACTTCCAGGGGTGGTGCAGCCACAGCTTCTCTGGGCAACCCATGCCATTGCCTCACCACCCTCACAGGGAAGCATTTCTTCCTAATACCCAACCTAAACCTACCCTCTGTCCATCTGAAGCCATTCCCCCTTGTCCTATCACTTTGCCCACTTTTGATCTAGGCACATTCACACACAATCTCTTCTGTCTGTAACACCAATATTCGAGGAAACTATGCCTTTTAAGATCAGATACAGTTAAGGTTCTGGAATGCACAAGATCGCAGTTTGGCTGTGGGACCTGCCTCAACCCAAGCACCTTTACCCTGACCACGCCAAAATAGAGAATGGAGGAACCAGGCCAGCAGAGTGTTTCCTCCACACAGGGCACACCTACTGGCCCATGTCAATCACAGAATATTCTGAGCTGGAAGGCACCCACCCGGATCATCAAAGTCCAACTCCTGGCCCGGCACAGCACAGCCCCACGAGTGCTACGACATGCCAGTGTCATCTCACCCAACAGCCTTTATTCCACTTCACCTTCACGGGCACCAGCAGCTACACCAGTCAGAGAACCTGCAGGGAAGGACTCCCTGCTCTTAAGGGGGGGTGGTCTTTCTGACTCCAGGAAAGGACCCAAGAGCAGCAGGAGCCAGTTCCCTCAGCCCTCAGGAGGGTCACAGAATCAATTAAGTTGGAAAAGACCTCTAAGATCATCGAGTCCAACCTATGACCGAACACCACCTTGTACACCACAGCAGAGCACTGAGTGTTACATGCAGTCTGTCCTTAAAACACCTCAAGAGATGGTAACTCCACCACCTCGCTGGGCAGCCCCTTCCAACGTTTAATCACTCGTCCTGTGAAGAAATTCCTCCCAATGTCCAGCCTTAACCTCCCCTGGCACAGCCTGAGGCCGTTTCCTCTTGTCCCGTTGTTGTTCCTTAGGAGCAGAGCCCGATCCCAATCTGGCTGCAGCCTGTCAGGCAGTTGGAGAGAGCGAGAAGGTGTCCCGTGCGTCCCGTGTGGCCGAGCCCCCCCAGCTGCTCCTCATCAGATTTTTGCTCCAGCTCCTTCCCCAGCTCCATCGCCCTTCTCTGGACTCGCTCGAGCTCCTCAACGTCCTTCCTGAATAGAGCGGCCCAGAGCTGGACACAGCGCTCGAGGCGCGGCCTCAGCAGCCGCCTCCGGTGCTGGCGCGCGAGGCCTCAGGGCCGGTGCCCGAGGACCCCTCCACCCGACCCCTCACGGTCCAGCCCGCACTCACCCTTGTCGAGGGGTCGCGTGAGCTCGGCGCCCACATCTTCTTCGGCCGGGCCGCCGAGGCCGGGCTTCAGCGGCACAGGCACGAAGAGCGAGGTGTCAGGGGCGCGGGAGGCGCCGCCGTCGCCGGAGGAGGTCGATGATGAGGACGATGCTGAGGAGGCGGCGAGGCGCGCGCGGGGAGCGCCGCCGCCATGTCGGAGCGCGAGCCCCGCGCGCGCCGAGAGCCGCCGCAGCAGCGGCCACGCGCAGCGACTCATCCGCGGACAAGGGCGGCGGCGCGCGGCGGACGCGTCATCGTCCCGCGCCCGACCCGCGCACCTGCGCGCGCGCGGCACCGCCCCCGTCACCCCTCCCCCCCCGGGCGCCCTCAGGGACGGCAGCGCCCATGAAAGACAGACAACCCGGGTTTAGTGAGAATACAGCTGGTTTAATAATTCAAATAGCAGCTCAGGATGTTTCCCCCCCGCTCGTTATACATGGTTGCACAATATCAGGCTGGTTAAGTACAATCAAGTTTTTCAAAATCATCGTTCCCAGGTTTACGACATGCAAGTGACCATGAAAATATTTGGCTTTTTTTTTTTTTTAACTTTATTCTTTTAAGTTTCTGAACAGGCACTTACATGAGGGAGTTGGATTTGCTCTCAGCCGAAGACATCCGCATTAGGAGTATCCTAGCATAAAGTACACAGAGTCTTTGCTTTATCAAAGTGCCACAGTAATAAAACAGTTCTTACAGAAATGTAATTTGATTATTTACTTACTCATAAAGTAAGGTTACCAATGACACTTGCACCAGAGTTGAGAAGCCTTGGTTTAAAGGCCAAGTTAACTACAAGTGCAAGTTGCCTTCCTCACAGCAGGCTTCAATTTGTGCCCAAGCGACAGGTCTGATAACAGACTCCATGCTCTGTGGTGAACAGATGAACACTAACTCCTTTAAGCTACTTCTTCAAACACTAAATGCCTATGAGATGATGATAAAGACAAACAGTCTGCTATGCCAGACAAGCTTCTAAGTTTTAAGGCTTGCCTGGCTTCAAATACCTTTGCAGAAGACCACAAAAATCTTGTTTGCCCTCTAACAGGCCCAGAAGGATGTCCTTTGAGGACATTTTACCTCTCCTGTCAGGACAGTTACAGAGACTAACTGTGAAGACAGTGGAATCATGAAGCCAGGAGGAAACACAGTTTTCACGTATTTGCAAAATAATCAATGTTACCAGCATTTACTTCATCAATAAGATAACTACGTTCGAATACTTTACCCACTCACCACCTGAAGGTGGACTCATGACAACATCTCTACAGTCACTAATTACTGGGTAACAAGCTCCCAAAAATTAGAAGCGACTCATGTGAAAGGCTTAGAGAAGTTTGACAGAGAACTGGGGGAGAGAGGGCAAAGATGCTTCCCAATATTCTTTGTTACTGCCAGATGCAAAGCCTCCCAGAACAGCTGGTGAGGTGTCTGAAGGCTCCACAGGTACCAGTCATAGTGCACGTACATGCAGCTTCAGTTAAACCCTGTCTAATGTAGTAATTAGGAGATTTAGGACAGATGCACCATAAACCTTGATTTTTAGTGTGATTTAGTCAATTGTGTCTTAACGCAGTTTCAAAACAAAACAAAGCAAATACGCGACATTGGAAACAAACATGCAATAAACAACATGAGAGAAGGGAAATGCTTTAGTCTACATTGTAGAGGTGAGCAGCAAAAATCAAATATACCAGCCTACCATGCATGGAAATAACTAGATTTAAGCTTTTGCATACTCAAGTGCATGTAACATTATCAAATAAAAGTAAATGTGCAGTATAAAATAGTAGCTTAAGAAAGTTCCAGTGTTTGAGAAAGCACTTTATTTTAAATGTATATACATACTTGAATGTTTAACTGAAGAACGCTTTAGTAGTATGGTAAACGCAGCACTGCAAGATGAAGGAAGACAGTTGTAATGGGAATTCTGGCCTTCTTTTCCCACAGGCTGCTGCCATCTTTAACCTGCTGAAGCATTGCAAAGTTTTTCACCTTAGACCAGTTCACATTTCGGGTTGCTCAGCAGATGCTTGTGACTCTGGAGATTCAAATCGCTGGTGGAAGTTTGTCCGTTGTTTCCTCAGCTTCTCAGGAGCTTTTCTCCATAAAATTATTTCCTGTTTGAGGAAGAAAACACTCTTGAAAACAATATTTACCATTAAGGCAACAGCATCAAGTATCTTAAGTTCCTGATAAACAAAGACTTTTGGGAAAATAAAAAAGATAAACAAACACAAGAGCCCACAAAAAAATGTATCCCCCCTGCCTACCAGTGCAGTTCATATGAAAGTAACAAAGACAGCACCATTAAGTTTACATATTCAGTTACTGCTTGAATACTTGCAATCTTGAGCAGTCACCTCTTCCTCAACTATCCTACCCTCAATTTCAATAGTATTGAAGAGCTCAAGAAATTTTTCTTCCTCCTTTTCTCCAAATCCAAAGCCTACCATAGCCACTGTATGCTCCAGCTACCTCTTGTTTTCCATGTTTAATTATACTGTCTTGTCTACTTTTGTAGTAGGAAGATTCTGATCTAATCCACATGGCTTCTTCCAGTGACCCTTTTGGCTATACCTTTCCTCAGCATCACCTCATCTTTTCTAACATTTTCAGTCAAATGTCTTAGTCTTTATTAAGACTTTGCCGTTTTGAACCCGGGCTAATGCAGGAGGGGAGATTTCTCTGCAGGAGTGTAAGAAAGCAAACAAATGCATCAGTAGCTCATTTTACCCACCCAGTGTTTTGTCTGGGTATTCCCAATGCAAGTTCTATGGTACTGAGCATCCTGTCCTTGTTGGAATAGCATCCAACATCCCCCTTGGCTCCTTTTGTGCAAGCTAACATTATCCACAGACCTGTCAACACACTTGCCAACAGAAATGCTTATGCCACGCTTGAAGCACAGGTGGCTTCTAACTTGCTGAAGGTTCAAAGCAGCACATACAGAAGCCCAGATAATTCTGCAACAGAACTGCTATAGACCATACCTGCTGCTTGAAGTATCGTCTGTCTTCTTCATCCACAAGCACCAGATTTAGGAAGTACCTCACTGAGAATTTTTTGTTTACATCCCTCATTGTCGGAGTTGGGTCGTAGCCTGCTAAGAACAGTCTTATAGGAATTGATTCACCTTAAAAAGAAAAGAAAGCTTAAATTAGTTCCTTAAAACTGGAATAATTAATACAGTTTCAGAAGACATGTAAAATGAAAGCAGTTTCCCAAGCACTCTCTGTGCCTGTTCCTTGGTTAAAAAAAAAAACAAAAACAAACATACATGAGACAAAAAAACATCCACCCAAAAAATCAGAACCATAACACTGAGCACAGAGGCAAGTATGAAATGAACAGTGAGAACCCTTTCTCAGTGCAATCATGGTAGCCAGGAAAGCCAGAAGGATCTGTATTTTTAACTTTCTAGAGCTGGTCTACACCATGGAGTCAGTTTGATGAAAGAATCAGTCATAGAATTTCCAACGGTAAATAAGGGTAAAAGTTACTAGGATCCCAAGTGAAATGCCCTAAGTCCATAAAAATGTCTTCTCTGAATAGAAAATGCACCATCATTTCAGCAACCTAAGGAGAAGTATGGTTTCTCTGGTAAAAAAAAATTGTCTAAGTCATCTCTTCTGCCCCAGATCTTTTAAATAGCATTTTAACACTAAATGCTCACCCTTTAAAACAATCACAGTTATTTACCTTTAACTGGTGCACCATCCATTATTTCGTACTTTGCAATGGTTTCAGTCTCTGTTGTGGTACTAGGTCCTGGTGAAACAAGTTTTCACTGTGAGAACACACGCTTCGGTTTTAAACATTTACAAAGCTTTATCACAACAATTCCCATTCTGCAGCACTTAAATTAACACAGCACTGCATTTTGGCCTTCATCTTGCATGTAAGTCAGACATGGCTAAAGCAAGCAAAACCCTCTCCCAGGCAGGACATCTCTTTCTTACTCTTCCCCCCGCCATGCTGACACTGAAGAGACAGTAGCCAGAGCTTCAAAGGAACCCTGGATATGCAAGCTTTAAATAAGGGACAAGCAAGAGGGTCTGGAATCTTGAAATTGCTCTGTTTGGTGAGCAGTGCTAGCAACTGATACTGCTAGGCCATGCTCAGACTAGAAACCTGAAGGGTTATCAGCCAGCTCAAGAGCCGGCTGATAATAAAGTAGTGAAATAAAGTAGTGCTTTCTGCCCTTACTCTACTAGAAGCTTTCTCATTCTTCATACAAGAAGCTCCAAAGAACCCCAGCCACTGGGGAATGAAGTCAAGAGCCACAGCCTCTTACAGCCTTCCTTGCTCGGGCGTGTACAAGCCTCATCTGCAGTAACAAGCTGTTTCTGCTTTGAAACTGCTGGATATTTCCATCGCATCAATTTTTTTAGGATGACAGAAAATGACACATTTCTAGAGCATTACTGATTCATGCTTATGTTTACCAAGCCTCTTTAACCAGTTAATCCGTGTAGAGGCAAGGGGGTCTTCAGGATGCATTTTACACCTCTTCCCTTGTTCATTACTTATTAAGGTTGATTAAGCTACTGTATATTTATGCCCAAGTTCCATTTACAAGGGTTCACATTTGTGAAGAGTCACAATAGTCACAACGCCAGAACAATTAAACAGACTGACAACGTTGACTACAAAGTACTATTGCCAAGGCAAAAAATGCCAATGGTAGTCAAACACCAGTGAGAAAGAAGCTGGTGGAGCACTAGTTTAGTGAGAGCTGAAACTACTGACTTCACTCTCCAGGTCTGCATAAGGCTCAACTGGCACACAAGTTGCCCTTTCCTTTGGACTTTGTTTCTCTTACCAATTCCAGTAATCTCCTTTTTGATCAGCTGCAACTCCATGTGCTGAATTTTTATTCTCACTAAGAGGAAATAAATTTTTCCAACAATCACATCCTTTAAGTGATACCTTTAAAAGAACAAAATGGGGGGTTTCGTTAAAGAATAAACACAAGTTTTACACCTTCTTGAATACAAGTCACACAAGCAGTTATCTTATCTGCCTGGTAACTACTTAGAGCTTACTTCCCCACTGAACTAAGCACCTCAGCCAGACCGGAGCAACTACAGTATTTCATCATTCCATCAGTACCAGTAAAAGAAGTGCTGTTAGTCATACTGAAAAGGCATAAAAGCAAAAACTAAGCCTTAAATATTTGCTAGTGACCTTCCTGTTAGTACTGAAGACAGAACAGCCAACTATTTCTCGAAAACACCATTGCGTAATTAGTACTTTACATTTTAAGCCCGCAGTTGGTCATAATGTATTACATACCGTACCCTTTTATACCAAGTTATTTACTTGAATGCATTTTGCTCTGACACTTACTTTGACTTATTGTATTCAAACTCTATATGGAGACAGTCTTCAATGCCTACTTCCATTTTGATGGAGTTGTTTACATCTGGGTATGTAGCGAGCTGGTGAACAATCAGATCATATTCTTTCACCAAGTCTGACAGTCGTCTCACGATAGTCACTTTTAGAAAATACCTAGGAAGAAAGACACTGAGTTAGCCAGAATTATTCAAATTTACTAAGAGCCCTTGTGTTCTGAAGTACAGATATTCTTTGAAAGACCAGTATACAATCTCGTAAGACTCAGTAGAAAAGAGTAAGACACCAAAGCACAAGACAAAACACTCACATGTGGGAGTGTTTTCTTCAGTTGTGGATATGTTGGTTTTTTTTAAAGGAGAGACATGGACTGTCTTCACTTCATTGAACCGAAGAATTTTATTTATACAAACAGCATTGAGCGATTCCAAATTAAGTAGAAAAGACGTGTTACAGCCTCAACAACTCCAATCAAGGCACACTAGCTACTGGCTATTACATGTTCTATATAATAACCAAAAGGAGGAAGAGGGGGCAGCATAATTGTTAAATTATGAATTTTCTGCAGGGGAGGAGAGGAAAAATAAAAGATTTAGCAGTTACGAACCTCAGTCTGACGTTGGCACCAATGTAGGATTCATATGGCTTTTCAACCTGCATGAATTCAAAATCATAGTTTCTGCTTTGGGTCAGTTCTCCAGGTAAGGCCAGTTCTTTCACTAAGTTTACAAATTCATGGGTATTACTTTTGTCATTGAAGAGTTCTAAAGTTAGGAAGTTAAAGGAAAACATGTTTCAGTGCTTGTTTTTAGCAAAATTTAACAAAATTGTCTCTAATTTGGCAGGAGCAGGTGGGAGAGTACAACAGAAGCAATTAACTTAAAATACACGTATTTGACCAAATGTTTTACTCAGGCTTTTTAATTACCTTCAGTTCTAGCAGCCTACAGTTAGCATCCCTAAAGAACTAACTGGAATGAAGAGAACACGTTTAAAGCTTCACTAGCAGGGCATTGTTTTTTAATGACAGTTTAGCTAGCTTCAATAAGTACTTCTTGCTTTGCATGCTCGGTAATTAGCATTGCCTGGTTTTGGCTTCCAGCATTTATTGCTGCAGGGACAAAACCTAAGCAATGTCAAGATGGGCTTATTTAGGACAGGCCAGTGATCCTAAATGGTCTCCTGCAAATTAATAATATCTATCAAATAATTTATTATTACTACTAGTCTACAATCAAATGGGTTATTATAACCCTGGTTTAAGTCAGTCATTTGGAAACAAAAGCAGTTTCACAGCAACGGCATCTCCTGTCCCCAGAGAAGCGTCAGTTATTCATGCCTAGATCTGTGTCCTGCAATTCTCACCTAAAATTACCTTAAACATCAAAACCCGAACACTTCAGTATCTAAAAATAAGCTTTGCCACCATTCAAAACTGAACATCGGCGTTGGTAGTTGGTTTTACACAGACTGAAGTTTTTCAGAAAAGAATAAATGAACTAAACACACCAACTTCACAGTTCATCACTGCCAATTTGGTAGAAACTGACACTTAACTAGTAACTCCTATTTTCTGATATGACCACAAATTATCTAAAAATGTACTTAGTTTGCTGTGACTACCATTTATCTAATACATAGTTTATTTACTGCTGCATATCAAATACTTTTTGTGCCAGTCAGTCAAAAAAGCTGTACTCTGAAGAGTTGGTTTAAAATACAGCTTTGATAAGGAGTTAGTCTCCAAATAGTGCAGGGAGATCACACTACTGGAATACTTTCAGCATTTCTACACTAAAACTTGGAAGGATGCAAGAAAATACTGACAAGTACAAAGAGCAGTAGTTTAAACCATTTCTGCATAACTCTGTGGACTTCTAAATGTAGCGTAACAGAAAGTCCCAGAAATGCATGAATTTCAAGAAACACTACATCAAATTAAATTCATCTGAATAATAAAATTTGTAATTCAAGAGTAAATGAAAAACAAACTGTACAGCTATTAGAAGACAACAGACTAAATGAAACTGACATACATGAGCTCTTTTTTTCCCTGTTGCCTATATGCCTCACTCCCACCACAGTGCTGCTTTATTCTGAAAGTTTAATTTTACAGCCTTACTGATCAAAACTTCAAAGCATAAAGCAGCAAGTGCCGGGTCTCAGCCATATCTGCTAGACAACAGTTCAGACACAGACTACTGGAGCCTACTGACTGATCAGAAATAGGGAATTTGTGAAATTCCATATAAAGTCAATTGTATGAGGCTGAAACTTGAGTAATTACTTTCAAGAGGGACAATAATGCAAACAGCTCTCTGAGAAGGAAGGAATTCTAGCATAAGCCTAAGGGCGCAGAGAGATTACCTGGACTGGTAAGAAGTTAGATATAATAAAGATTCCTCATAGTTCAACTCTAAGACGACTAGGGTAGTTATAAGAAATTGACATTTCTAATAGGTTTTATAAAACCAACTGCCATAGAATGTATTTTGCTATAGGCTACCTCTTAATCTCTTTTCTATGCCTCTTCTCTTTCAGAGAAGGTCACAAGTTTATTTTTCCTACATCTCTAATGGTTATTAACCAAACTTTTAGCTAGTCTTAGACTGAATACTCACCAACCTGGTTCTCCCTCACATGTACATATCTTTTTCCGAATGACTTTCTGAATAGCACAAATTAGTACATCACTTGCTTTAAGTAAGGAAGATAAAACTTTCCCCTGGCACTTATCATCTACTGATCAGAACAGGTTGCATTGTTTGAGCTGAACTGCTGACAGTCACAAGTGCCAAGTTCCATAAACCACAAGCACCTAAAAGCCCCTTTATAACTTAAACTCACCAATTTGTCCTACAAATTCAATTCTAATTCCTTGGTGCTCTAGTCTCTTCCCATGCTTAAGGGAGACATTCACCTACCAAGATAAAATAAAAACAAACAAACACAAGTTAAATGTTTTCACCATTTTCATTCTAACACAATCTCAAAAGGAAAACATATTAGTACATGCCTATGAAAACCAACATCTCTTCTCAACAGCCCTACCTGAGCTTGAAGGCAGCCAAATCAAACAGCTGATTATGAAATTAAGCATTTCCAAGGCACCACTAAAACATTCAAGAAAAATCTAATCATCCACAACACTGAATTTTATAACTAAAATTGAAACTTTCAAGTCCCAAAATTAAGTATCCAAGCCAGAGCTCAAGCAGAGCCAGTCGTGATGCTTCAAAGCATCTTCTGACAGTCACATTTGGAAGTTCAAAAATGAACTGCCATGAGATTGATTCCTTTCAAGTCAAGTGAGCTTCAGTCCCTTCCCTAGCAGATAGCTAAATATTGGTATTGGCAAAGTCAATGAAAAATAACAGATAATGAAACCTGCTATGAAGAGTTTCATTTGTGACTCTGATTCTCAAAAACAGACAAGAAAGGATTCCACAAAGTTACTTTGTATTGAAATATGTAAATATTAAGCATATAGAATGTTTGCTCATAAAGCAGTGATGACCAGAGAAATTCTCGTACTTTAAAATCCAGTACACTGTCAATATCCGAGTAGGAAGTAAACCACTCAAACAATCCATCTTTGTGGTGAAAAGAAGGACAGGGTAGAGGGAAGCTGTCCAAAAATTACTGGTCTCCCAGACCTCCTCATGCCACTGCGTTTGTGTTAGCCAGAACTCATGAGGCACCTCTCAGACGTAGCCGATACAAGAGAGCAGTGCTCCAGCCTGTGATCATAAGCTTCTCCCTCAGCTTCCTGAACTTGAGGCCCATCTTGTGGCCCTTCACATCCCTGGAAGGATCCTTCTGGAGAAGCAGGACCTTTGTACAGAAAGGTATCACTAGAGCAGGAAGATGCCCAGTGGAATAGATCAGTCAAGATCAAAGTAGGCATTTAGAAGTCAATCTCATAACTCAAGTCTTTTGATGGAAAAGTGAATCATAATAGAAACATTCAGAGAATGGCTCCAGTAAAACAGAGCGATAGCAAGGAGTTCCTAGGTGCAATACTGAATGTAGAGAAATCCCTCTGGCTATCTGAACTTCACTGTCTTTTTTCCAGTAAGAGAAACTATTGTGGACTCAGCAGTCAGCTGAACTTGGTATGTTGCTTCTCTGATGCAATCCAGAAACCACTTCAGGGCATGGAACGCAAGGCTTATCTTCAGGGTTTGCAAATTTTTGACTGCACCAGCCAAAAACTACTGTTACGTGTGTTGGATTGTGGATTTTGGAGCTCAAAGGGAAGGGGAAGCAGGAGGATGCAGTTCGGAACAGTTTTCTCATCAGAAGTAATGGTAGGATTGCACATCATTGCACAAAAACCTTATTCACAAATATGAGATGACTGGAAATAAATAAACAGCTACTATTCAAAAATGTTGAGTTTTATCAGCTGCCTGAATGACTTAATGGTTAAAAAGACCATACATAGCAAAGCAGTTTTCTCTCTGAATAACAACACAAGCTGAAAATGCAGCTCTTACAATAGTTTGTCATTTACTTACCTATATGCATTTGCATACCAGAATGAGTAATTAATAGCCACTTTTAAATAAAAATTTACCTTTCCTGAAACAGATTCTCCATCGTAGAAGAGAAAATGCTTTTCTACTTTACCATCTTCTGTTTTGATTTCTGCCGGTTTTCGTGTTTCAGCGTCATTAAGTACAACATCAATCTCACAAACAGGAACAAAAAGGTTTCCAAGAAAACTCTGGAATAACAAGAATTGGATAAGTGGACACTCCATTTTAAATGTGGTGTTTACTTGCAGCTGTACACTATATACTGGGGAAAAAAACATTTGTGCTTCCATGAAGTTACAAAGCCATTATGCATGAGAGACCCAAGAAACAGTGATGACAAAGGACAACTGTTCCTCTAGGAAATAACTGAAATCAGATCAGTAACAAGCTCTTACAAAAATATAACACTTATAAAAAGTATACCGTGTAATTACCATTACTACTACAAAAAAAAAAAAACAAAAACAAAAACAAAACAAAACAAAACAAAAAAAAAAAACCCCACAACCCAAAAAAACCCACTAGAGCAAAGTAGAATGGAAAGAAACAACAGGGGATATGCAAAGCCCAAAGCATCCCCCCGGCTGGGCAAGGGGAATAGGGATTTTACTTATTTGCTGCCTCTGCCTCCTCACCACAGTTGTCTTAGCAAACAGCACTAGCAGCTTTGAGAGGCAGCGGTTCTTCACACAGCCCACCTCAGCTGCACAACACTGCCATCAGAGAGAGTGGGTGTTACAAGTTTACCTGTAACACTGCTTTGGGCACAATGTCGGTCCTCACCTTTCCTCAGCATTCTCTGTGCTCGAAATTTTGACTAGCACCAAACACGAGAACCTGAGAGATCATCCTTTGATCTTACACAAACACTTCTTACAAGAAGCTGCAAAACATGTTAGTTGTATGGGAAACTCAACAAGATTAGTACAAAAGCCAACATTTTCCTCCAAAGATTTAGGCACTAATCTGCTTTGATGTACTAAAGCAGATGACACTTCACTAATTCAGTGTGATTTTTGTGGGGTTTTTATGTTCTTCATGAGAACATCTGCTTCAACCAGATGAATTTGATACACATTAAACAGTCTGTCCTGGTTTCAGATGGAGTTAACTTCTTTCAGAAATAATTTCTCCTAGAGTTGATTTCTTCTCAGTAGCTGACACAGTGCTGGTTTTTTGATTCAGTCTGAGAATAACATTGATAACACACTGATGTTTTAGTTGTCGCTATGTTGGGTTCATCCTAAGTCAAGGACTTTCTTGTGCTGCATGCTCTACCAGTGAAGAGGTATACGAAAGAGCTGGGAGCATGGCCTGGACGGGTGACCCAAACCAGCCAAAGGGATATTCCACACCTTAGAATGTGCTGCCCAGTGTATAAACTGGGGGAGTAACCTAGAAGGGGCTGACAGGGTTCTGACATTAGTCAGAAATTGTGCATTACCTGTTTATTTTTCTTTTTATTATTATTGTTATTATTTACCATTATTAATATATTTTACTTTGCTTTCATTATTAAACTGTTATCTCAACCTGCAAGTTTTACTTTTGCTTCTCTTCTCCAGCCCACCAGGGTGGGGAGGTGACTGCACAGCTGTCTGTGGTGGTGCTTTGTTGCCAGCTGGGGTTAAACGACACAATCATTCTCACTTCACCAGTTTAACGTAAAAAAAGGAGTAAGAACACTTTCCAAGACATTCTGAGGACCTGAAGTTTGAAATGCAGCATAAAAAACAAAGAGCCTAGGGGAAGATTTGATCTGAATGCTACTGCTTAGCAGTAGGAACACTGAGTGACTTCGTGCTCACCCCTCCTAGTGAAGAGGGGACATAGACCAGGCTGGAGCTATAGGACAGTGATTCACACACGACTAAACTGACTTTGTATACATTCAGCAATTGGCCCTAGTTCAATCCACAAAGATATATATGACTCTAACTGAAACCCTGTTATATCTACTACACATTCTGAGGGGAAAGCAGCAGCAGATGACCAACAAGGCCATCAAACAAAAGACCAAAATGTCTTCCACATCTCTGCCAAACACAGATTTGTACTGACTGCTGAAAAAATATCGTTTTTTTTAAACAGTGCACACTAGAACCATTACTGATTCTTGGCTTCTGGGGAAGGGCAACAGAAGAAGAAGAAAGTTTCAACAAGAATTTCAAATTGTAGGCTATTTTAAATACAAGATACTTTTGAGCATGGGCACATTTTTTCCCTTGAAACTGTACTTGTTTTCCAGATTAGTCTTATACTCCCCTCTAACTAAACAAGGAAGCACATTACCTTTAGGCAAATTATACCGGATGCTCTCAAAGTACCTTCTGAATTATGAAGCTGACCATTTAAATGGTCAACCAGACCAAACACTGGTAACACATCACTTCTCAGGAGACTGCATATAAATATTTCAACTGCACCCCTTCGAGATTAGCTGTGATGTCCTCCAGAGAGAACGAGAGCATATGAAATAAAGAAGTCAACAGCTGGTATCTCCTCCAGTTGCTATCGAAGATACTACTGCGGGGAAACTATGCAAAACAAGAATTATTTTAAGAAGCTATAACAGAGCTTATTATGTTACAGTTTAAAAGAATGCAGACAGAGAACTGGGGTTTCCAGAAACTGGCCAAATGCCAGGCTACGCTCTTGGTTTTGTGCAAAAGACAAACGTTGGAGATTCTGCTACATCAGGACCCAAATCAACCTGCGTTCAGCCCTGAAGTGTAACAGCTGCACTGAAGGACTTGTGGGACTGCCAGCGGCTGACAGAGGGTGCAGAAAGCCCAGCTTCAGCTTCACACGGAGCCCTGAGCAGCTTCTGCACGCGCAACAGAGAGACACGTGTTACGGACCCCGAACACCCCAGAACCACAAAGCCATCGATCCAGATGACTCTTTACGACACGTATTTTTTTAACCTCTTCATCAGGGCACACCGAGCACTTCGCCGAGCCTGCCAGGCACAAAGCAGCCGCCGTTTCCTGAAGGGTGTGATCCTTAAGGAACACAGCCCACAGCTGCCAGCGCTGCCTCACGGCACTGCCGGAAGATCTACCGATAACCCCAGGTCCGTCCACGAGCTTTCCCCGACGGCAGCTGTGCGGGGCACACGGAACCCGAGTTTCACGACCAAACCCCGCCCTACCGAGGTCATGAGGGCACTTTTAATCCGCAAATAAAATTAATACCCCCCCCAAACCCTTGTTTTTCGAAGGAAGGAGGGGAAGAGGCGGCACCGCCCTGCCCAGGCCGCCGCCTCAGGCGATGGCGGATCGGCGCTGCCCCCTCTCCGCCCCGCACTCGCCATGGTACGCGCCCCTCCTGCACACCCCACATAACCACTTCCCCCCCCCCCCCCCCCCCCCCCGTCGCACTCACCATGGTACGCGCCCCCTCCGCGGCCCGACGCCAGCCCCGCGCGCACCAGCACCAGCCGCCCCCGGCCGCGCGCCCCTGGTCATGTGACCTTACGGGGCCCCAGGCCACGCCCACCCCCGCGCGCGGACCACGCCCCGCTGCACGTGACCGCCCCCTCCAGCCCCGTGCCCACCCCCGGAGGGCGCCGCCTGGCGGCCGGGAGGCGGCAGCGCTTGGGAGGTCTCCTCAGGAAATAACCGCGGTAGTAAACCTTTTCTTTTCGCAGGATTTCGGGCTGGTTTTCGGGATACGCGGTTGGCTGACTGCTGTAAAAGTGCAGGCGGCTCCCAGCGCACGAAGGGTTGGAATTTATCCCCTCAGAGTACTATGACTTCCCCACAGAGCTGGCTGCCCACCCATCACTGTTGTTCCCCCCATTGGGATGGCTGCCGCACATACACACATAAGGCAGTTCAGACTGAACAATAACCTTTTTAGTAAGTGAAAGCAGTAAGGATCTTAAGGCAAAATTTTTATTGATGCTGGTTTAAAACCGCTTCATGGCTGTTGGGTGAGGCTCTGGGGAAGAGGCGAGGGAGCGATGCATGAGGACAACGTCTCCAGCCCTACAGGAGCAAATCCTCCTCCGACAGCTTTTCCTTCAGCTCAGTGCCTCGCAGGCTCTCCAGGAAGACAGGCAGCTTCGCCTCAGAAAAGCTGTCATTGTCACCAAGCCCCGACCCAGAGGCTGGCTCTGCTTCCACCATGGTATTGGACCCAGAGGCGGAATCCTCATCCGAGAGAGGGAATATATCACCCAGCTCCTGGTATCTCTTCATCCTGAAATGCAGAATGGCATTTTTCTCTCTTAGATGAACAGATCTAAGCGTGGGCGAGCCACACTGTGACAGGACCGTCAAGGCAGGAATAATAGACATTCTGGGGTGCTAGCATTAATGACAACCATGTGGCAAATGAACTTACAAGGACGGGTCTGCCATGGGAGGAAGGATCCTGTTGGCTCCACCACTGGGCATGTAAAACCAGGGCCCCTTCTCTTCAATGCAGTTAGCAGACCAGGCGTCAGGCCGGCACCTCACTCTCTTGTACCTTGCCCTCTGCATCGGAGCACCTGATGGAATCAGCCACACATTATCCATGAGGACCAGGACATTACTCACCAGGTCCTATTAACTTTATGAGCACCCAATAAGGCTTAAAGGAGCGGATGGAAGTAATTTGTGCGGCCCTGATTGCTCAACCTCTGGAAAACTAAAGTAACCCTGACAACTTTTTTTAAAATGGCTACTGACATCCTAAGTGACTCCTTTGCCATCAGAGACATCAGACATATCTCCCACACGGCACCAGGAAGTCCATGAAAAATCCCTGGGAATCCCCTTCACACACGGCACCGGGAAGTCCATGGGAAACCACTGCTGTCACAGCACGGCTCATCCCCAGCTCACAGTCTGGCGCAACTGTGGGGGACCTGAGGGTGCCCTGCAGCTCTCCTTGAGAGAAGGTGGAGGTATGTGAAAATAATGTGAAAATCTCTGGGGACAAGGAATCCAGCTGACAGCTGGCTCCTGTGCTCTCCTTCCTCTCTTGGCTCCAGCTCTGCCCCTTCGAGTTCAATGGGATGAGTTTTGATGGGGAGGTGAGAAACTCAGGGTATGCCATGGGAGCAGGTTTGGGGTTTATGTAGGCTCTCAGAGCACTCGCCAGAGGAGAGGCAGTTCAGGTGTCTCCTAGACACAACAAGGTTTTGTAAACCCATGTTTTCAGTTCTGGTGCTCCCCAGGTGCCTGATTGGGGCTGTCACTGAAAATGTGGGTCTTCAAAAAATACCAAAATGACAAAATAAGGATCACATAGTGAAGATAAAAGCAGTGGCATTTCATCCTTCCTCTTGGTCTCATATAATTAATTTGTTCAGAAACCTCCTGGTGCATTCTCAACCTGTTGGCACTTTATCTATTTTTTTTCTCAGTTTCTTGGGAATATCTCTCTGTAATTACACTTCTCTATTGCCCTATATATTTCCATAATGTACTGGATGACTTTCAGGTACCTCCTACACTCTTCTGTAAAAGAAAAAAGATCTCATGGGTGTAATTTCCTGCTGCTTCTACAGTATATTCCTTTATCATACTTATTTTCTTCTCCTCGCCTATTATTAAAAAGGTTTTTAATAATAACAGTCACAACAAAATAAACAGCTGTAGCTGAAAAATTTGCAAATAAGCAACATAGAGCAAGCAGGCCATCGTCCCTCAAAGATCAGCCTCAGAGTGGTAATGCATAACGAGAGCCTTTCACTATCACAGCTTTGGTTTGTGGACAAATTACACTCTACATGCTTGAAGAGGAGTTTTTCTCTCACAAGAAAGAAATCCATGGGGCATGGCATCATGAATCAATATTTCCTTTTCGTTGTTTTAGTGCTGTATGTTGCAATATTTTACCAAATAAACCGTTTAGTTTCCTCATACTTACAGCTAGTTTCCTTTCCTGCTCACCCCAGAAAGCAGACCGTAGGAGTTATGACATGGGAACTGTTACATACTATGTCTGTAACTCCCTAAGTGCGTAACAGCAGTAACCAGACCACTATGAAAGGGACATTTAGAAAAATATATATTGAAATACGTAGACTGAAAACATACACACATACAACAAACTTTTCATTAAGCTTTTTTCAAAAATTGAAATGCTCCAATTGCAAAAAGCACATTTTCTTGCTGTTCCCTCTCCAGAAAAGGAAACTTTAGCAAAACAGACTTTCTGAATAGATCTCATTACCCTCAGAAGAAGGCCAGTTTGTGAAATTCAGAGGCTGCCTACACTGCATAGCTCAGAAAGAGGATTACCGAGAGAACAACAACCCGTTTTACCTTGTGCTGTGTATCCCACAAAGAGGATTAAACAAATAGCCAGGAAAATCCTCCCGTTACATCTGATAAGGAGCTGCATTTTGGCTGGCATCCCTCTGCTCGCAACCAGCCTTCACCACAGCTTCACACTTCAGAAATAAGACGGAGCGAGGAGATCAACTTTTAGAAAAGGTTCCAAAACCTCAAACCCAACCCATAACCTGCGTCACCACTTCCTGACTGACAGGAGTGAGACATGAACAGAAAAGCTCAGCACTGTGGCCTTCCTGCCTTCATCAATCCAAATTGAAAGTTCCTCTGCCTTCATCTCCTGTTTTGCCCGAGGAGAAAAGCAAACCTAGGACCCACCAGCTGGACTGAAGGTGGTGCTGCCAGCAGCTTGTGGTCAAGGCACACATCCCACCCAGCGTCTGCCCAATGCTGAGAGGCCTCCAGAGTGAAAAAGCAGTGCTTCATGTTCCCTAATTTTCGGTCAACTGCATTTGTGCATTGGCACTGGCACTGCCTTTCCCTGCCTCAAGCCCACACCAGTCCGCCAAGATGGTTAGAAGCCAGCTACTCGCAGTAGGTACGTGTTTCACCATCTGGGGAATCATCTTTTTCCACAGAAGTAAATTATCTCTGTAATTTCATGCCAGGCTTGGGGGTTTTTGGGTTTTTTTGAAAGCAGAATCATAGATATTCACAGTAGAAGTGAAAAAAAATGTATTAAGTTAAAGAATATATTCTGGTAGAAACACATCAGCTCCTTTCTGGAAGGGCAAAGTCAATTTGCTTGGCCAGATCATCACTGTGTGGTACAAATGCCCCTTTGGATCACATGTGGCTCCACAAGGAACACATCTGAGAAGCCATGAAAGCTCTTATAGAGACAGATAAATAGAAGCTGCCTTTCAGCTGGCTCGTACCTTTTACTTGCCTTTTGGCTGTGATTAAACTCAGGCTTGAGTTCACTTAAGAATAAATTACAAACAACAAGGTTACCAAAGGAGTGAAGGTTTTTCTCAGTCGTACTGAGAGCTGCTGGATTAACTGGGGCACCGACATGTGGGCCTGACATGCTGCAACACCTTGTCGGTACTGGGGCTGACAGTGCAAGTTGTCTGTGGTAAATCTATTTTTATGTGGTGGAAAGTCCACAGAGGCCCTCAGTGGGGATCTGGGCTGAGCGGTGACTTTCCCCAGGGCACGGTGTTCCACCAAAACCCCATGAAGCAGCAGAAAAGATTCCAGCAGCTCCCTCCCCTCTCCATGCTGGGATTTACCACCAGATTGAGGGATCAAGTTGCATGTTCAGCCTTGATGTGGTTTATTATGAGCCTCTGCACATGGGGTTTTTCTCTGGCACAGGAAAAATAGGAGCAGGTGTGGAAGGACTCGTGCAGTGGTTATTCTTACCACCCTCATTTGTACATTGTATTTTTAGCATCAACTCTTTTTTTCTTTTTGTTTAAGGCAGTGTTCAGCATCAATAGGAAGCTGGGCAAACACGTGAGGGAGATGATCAGCCTCCACTTGCTGAAGGCTGCGGAAACCGTCCCTGCAATAACACCTCTCACTTTCCACTGATCATGGGTACACACTGATCCGTTCCTCACCCCTCCACTGTGCACAAACAATCTCCATGTGAGAAAGCAAAAACTCCACTGGCTAGTTTTGCCCACTAGCCCAGGGCATTTTCCACTATGGCATTGGAAGCCCCGTGAGATGCAGCCAGAGCAATACCCACCAGTGGGCATGGTCATGGGGAACTGGGGATTCTGCAGGAGCTGGGGGAGCTGCTGTGGGTAGGGGAGCTGCAAATTCCCTGTATCTGGAGGGGGATCTCGCAGAGCCAAGTTATCTGTCTTGTACCATCAGCTGATGGGGGAACTTGTAGCACTGGCAGTTTTGCTACACAGTTTTGGTTTTTTTTTTTTGTGTCCACAGCATGCCTCAGGAAATGAGATCACTTTACAATCGGTAGCTGTGGGAAGTCCAAAGCAAATGTTTCACCCCTATCTCACATACATCTGTGTAACAGGGCCCTGAAGCCTGCAGGTAGGGTTAGCCTGTGCCCATCTCCTGCCCTGCTGTGCTCTGCCAGTGCCCACACCCCACTGCACTTTGCAAGTAAAGAGTTTTCCACCTTCCTACAAACATGGAAGTCACTGGAGACCTGGATCTTAAGCAGACTGGGACATGCAGGTCTTAAAAGTAAAGCATGCCCTTTATGGAGTGTCACGGGATGCCCAAGGAACACCATCTGTAAACCACTCAAGACATACAGTGAAAATAATCAGCTCTAATTAAAAAAAAAAATCTCATCTTGGGCTAGAGGCCACAACTGCTGAACGTTAACAAATTTTTTCTTTTTTTAAAGAGCTAACCTATATTGGAACACTAACATGCCGTGGTATGACTATCAGACTTTAAGAAAACAGGATTTTAAGTTAAATATTTTAAATCTGCAGAGGAGAGCACAGTCACCATACCAATGTCAGCTACCTCAAATTTACCTTCCATAAACTGTGAGGAAGATTTGTAGGATAATTTTCTTCCTGTGTATGTAAACTGAAAGATTAAATAGCCCAACATAATAGGCCTACAAAAAGAAGCAAATAAATGAGGAACAGGTATTTGAGAACACAGCTTGCTCCTGGAGCCTTGCTTACAGCTACTGCACTGAAGTGCTGCCATTATTTTCAAATCACATGCAAAGCAGGTTTCTTAATCTGCAAAGCTCTTGCTTTGCATTTTTGTAAGGCATTAATTTGGGGAGAAGGGAACAGGTGGAGGGAGAAAGCTGCCTTGGCACTATGCACCCAGACCCCTGAGCAGATACCCAGGACTTTCCATTATGTGCCTGAACAATCTGGAAGTAGTCTTAAACTACAATAAACACTTCAAAATCTAAAGTGTTTAACTGCTCCTTAGTCTTAACTTTCAGAGCTGTTGTATCTCCCTACTGGCCTCAGGAGTAATGACTAATTTAGTAACATCACTAAATGTGGACCACACTGCAGGAGTGCCTGGCATAAGGACATCCACTCTGCTGATGAGGGCAGAATATCGGGCAAAAGAAAATCCCAGCAGTAACCCACAGGGGCATCACGGGGGTGTTTCAGCCAATTCTTTGGACATCAACCCCTTCTCTGCTCTAGCCCAGGTAAATGCTGATGGTGCAGACTGGTCCAGAGGAGTGGTCTGGCATAGCAGTGCCAGGCCAATCTCTCTGTTGCTTTTCCTCAGCAGGCAGCACAGGTTTACTTTGCAGTCTGTGTTCCTGACAAGCAGCCAGATGGACAGATGGACTCCCATGGGTGCAGGGGCACCCACAGTCCTGGTGCTTGTCAGCAAGGCTCACAGGCAAGGCACTATCTGTCCAGGCAGGGTCCTGATAAAGAGTTTTCTCATTGACAACTGCTCAGAAATCAGATAAACGTTAACTGCTGTGGGGTCACTCTGCTCTCAGGGTCAAGTTTTCCCCTGCCCGAGCTGATGGGAGCTCAACTCTGGCTTCCATGGTGTACTAGTTTGAAAACAAACCAGTGGGAGGCACCAAGTCAGAATAACAATTTAATGGAAATTAAAGAAAACACTGGTTCAAACTGACAGAGTCAAGGTACAACCTGACACCCTGTTAGGCAGGGTGGTGGTAGCAGTCTGATAGAATGGTGGCTGCAGTCCTCTGAAGCAGTGATCCTGTAGTAAAAGAGTCTGCTCTTCCTCAGAAAGTCCAATGGTGGCTGTGTAGCTCCTGTCCTCTGGAAATCCAGTGGGAAGGGTTTTCTCTGGTGGTCAGAGTCCCAGATTATATCCACGATGGGATGCTTGGTTCCTCCCTCTGGGTGGAGCATCTCACAATGGGGTAACGAGTCATGAGGCAAAGTGTTGATTAGGCTCATTAACAGAAGATAGTCCAGAGGGAGTTATCTCTGAGTCATGTGGCAGGACAGTGATGGGCCATTAACAGAGAGATAGTCTGGGGGGAGGAGGCAAGGAAACACTGCCCCACCTGGTTTCAACAGCTCCTGAGGATGGTAATAGAATATACTGCAACCCAGGACACATGGGAATCCAGGCCGACCCCTGCACACCTCAAACACTCATCCCCATGGAGCAGCAAATCCAGCAGACAGCTGGAGCAGCTGGGGATCCTGAAGCACTGGGCCCTGCCTGTGATTCTCAGCTCTTTATTTACTTTGCTGAGAAAGTAGGAATACATATTTTGTACACCGGGGAGCAGCCGGTACAGAAAAGGCTACATCTATTACAAGCAGAGCTGGAAACAAGAGTGAAGAGAGAATGATGGCAACAGAAAAAAAAATAGAGGACAGACAGAGCACAGGGGAGAGTGTCTGAATGGCAGCTGGGTTCAACACAAGGAGCATTTGTTTTGCCCATCTTGCCTTTTGGGAAGGCAGAACAGTTTTCTTCCCTGACACTCACTGCTGAATTGGGATGAGATTCATGAGACCTGGACATCCAATGGGTCCTGAGCACACTGGTGCATCTCAGGGGGTACTCATGAGCTGCACTCTTAAATGCCCAAAATCACCCTGATGCCCTCAGAAGTGAACTCCCCTCCAGGCAGGCATTCCAGCTAAATTTAAGGATGCCTTTTGCCAACAGTTCCTGTTCAACCAACCAACCAACCAACCAGTCAACCAACCTTTGGTGACTGAAAGCAAAAACCTCTCCTGCTTCAAAATAGCAAAGAGCTGGCAAGCCAGAGAGAGAGGTTTGGGTCCAGATGGGGGGATTTCTAAATCCAGCCCTGAGTAAAGAGTAATTCTTAACCTGGGTCACATCTGAGCTCAGCATTTGACCCGTGTTCACCCCTGCACCCAGAGCATCATGGCCCAGGCAGCCCATGGCATCCCTCGGCATCCCTCGGCCTCTTGTGCCACCACCTCTCTCCTCTGAGGGCAGCATCAGGGCCTGGTCCATGCAGATAAGATTCAGATCTTGTAAGAAAGCACTGACATTTATCATGTAGAAATCAGACACTTGTTACCATATAGATCTCACAGAAGAGCAACTCCTTCTTTCTTCCCATGGTGAAGGTCAACAAGTGCAGGGGGAAATCGTTGCTGCAAAGCCACAGCTGCATCAAGATCAAGCACAGCTGCTGGCAGACAGGAAGCTGCCAACGACCTTTCCCCATCAGCAATCTCCCCTCTCTCCCAGAAACGTTAACCAAGCAACAGGCCTATCCTTCAGGTGGAAAAAGCAATTTCCTTGCTGCTGGGAGTGCTGATGCTTTCTGCTTGTACCTGCTGAAGCACAGTGCAGCAGGAGGTTTTGGCTGGCAAATTCAGGACAACAGTTTAAAAGCAACAACTTGTTAAGACATGACACAGCAGCCAAGCTCTGGTTACTGATTAGGGAGGCAATTTCAGCAGCTGACTGTCCTTTAAAACTCCATCCCAGAGCAGTACCAGCCCCGCAATGCAAGCAGGACCTGCACGGTGGAGCAAGGGGTCATGCAGCACTTATTGGGAAAATGCCCCTAAGCCCATAAGGAATTAACAAGGGAGAGAAGGATGGTGGGGCAAAGATGTTTTCAAAGCAAAGCCTGGTGCCCTGTTCCTCCACTGCTTCTTGGGGAATGTGTTTTCACTGCAAACCAGTTGGCATTGCTGCATATGTTACTGGTTCAAGCTCAACTACCCAGGAATTAGACACAGCTAGTTTTCCATCAGATGGTTTCTCCAGCACAGGACAACCTCACATGAGTGAGCTACTCAGATCTTTTAGATGCTTTTTGTCAGCCTTGGGCTCTTGCCCATAGATCCACCCCAAGCAGCTCACCTTCCCTCCATTGCCTGCACGAATGCAAACTTATTTCTGTGTACAAGCACCATTGGTGACACAGACAAACTTCACACCATGTGTGGGGAGAAAGGACATCAGTAAATTTGGGAAGATGAAGAGAAACAGTAAGCAGGGATGCTCCTGCAGAGGTGTCCCCATGAACCAGGCCTGCTTCTCTCATCCTGTGTGTAAAGTGGAGCAGAGCTGGTGTTCAGGCCCCAGTTAAACAGCCTGGAGTTGTAATTTTGTGATCTTCACCAAGCTGTTGGGGAAAGAGGTGAATTTATGTTTACATTAAAAGAGAACAGGGTGGGGGGTTTTTTTGTTTCCTATCAAGCAAAGGAGCTGGGCATTTCTTAGCTAGCTTTAAGCACATTTGATTTAGTAGAAGCATCCTTTTGTTTGAAATGTGACAGAAGAGAAAAACGAGGAAAAGTATGAAAATCAGATCTGCCACAGGAGCCTCTCCCAAGCAGGACCGGCAGTTCCCAGGCCTCCAAGCCCTTCTGAAGGATCTGCTCTGTGCTCTCTGGCTGGGTGCTGCTGCAGCATGAAGCAACAGGCTCCAAACTGCTGTCCCCCAGGCTCAGAAACTGTAGTGCTGACAAAGCTGCTCTGCCCCCTTTCAAGACGAGCACATCCCTTTTGAAAACATAATTTGTATTAACTAGGAGAAAAGATTTTTTGTCTTTTCTTACTTCAAGGACTCGGGTCAGTCAGCAGGGTAAGCCAAAGCCTGGGGCAAGATTCACCTCATCCAACATTTCCGCAAAGAGGGCAGCAGAGAGGCCAGGGAGGTGAGAGTCACAAGACCCTTGCACTTGCAGTACCTTGTGCCTTTGCAGTGAGAAGCAAAATACGTCTTTCCATGAACCCTATGTAACATGGCAGCTCATCACCATAAGAGAACATTAAGGCAAAGCACATGGAGACATTAAAAAGTATTTGACACCTATTCGCCAGAAGTTCCAGATGTGGACAGGCAAGATGGATAGCAGTATCTGACACTTATCAGGTGTCATGCACAGGCCATTGGCAAATATTTGAATTCAAAATAAACTTTGCTAGCAGGGGATTATGTTGTTCTTTATGGCTGTTCTTTATGGTCCCCTCCTTGTCTGCCGACCACCTGCTGGCAATCAGATGCAGTATCACCATTTCTGTCTCCTTGTCTGCACTAGAAATCACTTCTAGGGCATCACTGTTATTTAAAAGGTCCTGGCATTCTGGTGGAAGGAGGCTCTGGGCCCACCTGACTGCATTCTCTCATGGGCTGTGAAAACTTCTCTGGTGTTAGCTGAACCCACTGCCTATCCAGAGATGGCCTCCAGGAAACCAACAGGAACGTCACAGCCAACACTCAGAGTGGTTTGAGACCCTGCCTGGGAATTTCTTGCTCTTGCTCCACTCCAAGACACTTAAGTATGCAGAAAATCATCTTGTTCATTCCTTTTTTTTGTTTACCCCATGCATTTCACCCACGGATCTCAGGGTAACTCTCTGATACAAGCACTTTGTACTCCTCTTACAGTATTCAGTGACTAACACCAGCTCACTCATCACATGCCTATTCCAGTCTTTCACTGATCACTCATCCAATTCCTCTTTGTTTCTGCAGAAAATTGCATTAAAAAGCTCACACAAAGAAATCCTTGCATCTTGGTCCAATGCCAACTAGTAAGTCTCTTTCACAGCAATGAGCATGTAAAAAGATTTTGCTGTATTTTGTGCACACCCGATGCCAAAAATTCAAGCACTAGATATTTAAAACATTGCTATAAACACCCAAATTATTAAAACCTTTGGTGTTAAAGGCACCACATTATCCTTCACCTCTCCCTAGACAAGTAGTCAGTATCACAGACATTTTCTGTTCTGAATGGAAGCAACACATTTTCCAAAGGTACTGTGTTTAGTATCCCAACAGTCTGCCTGGCTCTTCAGCTGTAAAGACACAGCAAATGATGGTTTTGGAAAAAAGGCAGCCAGGCAAATAGTTCTCATTGGGAAATGGCTGTTTTTACGCCTACCCATGACAAGGAAGAGCTAGAAACCACCAAACTGCAAAAGCATTAGGAGGCACTTTGGACAGAGTTCCTGAGAAGTACGTAAAAGCACTTTTCAAACCAAAAATTAATCATTCGTAGCAAGCTCTAAAATAGCCATAGATGTTGCAAAACATCTATGAAAAGAGGAAAGAAAGTTGACAAATGCTTCTCACCACAACTTTATGCGCTTAGCTTTAACGTAACAATCTTTAGTTCTGTAATTTCAAGACTACAGAAGGGTCTGCCTCGTGAGCTGCCAGACCAGCTATGTCCTCCTTCGCAGGACTACATCTGGGCATCTTATAACAAAAAGTTCCACAGAAAACATCTAGGTAACACCAACTATCTCAGTCTTTTAATAGAAACACACAAGTAAAGGTCATCTTTGCTCTCTCAGTGCTGAGTAAAAAGAGAACACCAAGCAAAAGTGAGATAGGTGAAACCACATTAACAAGATCAGTTGTGTTTCTCATTGTCTGGTGTCAAGGCTAATCAGGCTCCCACAGTAATTCTGGACGTGGAAGCGCAGCAGTAATCGCACCCAGTGCAAGCACTGCACCATTACACTGACATGTCTCCATGTGCACACAGAGAAGGAAACCATCCACACCGAGCCTGTGCCAGGGCAGGACCAAAACACCCCACCTAGGAGCTTTCAGGAGCACAAATGAAGAGAACCAGCCCAGGGAGCTTTTGCCACACAGAGGCAGCAACCAGCACTAGCATCTCCCCTTGCAACACAGGGGACCTGCTTTCCTGCTGCAAAGGGGAAGTGAGGGCTCACTTCTGCCCACTGCCCCTGGTGCTTCAGCTGTCTTAAGAGCAACAGAGGACACAGCAGTCACCTCCCGCCATGCTTCTCCAGTCCAGGCGCCTCGAGAAAAAAAAAAGAGCCTGCTCTGACAACCTTGTAGGGAGGCAGAACAAGGCACTGGTTTCTTTCTTTCACAAAATACTGAAGCACAGCACAACCATCCCCATCACTCCATTTTAGAACACCTACCATATCTCTAGCCAGCATGAGAATTAAGAGCACTTCAATTAAACCAAAACTGGTTTTAGTCAAACCAAACCACTTCTCATGAGTGCTGCACGCTATTTGAAGAAGTACTCTGAGGTTATAGCTCTGAGGTCAGATGCCACACTTGAAAGGAATTCTGCACAAACATGGACTTCTCGTAAATCTTGCTGCTTTATGCTGGCTAAGGAGAAAGAACTAGTAGAACATCAAAAATGAGGTTTCAGTTGTAAGACTTTTTTGCTGTACAGAAAGGAATAGAAATGCAGGTTAAACAGAGTTCACAGGAACCTAATCTTCAATTAATCTTTGAAATAAATGCCTGACCTCACACATACTTTACAGTTAAAACTCAACATTCCTGAAGGGAGCTTTGCTGCCTAATCCAACAAGCTCCCCGCCTACTTTTTTTTTTTAACTAAATACACAATCTTACATAAGTTCATTCTCTCAAATCATTGAACAAACAGGAATTATTCAAAGGGTTTGCTTAAAAAGACATGCCTTAAAAGAAACACAGCACAGTGCATTGTGCTGAGCATCTGGCACAACGTAATCTCCACTAGTAAAATATGATTAGCTGGCAGGAGCCTTGGACATTTACTCTAGGAGATGAACTGGCATAATTGGTTTCTGTAAGTCCATATACATTTATATGAAATGTATTTTAAGAAAAGCTGGAAAGCTGAAGTGTTCTGGGTATCTTCAGAAAAGAGAGCTCTCCAAACCACAGTGCCAATCACACTGATTGTGCTGAAAAAGCTCTGATCCCTCTTATATCAGGCCTTCTTAACTATGGACCTACTCTTACCTGTCTGCTGAGCTCTCACTGTGGTTCCAGTGGATTCAGGGTGTCTGTCTGCACACCTCATGATGGTTAAATTGGTTAAAAGGGATACATCTAATTATTAAAAGGGATACACCTGATAGTTAAAAGGCATACGTGACCCTGAACTTCATTCAGTTTTGCAGTTACCTGCAGGTAACTTTTCATTCTTACTTCAGACCAGTATTTGAAGGGGAAAAAAAAGATGATTTTTTTATGCTAGGATAGCCCACAAACTATCTGCCTCCAAATTACAAGAAAACTAAGTTTGATGAGGCAGGCAATCCACGGTCTACAAAATTTGATCAAAGGCAAAAGTATGGAAGGAAAAAAACCCCAAAGAACTACCCAAAACATGTATTGCCACCTTCCACTTGAATGTGAAACTGAAAGTTAGTAGAAAATTCTAACTTTTGAGTTTGTGGCAAAAGTGCACACTAGCTTTAACTGAAATCAGACAAAAATAATGTGCAATACAGCCTGCTGAGAAATGTTTCAGTAAGAAACTAGGGCTGTCCTACCTTCAGGCCACAGGAAAATCTGAATTAAAGATCTGACTGCAGAAATGAAACTCCTAGAGGCTGACTAGACAATTATTTAGTAAAACAGAAAGAACACAGGCACGTGCACTCACTCTCTCTCTGTTCCTACAGGCACACAAGTAGCTGGCCTAGTTTTGAGTTTTGCTGCCGCTCATTTCCAGCACCCATTTGTTGGCCTATTTGTTTGTGGTTAGCAGTCTAGCTTGCAGAATTCTCTGCAGAAGAGATTTTTGCTACACATTTCAGATGTACATGCTTTCTTGCTTTGCACATGCTTTCCCCTCACACCCTTTAAGCAAATGTAATGTTTCTCCCCCTCCATTTTCCAGAAGAATCCAGTTGTTTTGACTGTTCCCTTTCAATGCCCTCTAGTGTTGTAAACATCCTCCCACCCTATCACCATGTCAGTGATAAGACTGCTGGTGCACTACTGCAAAAAGTCACATTGTCCCTTCACTTGCCCCATGTCCCCTGGCATCTCTGGCCATCATCTCTTACTATAAAGTTGGACAATGTGCTCTGCCTTTATTTCATCTAAAACCACTTCAGACAGGTCCCAATTACAGCTCCTGCTAAAACAGCACCTGGGCTCCCTGAGCAACACAAAGTAAGAAGCCATCCATGGCATCCCAGGGCTTTAAGCTGTATTAGGCAAATGTTTGGAGGACTAGAGCATGGGACCTGTAACCTGTGAATTCTCTATCACGTATTAAGAGCAGGGTATCTCCTCCCACCACAAAGAAGGTTTGCTGTTTTCTTGCTCTGGCTACTGGCACTACAATTGCTCATGTGTTTTTACTGAAGACACTCATATGGAAACACTTTCTCAACTCTCTACTTTGGCCTAAGTTGAAATATACATTGTATCTTAGTTCACAGGACACAGAATTCCAAGGACTCTGAAGAAACATTTAGCCAAGCTAGTCAATTTATTGAGTCTCTATCAAGTAGGTTTTGATTAACAAGGGAAAAGAACAACAAGCAACTTACAAAATAAATACTAAAAACAAATTGCCTTCACATTCATAAAGTTTTCTGGGGACAAACATTAGAAGAGAGAAAATGTATTCTAGTTGGAAGAATGTGCCTCAGGTTTATTAGAAAAAAAGTTCTTAGAGAAGAAGATTCTCTTAAAAGAAACTATTTTCATACAGCACTACACTTAAAAACTGAATCATACGCCAAAAAAAGCTGTGAGGGAGAAAAGGTTTATATTTACATATAGGACACACAGTACAAAGCATTAGCTGGACTTATACTTTACATTTAGAGTTTATACCATTAGCGTGGGTGAGCTATGGACCAGGAGAGCTCTGAGTTTTTCACAAGGTTACACTAGTGCAGGCTCTAGGTGGATGTCCCTGCAGACACCTTAGTTCTATCAATCAGTACAGAAGCTGTGCAACAGCACTGGCTCGGACAGGTAACTGTTCTGATAGTGCCCATTTGCCTCCAAGGCAAGTATTTATACAAATGAAGACAGCTTTGCTCTTAGCCTCTCCATGCTTGCTGGAAGAAGATTCACCATCTCCTTACTGAGTTCTAGTTCAGTTTCAATGGCAGGGACAGCATCTGGATACTTCTCACAATAGTCTACCAGAAATGTGTAATATTCCAATGATGTCTGCATATTTTCCAGTTGCTTTTTGCTATCTGAAGTAATAAGCTTACCATATAGTCGTGCAATATGAAATTTAGCCACCATTGCAGGGCGAAGAACATCTTCCTCGAGCTTTTCAGGGAACACCTTATCAGGGTTCCTCAAAGAATCCAAAAAGAGTTCATAATATTTGATTGCGAACTGAGCCAGAGAATTAATTTTTTTAACTGTGTGGGAGTCTAATTTCTCTAACCTGTTACCAATAGCTACCTTTAAATCCATCATCTCATAATAGGTGTCAGCTAGTTCACACTGAAGCTGCCTACAAATCAACAGGTAGTACTGGGGGTTCAGGTCTGCATAGATTGGCTCCAGCATGTCTATTCTACGCTTGTGCATTTTGCAGCGCCTCTCATAGTCTTCTTCAAAGAAAGCAAGTACCTTAAACAAAGCACTGTGATCCTGAACAATTTCAATATGGTCAGTAACATAACCATCAACCTGAAAGAACTCTTTTGCTTCCTGAACATAGTTCTGGCCAACCAGGAAGATTTCTCTGGCTTCTTGAAAATCTAAAGGATATACACTGCTTACTTTCTCCTCCATGGCTAAGACAGAGTCACATATATCACTTGTCCCAAAAAGAACAGCTTTTTTCCTGCCCTTCTCTTTTTCATCCTCTTCTTTTTTCCTTTGGGCTTTAAGTTCCAATTGCCTGTCTGGATCCAGCTCTCCTATGTTATCCTGAAATGAGAAAGCATGCTAATTAAAAACAGATCTGGCTTATAAAGAGATACTTACACTGAATCATTTTGAGTCACCTTTGAAATATGAACTAGTGAGCAACAAGACAAAAGAGAAATAATTGATATATTAGGCCTTATATTAACAAAAGAATAATGGAAATTACAGTGTCAATTCTGACAAGACAAAATTAAGGTGGTTCAGTCTCCCTACCCTATGTGACAAAACAGCCAAAGGAATAAACGTTAAGCCCAAAGCCTCTGCTCCACAAAGCGTTTCAGCAAATGCTGTTTTAAACATCTGTAGGAAAACTTAAATGAATTCAATGAGCTGAATCAAATCTGAATTAATCAAATGCTTGAATGAATGAGAACATCAGCACGCAAAACTGTTGCATATTAAGACAGTGTTCTTACTAGCAGTTAAATAAGAAGGTATCTGTCAAATCAAGCTGCAAGAAAATGCAGCAGAGAGGAGAAAAATTTGTGAGGTTGCTGTAAAAGCAATGCACTGATCACTCTACAGAGCTGATCTCCTATCTGTGCTTACTCTTAAGTGCTGCATTTAAGTCAAAGCATACCATGAAATACTTGCTACACTGCAAGTATTTGTTGTTTTGTTCACTGGGCAATTGCTTACTTCTTGTTACCCACTGCAAATTGATTCCTCTTGCAAACATCAAAGCAGACTTAGTTTGCTGTTAGACAATGACAGCTACAGAACCGATTTTCTGTTACCTCAAGCAATTTTCGAGCGCTTTGCAGAAGATTCAGGCAATACTTTATCCAACACCTTGCAATTTCAGCTTTCCTCTCTGGAAGGTCCTGTTGGTCTGGCTCTGTTTCATCTACTGAATGGACATAAACACATAAAAACTTTAAGAGAAGTCCAGCAAGACCCTCAAATGTTACATGCAAAGAATATCATACTTGTATTTAATTTTTCCTCATGGTTAGACAGAAACATGTTCTCCATGTTAGTTTATGTAATAGTTCTGTAAACTGTCATTTCTGGTAGAAACCCGTATAGACTAACGTGGATTTATCATCTATGAATTCTGAAAATAAATAGATCATAATGTATCTTTTAAAAGACCTTTCATCTTCAAGGTGTTTTACTGGAAAAGGTTTCCGGGTCTCTTTGTAGTAAGAGAAAGAAATCAGGATAATTCATTTTCTGAGATTCAGC